>NC_143139.1:95657045-95958409 GCF_059928025.1 Delphinapterus leucas | reverse complement strand
GGTCCCCTTCACAGCACAAGGCAGGACCTTGGCGTGGGGGCCACGGCCAGACGCAGTCGTTGCATTTTGGCCACCGGGCCGCACTCACCTGAAATCAAGTTACAGGCAAATCTGCCTTTTTTCCCCATTCTAATTGAAAGGCTACGCTCCGTTCTAAGGATGGCTCTCGGATTTCCAGGATGGATTTTTATGTAGTTCTAGAGTTTTCTTGGCAGAACGCTCAGCCAGGAGAGGCGGGCTGGGGCCTTGGCCCAGCCAGGCTAACAGAGTGTATCCCTCCCGCACGCCGGGGTATGTCATTTGCCCACCTGACGGGCTTCGCCAGACCTGAATCCAGACTCTTAAGAGCTGCAGACAGTGGCAGGAGGCACTGAGACACCTTCCTTCCTAGGTGCCTTCCTTGACATGCAGTCAGAATTGTGGCTTCTGAGGCTTGATGGCACGTGGGTCAGGCTAACCGTTACTATTCCCTGCACTTGGTGTTGGCGTGTGTTTTGTATGTGTGTATCTCTGCAGGGGACACAGGCATGTACTGCAGTAAAACACGTAGACACTACAGCAAAGCGAAATTCTCTTTGATGTTCCTGCCACCTCCCAGCCTCCATCCCAATCCCCTCCCCAGAGGCAACCCTGGGTCATTGGGGCATATTTTCTTCCGGGCTGTTCTTATTGCATCGACATACATATATGCACATAGACAAACATAAAATATCTAGTGTTTGTGTGGGGTTCTGAAAAGCTTAAATGGAATCATCTGTAGGTGTTATTTGCTCTTGCTTTGTTCATGCAGTCCCACGTGGTGGGGATCTGCCAGTGACAGCACACAGGAACTGCCAGACTCTTTAATTACAGCAAAGGATTCCACAGGACTGATGGATCCTAATTTAATCAGGCCCCTGTTAATGCCCCTTTCAGTTGTTTATGATTTTCTAACCTCACAGAAGGTGCTGCAGGGAACACCCTTGGACGCATCTGCAAAACTTTCTCTGCAGGAAATGGCGAGAAGAAATCGCTGGGGCCCGGGGCGTGGACATTTACTATTTTAACGGACACTGCCAAATCGTCGTGCATGGAGGTTGCACTGGTTTCTGTTGTTCAGACTCTTTATCTACAAGATCTCATTTAATCCTGAAAACACACTGCGAAGTGTGTGTGTGGGGGGGGGCGGGCTTGTCTCCGCATTTTACCAAAGCAGAGACTGCGATTCAGGAAAGCTGACTGGCTAAAGGTCATGTAGCACAGAAGGGGCAGCGCTGGGCTGGTTCCAACTGTGTGCAGGCACAGGGCAGCGGGGGGGAGGCAGAAAGAGCCATGGAGGGACTCTGTGCCCCCCTGGCTGGGGGGCCCATGAAGGGACAAATTTCCTTAAGAATATTGCTCAGAATTGTGGGGACCTGGGGGTGTCCTCTTGCCCGTCAGTGGTCTATTTCCTTGGGGAAATGAAGGCAGGTCAGTAGGAGTGACGAGGCCAGGCCTGCCCAGCTGCCCACACCCACTGTGGGGCCTGGCCTCAGGCAGCCTGGATGTTTAGATCCCAAGCCTCCCCTGGAAATTTCCAGGCACAGCACGCCTGGAGGTGTGAGCTGCTTCTTAGAAGCTTTATAATCTGGGGTAATGCTGCTGTAATTGGCATTGTTTTGCATTTACAATCCTCTTGTTGCCTGAAAACCTACTCGCATTGGCATATCTAGAGAGGGTTTAATTTTACCACTCTGGGACATTGAGGGGCTGAGGAGCACAGGCTTTTTCTCTGTCACCCCCTTACCCACCCCATCCCACTTCTCCAGTGAGTGCCACAGGCCCCGCCGCAGGTCACATTCCGGTACAGCCCTGTACCTGGCTCCCCACCATGCACCCTGGCTGATCTGGGGACTGCTTTTCTCCCTAGTTCCCCCTTCCTTCCTCCCTCGAGCCCACCCATCTAGTCTCCAACCCCTCCTCTTTCCAGCCCTTCCCAGTTTCTGCCACCAAATTGATCTTCCTATAGCACAGATCTGACCATGTTACTCCCCTCTCAAAACCCTGCAGTAGTTTTACATTTATGGTCAATTCGTTTCAATAAACAGGCCAAGATAATTCAATGGGGAAAAACAGTCTCTTCAACTAATAGCGCTGGGAGAAATGGACATCCATATGCAAAAGGATGAAGCAGGACCCCTACCTTACAACCTGTACAAAACCTCATAGTGGCTTCCACTGTCCACAGGTTGGAGGCTTGACCCCTCAGACCTGTATACAGGGCTCTTACAATCCCTTCATTCTTTCAACATTTGTTCAGCTCCGACTATGTGCCAGGCCCTGTGCTGGGGCTGGGATAAGAGACAGACAGTTCTGTCCTCATGGAGTCCATCAGCCTCCTTTCTGACCAGCTCCCACTGGCCCAAAGTCACCCCAAGTCCTGTCCATGCTCCAATCATGGCTGCTGTTCCCCCTGGTGCCAAACTCCCCACCTCTGAACCTGAGCAGGAATTCCTGCTCAAATGCCACCTCCTCCACGAAGCCTTCCCTAAAACTCCCTCCCCCCCACCAAGCAGTTTCTTCATCTCTCTGACTGCTCTGACCTCCTTGCATTGAATCGGTTCACACACATCCCCAGGAGGGTCTGAGCTCTCTGAGCATGGCAGATATCTTACTCGTCTCTCTTTCTGCCTGACTCATAGCAGGGACCCAAGAGCCATTTGTTTCAAGAATAAATTCAACTATTCCTTTGCTGGTGATTTAGTGCTGATTCTTGCTGAAAAAGGGAGAATGATTTTTCTCCCAGATTTCCAGAAAGCGATCTTTAATTAGTAGGTGACCCATTTTATGTACATGAAAATTGAGAAAGACATGTAGCTGCATCGCACCACCAGGATAGGCAGGGCCATGAAAGTGCAAGTGGTGAAAAGGCAGCGCCCTATCGCCTGATGGGAAGGGGCAAGCTCTGTGCTGGATTGTTGGAGGCCAAGCCCTGGCACATCAGACAGGCCAGCGGCGGCCCCTCGCTTCACCTCCGGGCCGTGGAGGCTGTTAGGGGCTCCGATCAGTCGATGATGCTGATGCGTGCCTGTGGAGCGCACATCAGGGGCCGTGAGCCCTGTTAGGGTGGTCCTGCTAACTGATCCCAGAAGCCTCTGTCACTGCCAGGGGGATGTCTCAGCCGACTCAGCAATGTCCTGCCTCAGGGGCTTGTAGGCCAGGCCAGACAGCCCTGACCATGCGGGGCCTGGGACCTTCCAAGCAGCCAGCAGGACTGAGCCCAGTGGGGAGTGCTGGGTGGGAACACTGATGAAGCCCTGTGGGTCCCTAGTGTCCAGGCTAGGTCACAATCTCCCTGAGAGTGGCTGGCTTGGTAAGGAAGGCTCAGGGTGCTCAGGCCTTTAGAAGGTCCCCTACTCTGGCTTCCTGGGAACCAGTCAAGACCCAGCTTCAAATGCCCCCCACCTTCCTCCTGCAGCCCCACAGCCTACTGCTTCCTATGGGGGGGGTGCCTTTTGTGGGGGGGGCAAGATTGCTGGTGGCCCCCTCGGATCTGTTAGAACAAGTCTGTGCAGTGAGTCCCCGGGGAGGGAGATTCTGGAGCCGAGTGCCCAGGTCCAGAAAGAAAAATGGTAACTGTAGCGATACAAAGCAAGCCCTGAGCTCCCATGCCTCAGCCTCCCTCAGCCTGTGCCCGCGGGTGAGCCCAGCTTCCCTGGATAAGGGCAAGAAGCTGGGAGGGGCCGAGGAGGGAGTTGACCCCAGGTTAGTCTGGCCCCTTGGCCTGCACTCCTACCCCACATCTCAGTGTTTCAGGATGCTGTTGTCTTCTTTCTGGGTTCAAGCCCAGAGTTGGAGACTAAACAGAGCCTTAGGATGCTCCATCCTAAAACTGCCCTGCACACACACACACACTCTCTCTCTCTCTCTCTCTCTCTCTCTCTCTCCCTCCTCCCTGGGACATGGCCCGGCTCCACCCTCATTCCTCCACCCCAGCCTGCCCTGCCTTGTTCCCTTTCCTGCCCTTCGTCCCTTCTTTCTACAGAAGGGCCCTTCTGGGGTCTCTCTTAACCTCCAGGCCCTGGCACATGCAGCTCCCTCAGCCCAACAGATACTTAAATGCCTACTGAATTCTTGTCTGGAGCTAGGCACTGTTCCCATTTTATAGACGAGGAAACAGTATCAGAGATGTAGCAACTTGCCCAAAGCCAGGAAGCTGGCAAATAGTGCCACTGAGTTCAAGCCCCCAGAAATGGCTTCAGAGTCAGTGATCTGAACCGCTTCGCTTGGTTGCCTTCTGTGATAGGTTGAATAATGCCCCCCCCACAAGATGTCCACCTCCTAATTCCTGGAACCTGTGAATATTACCTTATATGGCAAAGACTTTGTACTTGTGATTAAGGATTTTAAAATGGGGAGATTATCCTGGATTATTACAATCACAAGTGTCTTTATAAGAGGGATGCAGAGGGAGATTACAGACAGAAGGTGGAAGGCAATGTGATGATGGAAGGAGAGAAAGAGATTTGAAGATGCTACCTTGCAGGCTTTGAAGCTGGACGTAGGGGTCCTGAGCCAAGGAATGCAGCTCTAGAAGCTGGAAAGGGCAACAAAACAGGCTCTCCTCAAAGCCTCTGAAGTGGCATGGCCCTGCAGACACCTTGGTTTCAGCCCACTGAAACTGATTTTGGATTTCTGGCCTCCAGAACTGTAAGAGGAAAAGTGTATACCGTTTTGAGCCACCAAGCTTGTGGCAACTGGTTATAGCAATCTAGGAGTCGGATATACTTTTCCTCCTGGAAGAGCCGATTCAGCGTCCTAGTCACCCCACCACCACCACCCCCGGTCAGTGGCTCACTCCCACTCTGTGCTCCTTGTGATGCCTCCTCACGGCTCTGACCCTGGAGGTTGCTGCAGCCACAGCTTCTTTGCTCACCCCAGCCTTGGCCTCTCCTCTCACTCCCAGCACTGACCTTGCCAGGTTGGTGTCATCCTCCAGTTGCCCAAGGACATGCACCAGCTCTAGGGCATGGCAGAGGAGGAAACTGAGGCTCAGAGAGGGGCAGTGAATGCCTGAGGTCACTTAGCTGGCAAGGGGCAAAGCCGGATTTGAATTTGGGCCTGTCTGATAGCAGGGCTCGTGCTCCCAACAACTCCTCTCCTGGTGGACACTTGGTAAATGTCCCTGAATGAGTGACAAGACAGGCAGACACAGTAACCCACGGAAAACACATCGTGGGAAGGGCTATGGGATCTTCAAGAAGGGTGGTAACTGTGCCTGAGCAAACCAAGGAAGGCTTCCTGGAAGAGGTGCCCTGGAAGGATGAGGGCACTCCAGGTAGAGAATATTATGAGCAAAGTTCTGAAGATGGAAGGAGTGAGATGGCAGGAAAGGTGAAGCCCTGGGAGGAGCCTGGAGAGATGACACCAGGCCCAGGTCATGAAGGGCCTTGGATACCAGGCTGAGGCTGAGGAGCCCACAGAGCTTGGGCAACAGGAGAGCCAAATCCCCTACATCATTCTTTAGGCGGCAACTCGACTGAGTGGCTCAGGGGAGGGTGGCCTGTTCCATTTGGAGGCTGCTGCCTCCAGAATCAAAAGCTTTGGGGCTGGGACTGAGACCGAGGAGGTAGAGGTTGGGGCAGGGAAGCAGACTGTAGAGCCACTTTGGAGAGGGGACAACAAGGTCTGGTGACCTACTGGCCTCAAGGCATAAGGGTGAAGGGATGTCCATGCCCCCATCCAGTGGACAGAGGCTGGTTTCAGTAAACAGAACCAGATGTACAGGAGTAGAGAGGCAACGTGGGGGGAAATCCAGGTGGCAACCAGGGGGAGGTGTCCCGAAGGCAGCCGAGAGAATGGGTCAGGACTCAGGAGACAGGTTGAGGCTGCAGACAGAGGATGGGGAGAAACTGGGAAGGCTGTGGTGGCCACAGCGGCAGGAGGAATGAGGTAATCAGGGAAGGTGTGCTGAGAGGTGACCAGGGCACCCGTGGTGAAAGGCTCTTAAGGAAAGGTCTCTTTCCCTCCTCAGCTGCTGCTGCTGCCCCTGGGTGCCAACCCCAGCACTCATCTGGGTCCATATGGCATTGGACCTTTCCTGGTGGGCTCCACTTTAGGGAAACCTGATAGCAAATTCCAAACCAATAAGCGCAAATAAATGAGGGGTGATTACTGACAATAGGAGAGGGTACACCACGGGGTGCCTCCAAATAGCATCTCCTCCAGTACGTTTTAAATGCTTTATAGGTCATTAACTACTTGACAGAGAGAGCCTGACACTTAAAGCAAAGAATTCTGCGCCTCTGCCAGGGAAAATCAATAGAAATGAAGATAGAGCATCACTTGCGTTAAGATGTACAGGGTGGGCAAACGGGATTTGATTTACACATAGTTTTAAGGTCCTCTCCATTGTGTACATTTATAAATCCCAAACTGGAGTTTAGAAATATTTAACTTCCCCGCGGCCTTTTTTTTTTTTTTTTTGGTTGTTGTTAATGAAATATTTCAAAGATGGGAAAGTACGGAGACAGGCTTAAACATCTAAGCCCATCACCTGATTCTGTCAAATAAAACCATAGCTATATAGCTAAGACTGAAGCTTTTAAATGTTACTTGTTTTTTAAAATGTTTTTTGTTTATTCTTCTTGGCTTTTCAAATTCTATCTTCTGTCCCCACCTCTTCAGGGAGACCTGAAGGCTGACCACCCACCCCTGCCTAAGACATCACTCCTTCCTCTGAAATCCGAGAGTAATTACTGCCTCTTTAATTAACTTGGCAATTAATCACCACCTGCTTGTGAAACAGCTTTTATTGTCCTTGTCCATCTTGCATGTGGGATGCAGGTGGGGGTGGGGGTGGGGGCCAGGCAGGCAGGGGGAGGAGGGAAGGCAGGCTGGGCTCTCCTCAGGGTCCCAGGCTGAGCAGGGTCTGCTGGAAGGAGAGGCTTGATATCCAGGGGGTCAGCTCCCTCCTGGCTCTGTTTAGGCAGCTGCCAGGTACCAGGAACTGAGATGAGCTGGAGAGAAGCCCCAAAAGAGCAGTGGGCAGCTAGGAGGGTAACCTACCCTGTGCAGCTTCAGGGCCCCTGCTCTGCTTCCCTCTGACCAGAATGGTCTTTCCATATTGGGTCTGGTTGTGGGTTGCACTGTGACCCCAAAAATGATATGTTGGAACCGTAACCACCAGTACCCGTGAATGTAACCTGATTTGGAAATAGGGTCTTTGCTGATGTAATGACGTTAAGATGAGGTCATACTGGATTAGAGTGGGCACTAAATCCAATGACTGGCATCCTTATAAGAAGGACATGTGAAGACAGAGACACAGGGAGAACTCACTGTGCCACCAAGCTGGCTCCTCTGCACACCTGGATCTGACTGCCCAGGATCTCAGCATTTCTTTGGTCGATTAACCCTCCCCCACCCAACTCCAGGAGCAGCTCCTACATCCTCCTCTGTCAGAGGAAGCTCTCTCCCCTATCCTATATCAGAGACCACTCTGCAATCAAAACGACTCTCTTGGGAGGTGGAGGTTCCCAAGTAACTGCCCTCCCCCCAGAACAGCGTGCCTGCTCAAGTCAGTTTGCTTAATGATAACCCCTGTGGCTCCCCCAGGAAAATCCTCCCACATGCCCGCAAAACCCTCAGAAGTGGGCAAGGCACACTGGTTTGAGCAGAGTGCTTTTAACTTCCGCTGTGATTGGGGGTGAGGGGGTGGTCAGAGAGGGAGAGGGCGCTGCAGGCTACCAGGATTTTAACACGAAGGCAGGGCTGTCTCACTCGTACTGCCAAACACAGCGCTCGGTGCAGCTTGTTCATTGAAACGATTCACCTTCTAACCCATCTGATCTAATCCACTCCCTTTTGATAGATGGGAAACTCAGGCCCGGACACTCCACAGGGCATCGCTGTGTAGGGTCTGAGGTCTAGTGATGTAAGCATGTCCCAAGTGACAGCGTTTCTTTGCACCTCAGTCTCCCCATTCTAGAAGGAGAATAGTAATACCACCCTCTAGGGATGTTACCAGCCTTAAAGATAGCTCTAAAAACCTGTATGTACATTTTCCGTGAATTCAATCAACATGTTCTGAGCGCTTCCTGGGTGCCAGGTCCTGGGGATACAGCGGTGAGCGGCACAAACCCGGTGTCCTGACTTCAAGGTTCTACCTATTTGGTAGAAAAAGACAAAGAAACGCATTACCCTCGAGGTAGTTAAGTGTTATGATGGGGTGTACAGAAGCAGTGAGGAAAAGGATACAAATCTCAGGAGGACCCAAAAGAGTAGTGGCGGACACAGGGGAAAAGAAAAGGCAAAGAATGGATCCCGCAACCCCACACCCCCACTGTCTGCACCCCTTCTTTGCCTTAGCCAATCAGGCGCCAGCATCGCCGGCCTACCGACTAATCAGGAGCCGGAATAGGAGCTCGAGTCGCAGACCAAGGCTTCCCCAGGGAGGGCGGCCGGAGCCCGCGTGCCCCGCCCTCCAGGCCCCGCCCACTCCCCGCCCACTCCCCGCCTAAGGCCCGCCCCGCCGCGGTCAGCCGCGCCTGCCCGGAGTTACTTGGCCGGCGGCCGGCCGCTGGGGCCCAGTATTGTCTTAAGGGCCGAAAAAAGAGGAAAGGGGGGAGGGTGGGGAACTGCCAAGTGACCGGCAGAGGATATACAACATTTTCTTTCACCATCGACAATCTTGCACCAATGTATGAAAGAGACGGTATCGCCTGGACAGGAGCGTGAGGCCGCGGGCAAGGTAAGCAGCCCCCCGCGGGCGTCTCCGGGCGTGGGGGGCACCCGGAGAAGATCGGGGCACCACCTCCCACGCTAAGTGGCTGTCGCGGGGTCTGTGTCCCGGTCCGCGCTCTGAAGGGTCTCGTGAGCCTTGAGCAGTGTGGACGCGGCCCCAGAGATGAGGCATCTCCGAGGCGGTGTGGACGCGGCCTCTGAGCTGAGACGTGTTCAGTGACCTAGGGGCTGCCGAGGCGGTGTAGACGAGCGCAGGTGAGCGGGCTGAGGCGCCCCCGAAATCCCGAGGTAGTGGAGACTGTTCCCGAAGGCTGGGGTTGACGGTCCTCGTAACTCGCGGCGGGTGAGCCTGGAGACTCGGACTATGACTGAGGCACCTTCCAGCGACCCGGGGGCAGGTGATGCTGTGTGGACCCGCGCCGCAGAACCACGAGCAGGTGTACACGCGGGCGGGTGGCAGACGCAGAAAGTTTGCAGGAGCGCGCGGCGCGGACGGAGGGTCCGCGTGCCGACGGAGGCGCCGCGCTGGGGCTGGGACCCCGCTCACCGCCGCCGGCCTCAGCCGCTTCCCCGGGCCAGAGGCGCCCTGGGGGAAGCCCCAACCCCAGCCTCAGCTTCTGCAGCTGAGGCGGCAAAGGGAGTTGGGGAGGCAGTAACTGAACTGAGCCCTAGAGGAAAACCAGAGATTGATTTCGAGCCTCTCAGGCAGGTCCGCCCAGCACCTGCTCTGTCCCCGCTGAAGCCTGGGGCATCTCCATTTCACCTGTGAGGGGCAGAGCCAGCTTGGTGTCCAGACACGCGCTGGTCATCAGCTGAGGGGACTCCAACCCGGCCTGGTCCAAGCCCGGAGCCCTGCCCCTTCTCTCCTTCCACTTCTGCCTCAGGGAGGAGGAATGGCGCCAGGATGGTGGGGGGGAACGCAGATAAAACCTGGGAGTGGGGTGTCAGGAGGCCCTGGATCGGGACCCCCGGATTTGCCTCCCCCTGCCCCTTTGTGGCTCCTGGTGGCCTCACAGCATCAGGCAAGGGAATGAATGGAGGAGGGAAGGTGGGGGGAGAGTATGGGACAGGTGAATCTAGTGCTCACCTACCTCGACCCAGGGGAGCTGTGTCTGGCGCAGATCAAGTGGGGCAGGGTAGCTATGTGACACTCTTCTGTAGGAGAAGAAAGACACCCAACCCCAGTCTCTGCCACAGAGGAAAGGCAGAAGGGGGCCCAGAGGCTGGAGGGACACCTACAGGTCCAGGGTGCTTCTCAGGGTGGCCCCACCTCTCTGTGCCTTTTGGCCCCGTTCTTACTTTCACACACCCTCCTAGTCTCTGTGATTCCTCACAGGTCCTTTGCACATGTTATTTATGTTTTTGATCAACAAGTAGTCATCAAACATCGACAGTGTCCCAGGCACAGGCAACTCGGTGGTGAACAAGACAAACCCCGTCTCTGCCCTCACAGGACTTCAGACCAGTGCAGGGACATAGCTGGTGAACAACAGTCAGGAAAGGAATGGGGATAGGAGGCAACCTTGAGTGGGCATGAGGAAAGGCTTCTCTGCAGAGGCGACAGTGAGTCAGAAGGGTTAATGCCTCATCATCAGTTCTTCCTCCTCCAGGAAGCCTTCCCTGACCTCCCTGACCTGACACTTTCCCTATGCCAGGCTCTCATAGCCCGGGAACCACTCCCTCCATGGACATTCTTATGTCATTATTGGGTTGATGTTTGTCTCCTCCCATCAACTGTAAGAGGCATGAGGGCAGGACCTGAATCTCTTCTGGGTAGATGGTAGGCCAAGCGAATAAAGGATGAGTAGAATTTCCCCAGAAAAACAGGAGCTGCTCAGCCAGGTCAGGCATCCTGACAGCAGAAATTTTTCTTTCCCCGTCCCCGGCCTGAGTCCTGGGCTCCACACCCCATTTGCTGTGCAGAGATACAAAGTAAAAGAAACCAGCAGGCCCGGTGAGGAAGAGAGCAGGAAAAGGCTTGGCACAGATGGCCCACTGGAGCGCCGAGCCTGGCCCTCAGGAAGGGAAGAGACCCTTCTGGGGGGAGGCCTGGGGACAGGTGACTGTGCTGCTCTCTGAGTTCAGATCAGCCTACTCCTCATTTTTCTGTCCCAGCTCTGGGAGGCTTGGTTTCCTTCAAATGCCACTCTGGGAGAAGGTGGTGGCCAGCAGGGTCCCCAGGATGGCCAGGGTACAGGGCCACAGTAACTTCCCTCCTCCCCCCACATCTTGGACAGCCAGGACCCTGGGCAGTGCCTCTCTGATCTGGAGTCAGGCCTCTGGGCCACAAATAGCAGCCCAGGTGATCTACAGTTCATTTAAACTCCTGGCTGGAAAGTAGGAATCAGGCTTAGAGGGACAACTCTTATTTTCATTTTTCATCGTTTCTACGCTCAGTGAATTCCTCCCTCCCCTGGCTCTGACAGACCTGTGCGCCTGGCAGCTTTCCTGTGGCAGACTATGCTCTCACAGACGCCTGACAAAGCTTTTAGTGCGCCCCCATCCTCCCCACTTCAGGGGACTGAGCGGCCTCCACGCACAGCTAGAGAGTCTGCATGCTTTATTCAGGCCCTGGCAGCGAAGGAATAAAAACGGGCTCCCCACCCAGCCACCCAGCCAGCCCTCCTGACTGGAATTGCTTTAAAAAATTAACTTGCAGATATGGAGATATGTGTACATGTATAGCTGATCACTTTGTTATAAAGCAGAAACTAACACACCATTGTAAAGCAATTATACTCCAATAAAGATGTTAAAAAATTAAAAAAAAATAATTTACAATGATTTACTCCCTTTTGTTCTATGGGGATCACCAGCATTTTAAAGATGTATTTAGGGGCTTCCCTGGTGGCGCAGTGGTTGAGAGTCCGCCTGCTGATGCAGGGGACGCGGGTTTGTGCCCCGGTCCGGGAACATCCCACATGCTGCGGAGCGGCTGGGCCCGTGAGCCATGGCCGCTGAGCCTGCGTGTCCGGAGCGCGTGCTCCGCAACGGGAGAGGCCACAGCAGTGAGAGGCCCGCGTACCGCAAAAAAAAAACCAAATAAAAAAAAAAGATGTATTTAAATCAGATTCACTGCTCCCAGTTAAACCTTAACTGCCTCCCCCCGACCCAGCAGAAAGAGCACTGGATTTGGAGTCGGGCAGCGACTCAGCAGTTCACGCCAAGTTCTGCTAATGACGAGCTGTGTGACCTTGGGCAAATTACTTAACCTCTCTGCGCCTCCATTGGCTCCTCTGGTAACTGAGGTTAATGATAATCCTTCCCTCACAGGGTGTTGTGAGGATTAAATTAGATAACGTTCAGGGAAGAGGCATGCAATGCCACGCCTGTGTTTTCTGTTCCCCAGTACTGGCTGTCCCTCTAATTAGCCTGGTGACCTTGGGTGGGCCACTCAGCCACTCTCGGCCCTCAATTTCTGCATCTGAAAAGCACAGGGGTTGTTCTAGGAGATGATGCCACTGAGCCCCCCACCTCCAGCCCTGAGCCCCCACTCACCTCCTCCTGCCCTCTGCCAGACACCTTCCCTTGGCCACCCCTTTCCTCTTTATCCAAGCACTCATCTCTAATTGGAGGTGGTCCCCTCCCCAGCTGCCTCTCCTCCTGGCTCCCTGTGAAGTCTGCAGGGTTGGGCCCCAGGGGCCTGCCGTTCTTGGCTGGTTTTCAGGAGCAATTAGCCACAGGCCTTGGAGGTGGCCTCAGTGGGCGTGTGGCCAGGCCACTGGAAGCCAGGACTCTGCTCCGTCTGTGGCCTGCGGGGCTCCCCCAGGCCCGGGGGTCCCTATTGCCAGTGGTGGGGAGGCAGATTCCCAGGCAAAGCCATTTCCATTTCTGTACTTTATGACTCCTCGAAACCCCGAGTCTGAGTGTAAATTAGTTCTACCCTGTGCTTTTGTTGGCAACTGTCTGTTCCTTGGAAGCGAGGGGCTTTGTCAGGAAGAACAAAGCTGTTTGGTGTTTTTCTGATTTGGGGGAAGCGTGCTCCTGTGGGAGGGCTCATCGCTTCTCAGTGTCAGTTCCGAGTCCTTGGTTCTCAGACTTGCTGGTTTTGTTTTGGGTTTTTAACTCCTATGGCTTAAGAGTCACATATGTTTGTGTGTGTGTTGGCTGAGGGATTTTTTTTTTCCCTCCTTTTTGGCTTGCATAGTGTATTCCGTGGAAGCTAATTCCAGGGACTGAACTTTTCAAATCACTGCTTCAACAGCTTTTAAAAATCTGGACGTAGTTACTCCTGTCATCCATGTGTAAAGATTTAGAAAAAATTCCCAACCCGAGGGTGGGCAGCCTCAAGGATGCACAGCTCCTGGCAGCCCGCACTCGCTGGAGACCTGAGGTCAAAGCCGAAATGTCGAGCTCCTCTTGGGACGGGAGGGGGCGGGAGGAGTGTGGTCTGCTCGGTGCCAGACATCTGGATATTTAGAAAACATCTGGGTGGCTGGATTTTTCAGGTTTCTGCCTGACATTTAATATCACAAACATTGAGCCTGCCTCCCGTCGTCCCCCGCCTCCCAAACACACCCAGCCCCTTCCCTCCCCTTCCTGACGGGTAAGAAACATCCATTCTTTCCAATTCCCCAGCGTTTCCCCCCTACCGGAAATCTGATGGGCTTATGACATCATGGCTGGCTGCTGAGCGATGAAGTGGATGCCACAAAGAAATCCGACATTATCAGATGGATTCTGAAATCAGTTTCCCTCTGGCTGTAGTAACAGGCGTGGAGTCAGGAGAATATGAGCTTTGTTTAAAAAACAAAAAATAAAACTAGGACCTGACCTGTATTAAATACAATTTCTTAAAGCAAACAGACCTTTTGGACATCATCCTATTTTAATAGAAAATGCTGGGTTTTATGAAATGAAAGCGGCTAATAAATCAGTCCTGAAGCTGCATGTGAACATTTCATGTCTGTTGAGTTTTGTGTGTCCTTATTCACTAATAAAGGAGGAACTGGGAATGATTTCTCTCCCTTCGTTATTCAAATGGGATAGCTTTTTTTTTTTTTTTTTGAGCCAATAAAATTCATTGGGTAAATTGCTGGTTTATGTTTTTCTAGGAATCCATTTTTATGGCGTGACCTTGGACCTGACCCGGTCTGCAAACATTGTATTTCCCTCTGCTGGTTTTTCTGGCTGTGAAACTGTTAAGAGGATGCAGTTAAGCCTGATTTTCAGTCTCCTCTCTGCAGGGCAGGGCCGGGACCTGGTGAGCCAGGTCGATTCTTGGGATGAAAAACCACTTTGAAAGGATAAAGGAGGGGAACAGACAGTGAAGGGGCCTGTGACACGAGCCCCAGGGCAGCCTGGGAGGACGGATCCACTGTCTTCCCCATCCTCCCAAAGGGGAGCGAGGACCTCAGGAATAGCTCCAGGCTGAGGGAGCTCACCCCTGATGCAGGCTCAGGTTAGAGAAAGCTCTGGGTTCCAGGTGTTGTGCCTGCCAGGTCCCTAGTGTGGGCATGTGGAGTCTAAGGGACTGGGATTGGAGTCCTAGCTCCTCCGTGGACAAGCTGTGGGGCCCTTCACCTTGCAGCCTCTGCCCCTGGGAGTGGGCATAATGACCCCAGCTTGCCTGCTGGGAGAAACTTAGTGCTGGGTGCTCCACACGATGCCCGGCCACTTCAAAGGGCTCTGGGGTCTGTCTCAGAGCCGGGAGAGGCTGGGGGAGATTCTGGAGCTGAGTGCACTGCCTCGGTTTGTTCGTGTCCCGGCTCTGCCAGCCACCATCTGCGTGACGACATTGATCTGTGTGACGTTCTCTGTGCCTTGGTTTCCTCATTCGTCAAACCATATTAATAATTGGACAAACCTCATACACGGGGCAGTTGAGAGAACTAATGTAGTTAAGAGCTCACCAAGCGTTAGCTCTTAGTGAGACGTGCCCCTGAGCCCAGCAGGTGGGTTGCTGGGTGGGACTGTTGGGCCTGGGATGGGAGTGGGTGCGTCAAGCTGAGCACAGGTAGAGGATAATCGAGGACTGAATAGAGCACCGCTCCTCTCTCTGCACAGAACATTCCGTGGCTCCCCATTGCCTAAAGGGAATAAAGTTCCCCTCCTTAACTGGGCCCCAGGTATGTCACACTTGGGCCTCATGCACTGTTCTCTCCCCTCATTTCTCTCTTGTTCTCCCAGCTGGAGCACACCGCCTTCTCTGGACTCAGTACTAATGGGTAGGTCACATTTTCGAGAACCTGCCATCACTTTATTCTGGGTACTTTACATGGATTAACTCATTTGATCCTCACACCAACCCATGCAGGGGATATGGTTATCATTCCTATTTTAGAAGAAAAGACGAGACTTCAGGGTTTAAGTATCTTGCCTCAGGTACCAGAGCCTGGATTAGAGCCAGGGGTTGGGCTCCTGCACCATCCACTTAACCCCAGCCCCACTGGCTCCATTGGGCCTTCCCCCTCCTGTTTCCCACCTCATCCCTAAAGCCAGAGGCCCTGCCTTCTCAGAATGCCCGCCCCATCTCTGTCTGCCAAGATTCTTATGCCACCTTGGCCAAGAGGCCTTCCCAGACCACCCTCCAGCCATGTTATCCGAGGAATGCTGGCGGGGCCCATTGTGCCCCCCTCAGGATGCGGCTCTCCGTGGTTGGCCCGCGGGGCCCTGGTCCACCTTACCTACAGGTCAGGAGCTGTGCTATGGCCAGCTTTGTGTCCCTCACAAGGCACTCTCTGACGACCTACTATGTGCAAGACGTGGGGACTCATACGGCAGGTGCCCACACCCAGCCTGGTCTTCTCTCCCAAACTCCAGGCCTGTCCAACCGATGCCTTTTGCCTGCCACAGCTCCATTTGGATGGCCAGGGGGCAGCTTCACCTCAGCAGTCACAAACCGAGCTCTTGAAATTCATCTCCACAACCTTCCCCATCTCAGGTAACGGCACCTTCATTTTCCACTCAGTTCCTCCGGCCAAAAAACCTTGGGATCATCTTTGACTCCTGTCTCTCTCTCTCTTTCATAATCTCAAGCTCTCTTTCTCTCCACCCCACCCTTACCCCCCATTTACCATCAGCAAATACTGTTGGTTCTACTTCCAAAATATACCAGCAGTTTGACCCCTTCTCCACCTGAACTGCCCACCTGTATGAGTGCATCAGCCTCCTCATGGTTCTCCTGCTTCCCCCTCGGCCCCCTGGAATCCATTCTCTATGCAGCAGCCAGAGTGACCCTGTTAGAACTTAGGCCAGATCCTGCACTTCTCTGCCCAAAACCCAGCAATGGCTCCCAGTTCATTCAGGGTCAAAGCAGAGTCCTGCCTGGGGCCCCCGCTTGCTCCCTCTCTGCCCTCAGCTCCTGCCACCCCCCATCTTGCCCACTGACCTCCATCATACCATGTGTATTCCCACCTCAGGACCTTTGCACTTGCTCTTCCTTCTCCCCAGTATCTACTTCCTTCTGGTATTTACATCGATCCAATGTCACCTGCTCAGAGAGACTTTCCCTTACCTCCCCGCCCCATCCTCTCCCCACTGGGTTGTTCTTTCCCTGCTCTGTTGCTCCTCAGCAACTATTCCCATGTGACCTTATGTTATACATGTATGTGTCTGTTACTAGAACGTAACCCGCACTAGGGCAGAGCCCTGCCTGTCTTCTCACTGCTGTATCCCTGATGCTCAATAAACGTTTGTTGAATGAAAAGCTAGATGGATGGATTCCATGAAGGGACAGCAAGTACTAAACACCTGGTCTGTATCAGGTTCTGTGCTGGGTGCTGAGGCGACACATGTGAACAGGACCTCCTGTGCCACCCACAGAGCCCTAGTCTGAGGAGGGAGACAGACGCCAAGCCAGAAATCACGAAGCAGGTGGAATGGGGTGGTGTCCGGGAATGAGCTCAGAGGAGGAATTGGTCCAGTCGGTCCGAGGGAGCTTCCTGAAGGAGGGGGCATACTCAGAGCCACCTGGGAGGTGAATAGAAATTGGGCAGGGAGGAGGGTCAAGCAGACAGGTGGGCAGTGTGCTCCAGGGGCTGAGGACCGGCCTGGTGGGCAGGTAACCTCATATTAAAGTCAATAGGGGTCAGGTGGGTGGAGAGAAGGGCAAGTTTTCCAGGTTGGGGTCACCATGTGGGGAAAGGCCCCGAGGTGGGAATGAGTGTGGGCGGCGTGGCTGGCGGAGATGGACTGAGGAGGGTCTTAAGTGCTGCCTGGAGAGGCGTTAGGAGGAGCGGCAGAGCCTGGGCTGGAATCCTGGCTCTTCCCCTCCAATGGATGCATCACTTCTCTTTTCTGCAGCTCAGTTTTCCCATCAGTGGACTCCTGACTATGTGCCTTTTCTGCTGCGTGTCCTGCCTCACAGAGAGGGTGAGACTTAAACCTGGAGGGAGGGATCCAGGGTAGAGAGGAGAATGCCAGGAAGAGCATGGTGAGCAGGGGGAACAGAATATGCAAAGACATGGGGCCTTTCTTCTGGATGTGTTTCTCCAGTCACTCCCTCAGGGAGCAGCGAGGCAGGGAAGACAATGAAAGGGGCAGCCTGGCTGTCCCCAACGGAGGCCAGCCCTGGAGCATGCCTGGTTCTCCACTTGAGGGGCCACCCAACTTTGGCCTCACACTCGGCTGAGCACCACAGCCCTGAGACAGGCCTGCGAAGCTGGAGAAGCCAAGGCTCAGAGCAGAGAGGTGACTGGCAGCCACATTACCACATAGCTGGTAAGTGGCAGACAAGGGACTTGAATCCAGACCTACCTGTCCCCACTCCCTGCTGTCCTTTCGTGAGACTGAGCCACCTGTGGGTGGGTCAGGTCTCGGGGAGCCAGGATCGCACAGGTCCATCGCACAGGTGTGATGAACCTGCTCATGCCAGGCTCTGAGATTGAGTCCCATGCCCCCACCGCAGGGCTGCCGTGATCAAGGCCACTTCCTCCTTTGGGGGAGGTGAGTCAGGCCTCTGGAAACCCGCTAAGCCTCTCCCCTTGGCTGGAACTTCTCTGAAGACTCTGGAAGCTCCTGGAATATTCCAGGTTTATTGACTCCCTGGAGCCTCCCAACCACCCCTCAAACAGGGGCTGTCGTTATCCCCATTTGACAGGTCGGGAGACTGAGGCTCGGAGAGGAGCAGTTACCCAGGGGAGACACACAGGTTAAATGGGGAGGTCCTGCTGGGTTCATTCTCTGAGGCTGCTTTAGGGACAGAGGGCCTAGGCCATGTACAGCTGAGAGCTGGTGCTGGGGCCTAAAGCGGGAGTTTCACGGGGCTAATTTCAGCCTACACTAAGAACTTTCTTCCAGGTATGCCCAAGATGGACACTTTGCAGGAGTTTCAACAACCTCTGCAAGTGGAGGGAGGGGAGATTAAAGTCGTGTTGGATTGAGCAGTCCAAGTTTCTTTGACCTCTCCAAGCTTCAGTTTCCTTATCTGTGAAATGGGGATATTAATACCTAGCTGTCAGAGGCATTAGGAGTCAAGGAGCCCACAAAAGGTGCCCAGTAAGTGCCACTGTCCCCTCCTGCGGCCCCCAAGCTTCCCCTATAACAGCCAAGCTTAGAGGGTAGAGTGGCAAAGGGGCCACCTCCAACAGCCCTGTGCCTGGGGAGCAGCCCCGCAGGCCCCGCTGCCTCCCTGACATGGGGAGCTGGGGGGGTGGGTCAGGCTAGGGGTTCCAGACAGCTGCTTCCTGGTCTCATGTGTCAGCTGGGCCATGGAGTACCTTGAGTAACGGGGAGGCCCCACAATGACGTCTTTCTTTTTTTTTTCTTTTTCACTGCACCGCGCAGCTTAGTTTCCCGGACAGGGATGGAACCTGGGCCCCCTGCAGTGGAAGCGTGGAGTCCTAACCACTGGACTGCTAGGGAAGTCCCCCCGCACGATGACTTTTTGAAAAGCACAGCTTTGAGGGCAGACACAGGCCTCTTGCCAACACTGACACTGGCCTCCAGGAGGCAGGGCTCACGTTTCATCTTCGTAATAACCTCACTGCTCTAAATTGCAGCCCCACCCAGGCTTAGCCCAGAGCCTCCCTGCCCTCCAGAGCTTCCTGGCTCCCTGGTCAGGAAATGGCTCAATGCCAGGACCCAGAGAGCTGGGGAAATCTCACTCCAATGGGCTCTGTCATGGTGCTCCAGACAGTTGGTATTTATAGAGCACCTACTCTGTGCTAGAGACTTTCCTTACCTTTGCTCAAATAATTCTTGAGGTGGGCCTACCATCTCATGTCACAGGAGAGAAAGCCAAGGCTCAGGGAGAAGCAGCATCTGGGCTGAACAACATTGGAGCTGGGGTTCTATCCCCAGGGGTGAGCGTCCCCCGCATCCTGCGTCCCCCGGGCAGGGCAGTGGAAGGAGCATTGGCTTTGCAGCCCTGGAGTTTGGTGGGTGGTGGTGGGGACTCTGGGCTTTGCAGGAGGACAGATCCAGGCCCAGTCCTGACTCTGCCCTCGTGTTTTTGCACATTCTGTTCCCTCTGCTCACTATGCTCTTCCTGGCAGACTCCTCTCTACCCTGGGTCTCTCTTGGCTTAAGTCTCACCCTTTCTGTGAAGCAGGGCAGTGTAGCCAGGGATCCACAGGCTTGTTTTCAAATCCTGCCCCCGCCGAGCTTGGAAGGGAGAAGAATAAGGGACACAGCATGCAAACAGCGAACAGCACGGGCAGAGGCAAGAGGTTGTGAGTAGGCCCTTGAGAGCCGCATCAGCCGGGAGGGTGGAGCCAGGCAGAAGGGAGGAGGCCTGGGTTGGGCTGCCCTGTCACCATTCTGGGCCTTTGCCCAGGCTGCCTTCCCTGCCTGGCCTACCCTTCCCCTTCTGCTGTCCAAGCCGTCATGCCTTTAAGTCCCTGTGCAGTGGAGTTCCCTGTCCATCTCTTCCTGAGCCACCCCTCTTCACATCCTCCTTCCCCAGTGTTCCCACGGCCCCAGGTGCCACCTTGATGTGAGCAGTCGGTGTCTCAGGTCACGCAGGTTCGTGTCCTGCCTGTGCGTGGTAGGAAGGTCCTTGACTCAAATCTTGGCTCTGCCCCTCGCCCGTTGGGTGACCAGGGACAAGCTACTTCACTTCTCTGTTTTTTCCTCTGTAGGATGACAGCAGCTGCCCCCAACTCACAGGGTTCTCTAGGGGATTAAATGAGGTTGTGCTTGTAAAGCAGCAAACCACACCGCCTCCGAAAGTCAGCCGGCTGGGACATACACGTTCGTGCACGTCATTATTAGTATTTGTGAGTCTCTTGAGGGTAGGGCCTTGTGTCTGGTGTCCTGCTCACTGCAAGGCAGAAGCAGGGGGCTTGGCGATAGCTTCCAGAACAAATGGGCAGCCTGTCCTCCTGTGCAAATGTGAGATCTAATAAAACTACCAGTAACCTACATAGTTATCGTGTATTGAATGCCTACCTCGCCTTGTTTAATCCTGACTAACCTTCAACGTGGGAATTGTTAGACCCAATTGGCAGATAGTATAATTGAGGCTTAGAGAGCTTAGGCCTGAAATGCAGAGAATAAGCAGCTGAGTCGGGTTTTGCACCTGCGTCGGGCTGTGCGTTGGTTAGGACTCTCTCCTGTTATGCCCTTTGCCGGGTAGTCCAGATGCCCCCTTCTCTCCCTCCTGGGTGCCCTTCCCCATCGCCAGGCCACCCCTTGGAGTCACTGGGGTGAGGGGATGTAGACTTCGGGACCCATGGTGATCTGTCTGTTCATGGGTCCTGTACCCTGTGGCACACGCACACACATGTGCGTGCAGTGCACATACATGCGCACACATACACTTGACCTCTGTGGCCAACAAGCTCCCCTCACCGGTCTCCAGAGCCACGTCTCCGCCACGTCTCTGCAACCGCAACGGCGTGAAGTCTGTGTGAAACGTTTGAGTCGAGCTGTCACTGCTCATCGATTTGTTGGCCTCAGTCCCCAAGCTGATTTCACTGGAGATCCTGTCAGCTCATCGTGCATGGGCCCCACCACCCAGCTCACTGTCCCCAGTGCAGCGGGGGTGGCAAGGGAGGAGCCAGCACCCTCTATCCAGTCGCATCCGGCCCAGCACCAGGGAAGCCCGGGACCTCGCTGGGGGCCCTGGGCAGCTCACATGACCTCTCTGAGCTCCAGTTTCAGTGACCCCATCCACTTTGTCTACCCGGTCAGGCGAGGATTAAAGGGGGAAGAACAGGAGAATGTAAGGTGGTAACAGGGGGTGGTATTCAGGGGAGTCCCAGCTGCTGGGGTCCACCTGGACCCGCTGGGGAAGGTGCTGCATAAACCATAAGTGGTTCTGAACCAAGTGGGGCGTGGGCCAGCCCTGGATCATCTTCCCTTGAACTCAGCTCTGGGAGCCACTGGTACCTGCACCCATCCCAGCAGCCTCTGAGAGGGTGTGGGCAGCCCTCAGGCAGGGGAGGGGCTTTGGGACTCTTCAAAGTGGCCGCATGGTGGGCCAGAGCTGCCAGTGGCCAGGGGATAAAGGCAGTGATGGGGCTGGGAGGACCTGCATGGGCGTTGAGCCTAGGGCAGGCCAGCTCAGGGAGGAGAAAGCCTGGACCCTGGAGAGGTTCACTCATTCCTTCCTTCATTCTGCACGTGTTTGTTGAGCACCTCATTTGTGCCATGCAGACCCCATGCTCAGTGTTGGGTACAGGTCAGTGGACAAGACCCCTGCCCTCATGGAGATCACTTCCTGATGGAGGAACACAGACAAAAAACATAATAAGGAAGCAAAATATATTGTGGTCCAGAGTGATAAGAGCTAAGAAGAAAAATAAAACAGGGAAGGGAAACAAGGGGTGGATGGTTTTTTTTTTTTTTCATTTATAAATAAGGTGTCCAAGGAAGGTCTAATTGAGAAAGTGACATTTGAGCAAAGACGGCAAGGAGGTGAGGGGCCAAATCAGATGGCTCTCTGGGGGAAGAGTATTCCAGCCCGAAGGATCAGCCAGGGCAGTGGCCTGGAGCGGGGAGCGGGGAGCAGGGAGCGTGCCTCACACGGTCAAGGAATAGCAAGGAGGCCCGCATGGCTGGAGGGGAGTGAGGGAGGGGGAGGCAGTAGCAGATGAGCTCAGAGAGGAAATGGGGGCCAGATGGTGAGGCCTCCTGGACTCACCATTTAAAAGGATCCCTCTGGCTGCTGAGTGGAGAAGAAACTGGGGGAGGGGCAAGGGCAGCACCAGGGAGACGGATAGGAGGCTGCTGAAAATAATCTAACAGGATTTGCTGATGGATTGGATGTGGGAGAGAGAGAGGGAGAGAGAGACGGGGAGCGCATGAGCAAGCAGAGGTGTCAAGGATGGCTCCAGAGAGTTCTGGTCAAACTGCTGGAAAGGCTGGCTGAGCCCAGAGGCTCAGCAGAGACCCTAAAGGAGGCCAGGGATGCTGTGAAGGGTGGGGGGCGGCTGAGCCCCAAACAAGCAGATGCCATGGCCAAGAGGGATCTCCAGCTTGGCAGCCCCTGGTGGATTAGAAAGCTGGGGCTTTCTGTGCCCATGGGGGCTACACGGATCCCAGCCCAACCCCGGGAAGGGTCACCCTCTCTGTGCTCTGGACTGGGGGCTGGGCTTAAAGTGGTCCATGGCCGATATGAATCCTCTCCACACACCCTTCCTACCCATCTACTCATCCATCCACTTACCCACCCACCCTCTTCCCTGCCCACCCACCACCCTTCCTCCCACCCATCCACCCCACCTCAGCACCCCAACTACCCAGGTGCTGTCCCAGACACTGGGCCTGCGTCCATGAACTCAGCAGACAAATCTCTGCTCTCGTGGACTGACATCTCATGTCCAGGCCTGGAGCAACTTCACGGGGCAGAATACGACCAAAGCATAGTCTTACTTCTTTCCAGTTTAAGGTCACTCAACAAGTTTGTGACTACATGTGATCTCATTGTTGAACATTTCTAAGTCATTTCAAGCAAAGTCTCCATCACTAAAAATCTTTGGTCAGGTCATGTCACTGGTTTGGGTTCCAGGAAAGACTGACAGAATTGAGGCCTCCATGCTGCCAAGACTCAGGGAGGCAGGGATGGGGGGGTGGTCCCGAGGAGGTGGTCTTTATACCCGACACAGAGGGAGAGAGAGCATTTGGGGTGGAAGCACGGCATACCCAAAGGCACAGTGTGCATGGGGGTGAGGGGATTCTGCAAAGCCAGGTGGGCTGACCACGGAGGGTCTCATAGGCCCTGATGGATCATCTGACCTTTGTTCTGAGGGCAGTGGGAAGCCATTGAAGGTTTCTGAGCTGGGGGATGGCCCACCCTGTGCTGGCGGCACCACGGAGGACGAATGAGAAAAGGCAAATTGTTTTGAGAAGGTAGACCAGTGAGGAGGCTGTGGCCTTGATCAGTAGGGATGCTGAGACCTGACCCAGGAGGATGAGGGGTCAAGGGGGATGGATATGGCATTGGGGGTGACTGTATAGATCTGGTAAGTGGGGTGGGGGCACCACTTGCTGAGGTCCCACAATTGGCCACTTCGGATAACCTCACACCAGACGTGGTCCTACTGCAGTGCACCTAACTTGGAAATGTCCCTATCCACACCTGGCCCTCTGCACCACCAGTACCTGGCGCCATCCTGGACCCCGTCTCCCCTCCATTGGTGCCATCTCCAAGTCACTTTGATTTTGGCTCCCAGATTCTTCCCCGTGTATCCCTCCTCTGTGCCTGTACAGTCGCAGGCTGGGCCCTGCTCCTCCAGGCTTGGACTAAGGCCATGGCCTCCCCCTGGCCTTATGCCTCCAGCCTTGTACTGCTACTCCATCCCCTGCAGAACAGCCAAAGAGATCTTTCTTGAACCTGAGTCTGGCATGCCACCCTCCTCATTCTCATGGTGCCCCATTGCCCTGAGGAGAGCCCACTCCGCACAGGCCCTCCTCGGCCTGCCTGCTCCCCTCTGCAGCCCATGCTTCCCTACACGTTCAGCCTCAGACTGAACTTCTTGTTCCTGCTTCACTCGTTTGGCTAAGGTTTATTGTGCGCGTACTCCGTGCTGGCACCATGCTTGCATCGAAGGTTGGGAACTGTGTGAGAGTAGAGAGACTGGGTCACGGGGTCTGGGAACAGGTAAGGCCTTTCTAAGGACCAGACATCTGAGCTGAGATCCAGAGGATGAGCAGGAGGTGGTGAGGGGGAGAGTGTTTCGGGAAGAAGGACTAGCTGGAGCAAAAGGCCTGAGGCAGACATCAGTGGGACTCATTGGAGGAAGCAGGGCGCTGTGCACATAGCAAGGCCTCCACTACCTGGTACCCCACCTTTGTCCAAAGTTGGCAGCTTGGGAGCAGCAGGGGCCAAGCCTGGGCAGGTGGCAGGGCCAACTCCTGGGGGCCTGTGGGGTAGACTGAAGTATGGGACATTTTCTCATTTAAAAATTAGCTTCATTGAGATATTTATCATTTTTTTAAAAAAAGCTTTATTGCAATATAACTCACATACCATAAAATTCATCCTTTTAAAGTGTATAATTCGGGCTTCCCTGGTGGCGCAGTGGTTAAGAATATGCCTGCCAATGCAGGAGACACGGGTTCGAGCCCTGGTCCGGGAAGATCCCACATACCGCAGAGCAACTAAGCCCGTGCGCCACAACTACTGAGCCTGTGCCCTAGAGCCTTCGAGCCACAGCTACTGAAGCCCGCGCGCCTAGAGCCCGTGCTCCACAACGAGAGAAGCCACCACAACGAGAAGCCCGCGCACCTCAACGAAGACCCAACGCCGCCAAAAATAAATATATATATATTTTTAAGTGTATAATTCACTAGTTTTTAGCATATTTATAGAGTTGTGCACCCATCACCACTATCTAATTCTAGAACACCTTCATCATCCCCCAAAGAAACTCTGTACCCATTAGTAATCCCTCCTCATTTCTCCCTACTCCCAGGGCTGAGTAACCACTAATCTACTTTCTGTCCCTATGGATTTGCCAATTCTGGACATTTCACATAAATGGAATCAGACAATATGTGACCTTTCTTGTCTGGCCTCTTTCACTTAGCATAATTTTTTTTTTTTTAAGATTCATTCATGTTGTATCATGAATCAGTACATCATTCCTCTTTATGGCCAAATAATATTCCATTGAATGGATAGACCACATTTCCACATTTTATTCATCCATTCGTCAGACGGGTTTTTTCCTTTTGGGACCTATCGTGAATAATGCTGCTACAAACATTCCGTACAAATTGTTGTATGGATGTGTGTTTTCATTTCTCTTGAGGGGATACCTATAGGTGGAATTGCTGGGTTATATAGTAACTCTTTGTTTTTTTTTTTTTTTTAAACTTTCTGGCTGTGTCGCACGGCATGTGGGATCTTAGTTCGCGGACCAGGGATCGAACCCGTGGCCCCTGCAGTGGAAGTGCAGAGTTTTAACCACTGGACCGCCAGGGAAGTCCCTGTATAGTAACTCTTTGTTTAACCTTTCGACAAGTGGCTAGACTGTTTTGCACAGTGGCTGCACCATTTTACATTCCTACCAGCTGTGTATGAGGGTCCCAGTTTCTCCACATCCTCTCAGCAAGACTTGTTATTGCCTGTCTTTTGACTTCAGCCATCCCAGTGAGTGAGAAATGGTATCTCATTGTGGTTCTGGCTAATGACTGATGACGTTGGGCACCTTTTCATGTGCTTCTTGGCCATTTACACATCTTCTTTAGAGAATGTCCATATTCCTTGCCCATTTCAAAATTGGGTTATTTGTCCTTTTATTGTTTTTTGTTTGTTTGTTTTGTTTGTTTGTTTTTTGGCTGTGCCACGCGGCTTGCAGGATCTTAGTTCCCCAGCCAGGGACTGAACCCAGACCACGTGAGTGAAAGTGCCGAGTCCAGACCACTGGACCGACAGGGAATTCCTGTCCTTTTATTATTGGGTTGTAAGAGGTCTTTATATTTCTGGATACAAATCCCTCATCAGGGAAAAGGAGTTGGGACACCAGGCTGAGGAGCCAGGCCCTGGGCTTCCCTGAGCTCCGCACTCCCAGTCCCGGCTGCCGTCTCCGAGGTCTCAGAGAGGGACTCCGGCATCACCTTCCGCCTCCAGCTCCCTCGCGTCCACTGCCTTGACCCACTTGAGACACCGCACGATGAACACTTCACAGGAACTATGGTGTCTCCGCCCACCGGGGCCCGGGCCCAGCAGCTGGTTTTCATATCAAGGAGAAGGGAAAACGCCAATCCTTTCAGAGGTGACCGTAGAGAAGCTGCCACCTGTTCCACGCCCTCTGCAACACAGCCACAATCTCAGCTGTGACAGATCGGCTGCCTCTGCACCCCAGAGGTCAAGCCCGTAGCCTGCCCGGGCACCCGCCTGACGGGCAGGCAGCAGGGGCAAGACACAGGCTTGTCTGCGGGAGGGACGCCTGCCAGGGCAGCCACAGGCCCCTCGGGCCAGGCCCTCCCTCTCCCTGCTTATTTAAACTTTCCTGAACCTTCCACAGTTTGTAAGCTGAGCTCCTATAACTTTGAGAATCAAGGCAAATGGTAAAAAAAACAAAACCCAACCACGGCTGCTGGCTGACTTGGCTCAGACGTTGGGGAGTTCTTTTTCGGTGGCTGCCTGGAGCTGGGCGCTGGGCTGAAAACACAGGAGCAGTGCTGGCTGGGCCTGTCATGTGGGGGTCTCACCTCCCTCTACAACCATCTGGTCTGGGGTGTTTGGCCAGCCAGCAGCCCCCAGCCTCGTGCCATTGCTTGTGACTCAGTGTGTATCGGGGGGAAGTGGGGGTGGGGAGGGAGGTTGGCTCCGGACCACTGCAAAGCTGCTGCCCTCAGGGGCACAAGGTACAAAGAGGGAAAGGGGCCTGACAATTCAAGGAGAGGGGTCCCAGGCACAGCTGAGGCCTGAGGTGCAGCCTCCGGAAGCTAGGGAGGGATCTACAGGTGGGAGAGTTCTGAACTGTCCTTCAAGGAGGGTTAGGATGTCAAAAAGGCAGTAAAGGCATTCAGGCAGAGGACAGCAAGCACGAAGGCCTGGCACACTGGGGAACTAACTGGTCGGGGCTGTTATCTCGGGGGTGGACAGAAGCAGGTGAAAAGCCAGATGAGGCTGCCTGTCCCTGGGCCCCTGGTGCCTCGCCATGGGCCCACCTGCCCCGCGAAGCTCCTAAGCGCTAAGGAACCCTCCTGTCCCCATCCCTAACTTTTGCCCCACCCCTCAGTCTGGTTCCCAGACCTCTCCCCTCCAGCCCTGCTGGCTGCTCTCCCAGACAGCGTTTTTCTTCTTTGCAGGATTGGGCCTCGGGCTTGCTCCTCGCTCCCGCAGCGCCCCAGCTGGGCCTGCCACCCACCACCTGCTACCCGCCCACGCGGAACCCCCTCTGCCCCTGCTGGCGTCGGCTCTGGGCCCTGAGGCCCCTCTGCTTGCTGATGGCTGATTACACAGCAGCCGGTGGGCTTGGGAGCCAGAGCGAGAGATTTATTGTGGGTTTTAGGGGGCGTTTAGGAGCCGATGTGATAATGTCTGTGAACGCACTTTGTAAACTGTAACGGGGGAGTGCCATGCACACGTGAGGGGACTGTGGCTGGGGAGGGGGTGGTAGCCCAGCCCCCAAATGACATCCTGGGACTCAGCCTGGAAACCCCTCCAGTTCCGGGGGTGGAGAAGCCCTGCCGGGCTCTAGGGCAGGAGTCCCAGGCTGCATCTGCTGGAACGGGGCCTTCCTGAGCCTGTGGGCCCGTCTGTGTCACCAGGCAGCTCTGAAATGAGTTGTGAGCCAGAAAGTTGCCTGGGTCCCTCCCTCACCCAAGAGGCCCAGTTGCACTGCAGTGACAGTGACATGCTTCCTGACTGCAGAGTGGCTAGGACTCTGGCCCCCCGACCCCCGCTGTGGGGGACTGAGCTAACAAAGGGGCAGCAGCTGGACTGGGTTGTCTTCTGGGAAGGGGAGCTCTGCCATCCCACCCATCTGGCTAAATGTTATCATCTGATTTTCTAGTAGCAAATGTTTGTTGAGCACCTACTATGTGCTTGGCTCTGACTCAGATATGACAAGGATCAAGACAGACAAAAATTTCTGTCCTCACAGAGCTTATATGGAGGGAGGGCAAAGACAGACAGACCATCCACAGGAGAATAAAGATGATTTAAAATACTGATCGTTACTACAGAGACAGTAAAAGATGGGACAATCGGGAAGTACTGAAGTTAGGGGGTCAGGAAAGGCCTCTGTAAGGGTCCCTCGCCCCTCTGTCCAGGTTTCTGGACAGGACCGCCTCCAGGACAATCCTGGACCCTGAGGGACTCAGCTAGTCCTCCCTCCCCACTGCCTGTCACTGCTACCAAGGCCTCTAGGCTGGGCAGCCTTGGGGCTCCCCGGCCTGTGGTCAAGGGACTGTCCTGGGTCCTTGAGCTTGGGACTGGCTGCCCTTACTAATCTTGAGAGTAACGAGCAGTGAGCTAATGCTGTCTACGTGTTCCTGGTGCCAGGCGCTGTTCTAAACATTGGACCTGAGTTGTCTAATTTAATCTACAGCACCACCAGATGGTGTGGGAACTGTCATTAATATTCCTATTTTAAAGACAAGGAAACTGAGGCCCAGCAAGTTTGTGTAACTTGCCTAAGACCACACAGCTGGTTCAGTAGAGCTAGGATGTGAACCCTCCAGGGCCCATGCTTTTCACTATTGCTGGTCAAGGTCATAAGCCTTGAACCTTATGACTGCCAGGCTGTGCTGAGTGGTTCTACACGCACTGTCCCACATCAGCCTCATTACAGTCTCTGAAGTCAGTTGATCGTCTTATGATCTGCTCCTACACTTTTTACAGAGAAGGAAACTGAGGCCCCAAGTGGGTGAGTCACAGCTGAGAGGTTGGGAAGTCAGGATTCAAACTCAGACCAGCTCAGGGGGTATAGATCAGGGGTAGAGCATTTGACAGCGAACTCAGAGCAACTCACCTCAGAACCTAAGCACTTAACCTCCTGACTCTCCCTCCTCCTTGTCTGCTGTCGTGTTTGTGCCCCCGAAAGCCCATAGAGGCTGGGTTGTTCCCCCATGTTGCAGATGGGCACACCAAAGCCCAGGAAGGTGTTTTTGACTTGTTCAGGGTTGCTGGCTGTTGAGCCAGGCCTGCTTCCTGGCCCCGCACTGAAAGGGCACCTGGTTGGGCCACTGTGGCCAGGGGGTGGTTGAGGAGATGGGGACAGGGTTCTGAGACGTTGGCTCAGGTGTGCAAGGCTCTGCGAGGGAGGCCTGCCCAGAACCAGCGCTGGGATCGAGGTGCCTGCATCTCCTCCATTACAGACCAGTCCCACCTCCTAGACTTAGCTTTGGATACAGCCCTGAGGGGGTCTCAATTTGCTATGGGGCAGGGACACTCTGGAGGGCCACAGAGGCTCCTGGCTTAGTGCCCTACAGTCTGTGACCTTAGCAAGGTCACCCTCTCTGAACTTGTTTCTTCTCTGTAAGATGGGATCCTGGTATCTGGCTGGATTTGTGACACAGCTTTTTAGAAAACTCTGTGGTGTACCTGGTAGCTGGAGAGGGGTGGCTGTTGCCTGGTGCCCACTTGTCTTCTGCTCAGGAAGCAGTAGGATGAAGGGGTACCAGAGACACTTGCCCAGGGGAGTCATCACAGCTGCACCAGGCCAGGAGGGCTCTCTGGGCTACTCTGTTCCCCCCATGGCCACTGGCCAGCTTCTGACCTCAGATCTGTGGCCCTGAAGCCTGCTGTGACCTCACAAGGGCGAGGGAGGCACAGTTATGCCCTCCCTGAGCCTCCTGGACACTCCCCAGGTGGACTGCACCTTCAGGGAGGGATTTGATGCCAGTCTGAGGGCAGCAGCAGCAGAGGCCCTGAAACCTTGGCAGTGGGATTAAGGTGGAGAAAAATGAAGCGTGGAAATCATTAGTTTCCTTGGTTGGCAAGAGCCGCCCGGAATGAACATTTGGGGCTTTTAAAATGAACATCAGCTGCAGGGACTCGTGCCCTGTGCCCGCCATGGCCCAGGCCGCCTTGTGGAATCCCAGTCCGGCTGTTCCTCTTTGGTTACCGCTCAGCCAGCACTTACTGAGTGCCTACTGTGGGCCAGGCCCAGAGCCAGGATGCGAAGGAGAATCCAGCCAGAGAGCAGCAGCGCCGTGGCGAGGGCGCAGCCGCAGAGGCCACAGTGCCAGCCAGCAAGGAATCAGGCAGTTCAGGGCAGGCGCCACCACCTCCTGGGGGGCTGTGAGAGCAGGGAGGGGCTGGGTGGCCACCGGCTGTGGGTGTGGAGGTGGCAGAGGCTTCCCAGGAGAGGGCCTCAAGGGGTGGGGTGGGTATCTTATGGAAAGGGACCTGCAAAGGCACGGGAAGGGGCCGGTGTGTGAAAGGCCAGGTGCCAGTGTGACAAGGCACAGGCCTCCAGGGCGAGGCAGGCCGGCCTGGTGGGGACTGGGGCGAGCTGCAGGCCAGTGCTCTGGGTAAGGCTGCTGCCAAGCGTTGATGCAAGGGGAGAGGCTTCCGCCTGAGCCTCCTCTTTTCCGAACTAAGCTGGAAATGGAGATTTGTCTGTGAAAACTACCGATTTTTAAATGATGGGAATTAATTTTAATTCAAAATAAAAATTACTATGAGGTCAAAGCAAGCACGGCTTTGGCTGGATCGGGCCCGTGGGCCAAGAGTTTCTGACCTCCGGTGGTGGTGGTGATGGGCAGGGGGCGCGGAGGTGGAGCCGGCTGCTTAGAAGTTGGGGGGGCTGTGAAGGGCTGGGCCGGTTGGACGGTGGGGGATTTGTGAATGGGGAGGTTGGGGTGAGGTGAGCCGGTTGAGTAGGGGGCTGGCGTAACCCCACCAGCGGCGCCAGTCCTTGCGGGGAACTGGGCGCGGGTGGGCTGGGGCTGCAGGCAAGGGCCCCCCCCCCCAACCCCCGCCGGGCGCGCCGCGGCCGCCCGCCGCCTCCATCCGGGCCTCTCCCCACCTCCCGCCCGCCCCCGCCCGCGCCCCTCCCCCGCCGGCGCGCACGCCTCCCGCCGCCCCTCCTCCGCCCGCCCGCCCTCCGCGCGCTCTCCCCGGCTCCCTCCCGGTCTCTCTTAAGTGCCATCGAGGGGCGCCGGGAATTGCAGCCAGTAAATCGCGTCCCACCACTCAGCAGCGGGGCCACCGCAGCGGCGCCGCCCGCGCCCGCCGGGAACCCGCGCCGCCCGGGCGCCTCTCCAGGGCCCGCGAGGCCCGCCCCCACCCGGCGCGGCGCTGCGCAGGGCCTGCCCCCGGGCCGGCCGGGGCGCGCGGGGCCCGCGCTGGAGGCGAGGACGCGGCGGCCGCGGGGCGCACGGCCCGGAGCGCGCGGCCCGCGCCCCCGCGCGCCCTGCCCGCGCCCGCGCCCTGCGCTCCGGAGCCCGGCCCCGCTGCCCGGGCTCTCCTGCGGGACCGATGCCGGCCCTCCGGCCGCCAGGGTAAGCGGGCAGCGCGGACGCGGCGGGGTGAGGCAGGAGGGTGGGTGGGCGCCCGCCCGGGGGACCGGGTGCCCGCCCAGCACCAGCGTCTGGCACGTGGGGGCGTCTCAAGTTCCCTCTGGAGGCCGGGCAGGTGGCGAGAAGGCGGGGGAGTGATGCTCTAAGGCTGGCACTTACTGCGTGCCTACTGTGTGCCGGGTGTGACCGGCTCGTCTGAAGTAGGGTTTTTTTTTGTCCCCATTGTACAGATGAGAAAGCAGAGGCTAGGAGAGGGCAAATAGTTTGCTCAGGGTCCCCAGCTAGGAAGTGGCCAAGCCAGGATTTGACCCCCGCCCCCCCACCCCCACCCCGGCTGTTTGACGCCAAAGCTGGAGCTCTCCCCACTAGGGCACGCACAGCCACAGAGTGAGGGTATGAATATTTCATTGTAGAAGAGAAGGAAAAAAATCAGCCATTGTCCCACCACCATAATGCATCCACTGTAAGCGTTTAGGTTCTTTATTTCAGCCTTGTTCTTTTTTCCCCCTTTCTTTAAGAATGTGTGCTTTGGGGTCATTTAGATCCTGGTTCCATCTTGACTCTAGCACCTGAAAGCTGAGAGGCTTTGAGCAGATCCCTTAGCTCTCTGGGCCTGGGTCTCCAGCCTAGGAAAATGGAAGACACTCCCAGCGTTGCTGAGGGGATTAGATGAGACCTGGTGGGTTGCCTTGAGTGGGGGTGGGGTGGGGAGGGGCCAGGGCCTGAAAGAAAGGGGAGTCCCTTCAGCAGGGACTCATGGAGCACCTATTAAGTGCAGAACCAGCACTGGGCTCTGGCACTGGGGGAGGTGGGGGCAGCCTGGCCCATATATGCTTCTTGTAGGAGGGCTCTGTCCAGCACTTGGGACTGACTGCCTGGCTTCACCCTCTGCCTTTGCCAGGCCTCTGCTTCCTCTTGGAGTGTCTGGGAGGGGGGATTAGTCCCCTGGCTTCACCTTTGCCAAGGAAATGAATTGCATCGGGCGGAGTCCAGCGCTGCTCAGAATTTTGCCCCCCAGGGCCAACATTTGGGTCCTGGCTTCTCCCAAGCCCAGGCCTGGGTTTTTGCTCCTTCTGGGACCTTCCAGACTCATACGTTTAGCATCAGGCCCAATTCCTTATCCTCCTACCCCAGACCAATGACATCGCCTCCATCCGCACCCAAAGTGGAGACCCCCAGGCCTATGACCTCCCGGACACTTTTACCTGTCCATCCATCTAATCAACCACAGGGTTCCATTGGTTCTACCCCACAAGCATCTCTCCCTCCTTTTACCCTCTGACCGGGACATTCCCACCTCTCTTCCCCAGCCTCCACCATTGCTCTGGGACACCATAGCCGAAGCTGTCTTTCTAAAAGCAGCTCTGAGCTTCTGAACTCCTCAGCTGTCCACAGACCTAAACTAGGCCAAACTCCTGAGCTGTCTCTTGAGGCTGGGCTTCTCTGTGGTCTGCCCTGCCCCCCTCTGCAGCCTCACTCCTGTGAGCCGGATGTCCTTTGGTTGCAGAGCCCCTGAGCACTGGGTCACCCCTGAGACTGAGATGGTCTCATCCCCAAACAGCCCCTCCTCCGTGTCTCCTGGCCTGTTGAATTCCCACTCATCCTCAGGGCCTAGCTGTGTCCTCTCCTCCCTGTGGTCCTCCCAGACCCCGACCTCTCTCGGGTGGGTGCCGTCAGTGCTCCTTCCCCTGGGCACCCCCAGCTCTTGGTGAATCCCTCCATATGGCTCTTGGCACGGTTCGGCCGGCCGGGGGCAACATGCTTCCGTGTTGGCCTCTCCCACCAGCCTGGAAGCTCTGGCCAGCTCAGTGATCCCTGAGGAATGAACGCCGGGGGGTCTGTCAGAAGCAGATGAACCGTAGCTCCTTAGAGGGGCTTTCATAACCCCATCGGAATCTGTGAGGAGTGGGAAATCCCAAGCCTCCTGCGTCCTTGGGGTCTCCTGCTGGTGAGCTGGGTTCCCTGGCTTGAAGCGCTGAGGACCAGATTTGCTCCCGGGTACCTGCAGGCCTTGTCCCTCAGCCATTATGTTCAGGGGCCAAGGTCCCACCTGGATTTGTTGGGGCAGTGATGGTGGACACTCAAGTGGAGGGGCCTGCCTACCCTGTCCCTGGGGCCCCTAGCCCCCTCTGCCCCATCAAGCCCACCCCCACTGTCCTCCTGGGGAACAGGGAGAGTCATGTCAGGCCCTCTGGCCAAGTGCCAGGTCTCCCCATGGAACTATAAATTGACCTGTCGGGAGAGGGAAGAGATTAATGTCGGCCATCTTCATTAGCGTGTCCCCCGGGGGTGACGGCGTCTGCCCTGAGCTGGCTGATTGGAGACGGTGTGAGTGAGTGAGGGGATTGGGGGCTTTGCACTCCCCGCAGAAAGGCAAGGTGCAGGGGCCAGGGCCTGCCAGAGAGCTGTGGCCTCCTCCTACTGTTAGAAGGGCCGTCCCTCTGGCCTCTGCTCCTGGCAGCAGGCGCGCGCTTTGATGGAGGACCTGTGTGCTAATTGGGAGCAGAGACGCGCGCCCTGCAGCTCCGCGGGGCTCCCAGGCTGACACCACCGGCTCAGCAGCATCCGTGGGGCCTTCGTTAGAGGCCTTTCCCCTGACCAGAAAGGAGCCCGCTGGGGGGAGCGGGGGGACCTTCCCCCCTCCCCCCCTCCCCCTCCCCTTCTCCTTCTTTACTGTGTTGGTGATGGGCAAAGAGGCGGCTTTGGAGCGTGGAATGGATGATGAGAATGGGAAGATCAGAGGGATTTGAGACCTGTGCAACCTGATGAACACGTGACCTTGGGTTAGGCCCTCTACCGCTCTGCACCCGAGTGTCCTCATCCATGGGGTGGGCATGGCCGTGTCCCCTGGGGTGGGTGGGGTCAGACAAGGGAGCATGTGTGGATTTGCCTTTAGAAACGAGGACAAGTCAGAGCCTGCGGCTGAGGCACAGACTGAAGTCCAGGTTTCTGGGTCCTAACCCTTGTGTGCTCCCGCCTCCCGTGAGGCCCTGGGCTCTCCGAACCTCATTTTCCTTGTCTGGCAATGGTTGAGGGCCAGGGCTGGTCTCGTGAGGCGGCAGTCCTTTTGTGTGGACAGAAACAGCCTCCTCACTGGTTGGGGGCTGCTGGGGGAAGTGACTGCAGTGGCAGGTCAGGAGGCAGGGGCTTCTCCCGTCATTCATTCACTTACTTGTTCATTCATTCATTCAGGACACGCCTCCTGCACTGCCGTCTTGTACTCACAGGGGGGTTGAGAAGTGGCTTCACCCTCCGGAGGCCTCCCTGGGGAAACAAACCCAGGAGCAGATGAGCTGCTAGAACCCCTAGAAGGGAGTCTCCCCAAGCCTGGGGATATCTGGAAGGCTCCAAGGGGACACCTGTGAGGTAGAGATGGTGCAGTCTTTCCTTGCAGGCCTCGTCTGCACTAGACCCTGATATGGGGCATCCAGCTAGGCACCAAGTTCCTGGGCTCCTGAGTACCCCAACCAGGCTGTTGACCAGCGTGGGAGCAGGGGATGCTTTGCTCAGTGTGCAGGGACCGAGAGCCTCTCTTCACACCCACTCCTGTCGCCCAGCCTTTCCTGTGCATCTAGGGGTGGGGGGAGGGGGGGTGGGCCCGACTTGGTTCCTGGTATCACTGGCCTCCAGTCTGTATCTGGGACTGGGTTCCGTGAGCAGCTGGCTGGCTAAGTGCCTGCTCGAGGCTGGGGGTAGGCAGCAGTTGGGTCAGGGCTACCCCATGGAATTGTTGAATGGTTCGGTGTGTGTTACTCACCAGCTGGGGGTCACTGTGTAAAGCATTTGACTTCACTTCTCCAAGCCTCAGTTTCCTCATCTGTACAGTGGGGATGGCACTTTGCCGTGTGCTGGGCGCACGCCTGGCTCAGAGTGGAGCGCACTGAGTGCGGTTGTGTGGTCATTTCTGCCTTAGGCAACTGCCCCAGCTTCTGTTTGCTCCCCAGAGAACCCTGATTAAGTGGAGTGTGGGCTTCTCTGCGGCCCCAAATCTCTCTGTCAACTGCCCAGGGGGTACCAAGTACCCACTGTGCACCATGGAATGTTTGAACAAGAAGCACATGGTTTTGGAGTCAAAAACCCCAGCTCTGAGTCTTTGCTCTGTAGCCAACCAGCTGTGAGGACTTGGGCACATCACTTAACCTCTCTGTGCCTTCGTTTTCTCACCTGGAGCTGAAATGAGATGTAAACTGAAAACCACAGGGCAGATTGCATTGCTAAATAAGCGCCCACCTAGCGCGGAGGGTGGAGCGCTGGACCGAGAGCCTGAGCCCGGGGTGGTGCTCTGGCCTCTTGGCCTGGCATTGTGACTTTGGGCAAGACTCTTGGACACATCTGTTAAGGGGAGCTGTGGCATCTGCCTGCGTCACAGAGCTCTTCTGAGAATGAAAAGCCGTGTGGGGTCTGGGCAAAGGGGCTGCTCACAGGAGGGCTAAAATGTCTGGATGCTTTCTTGGAATGACCCTGTTTCCCCAGAGGTGGATGACCTCCTGGGGCCCTCATTTCCTGTCTGGGAAATGGGAGCAGACACCCTGCTCACCGTGGTCCTTAGATCTCTGTGATGCTGTGTTTAATCAGAATTTTAGCCATCCTGTTTGTAGTGGATCTGCACGGGCTCCAGCCCGATGTCATGTGAGATGTGTTGAAATGTGCTGTCATCCGACTTCAGTGCATTAAGATTCGCCCTTTGAAAGTCGCGTGTTGAGAGGCAGATGGTGAAGAGGTGCCTATTGTTGCCGCCTCGCCGTGCCCAGCCCGTCCCGCCTGGCAGACTCAGTCGCGGGAGCTGGCAACATGGCTGTCTGCCTCCGCCTTCCCAAGCAGGCAGGAATCACTAACGCGTTAGCAGTTTCATTAAGCCTCTCTCCAGCCTCCCCGCCTCCCTCCCGGGCCTCCTCGGTAATTATTTTCCCAGCCCTTCCACTCGCAGCCCCTTAGCGAGCTCTTCGGGATTGGCCGAGTGGCCGCCGCAGGCTGGGCTGCTGGGACTGGGCTCCGCAGGGCACCCCCGCCACCCCCGCTGTGGGCACCCCCCTTCAGACCTTCTGCATTGCCATTTAAAGCTTTGTGTCCCCCGGAGGCCTCCGTGAAAATGCAGATCTGCTGCCTGCCAGGGGTGACGGTTAACCCATTATTACACACCCGGCACATGTAGACTCCTCTGTGCAGCAGACCTCCGTCCACTCAGGCAAAAAGTTTCTCAGGCTGCCCTCTGGGGCTGTCACTGAGTAGGCAGCAGGGAACCAGCTGTGAGGGAGATAGGATTCCTTGTCCTGTGAAGCTGTGAGCATCCAGGGCCCTGGCTGTGTAGACAGAACCCACAGCACAGGGATGCATGGAGACTGAGGGAGAGGTGTGTCCAGAGTGGGACCGGGGCCTGAGAGGCTTGTCTTCATGGCACCCACAGCCTTCCATCGCCCAGGGTGAGCCCAACACCCCATCCTCCTGGTCACGACGATTGGTTGAGAAATGAGCACATGGCCCATCTGAGCCTATCAGAGGCTTTCCTGGAACTTTGACTTAGAGCCTGTGGGGGAGATTGATTTGGCTATGGTTGTTGAACCCAGAGGGTGTGCATATGGGACCTCTGGCTGCACTCTTGCATGACCATATCTAGGGTGGGGACTCTCCAATAAGGTCATCACACGGAGGGAAGGAAAGCTGAGATGAAAGTATATATTACTTCATTTGGGCCTCTGGATTCAGCTATGCCTGAAACCACCCCTGGAGTTTTCAGTTACATAAATAGACGTGTCCCCTTTTTGGCTCAAGCTCTCTTGAGTTGATTTCTTTCTCTTACAACCAAAAGAATCCTGATGGATGGGAAAAAACAGGCAGGATTTTACAAAAGAGGTGACATTTTGAGTTGGGTCTTGAAGGATGAGTAGGAGTTTGTGCAGCAGAGAAGAGCACTTAGACCGAGGGAACAGCAGGGGTCAAAGGCTTGGAGATGTGAAAGTGCAGGATGTGGGGGACGCTAAGTACTGCCTGTGGCACCAGGGCTTGTAAGCACGAAGGACAGGAAAGGAGGTGAGGGATGGAAGCTGATGCGAGGCAGTGAATGAGGAGGGGTGTGGACTGAAGGTGCTGAGGACTGTGGAGGAGACATCAGGAGCAGGAGGCATGGGCTTGGGCAGGTCAGAGAAGGTGCTGTGGAGAGGATAAGAAGGACTTTGCTGGCAGAGAAGGGTCAGGGAGGGCATCCTGGCACAGTGTGAGTCTGGGAATCAGAGTGAGAGGACGAGCCCCAGAGTCAAGGCTGGAGAATTAGGCAAAGGCCAGATCACGGCGGCCTTGGACACGAGGCTGCAGCATCCAGAGGGTCCCGGGAGCCCCTGATGTGGTTAGGTCCAGCTGTACCGTGGAGACTGACAGCTGATGGACTAATTTGTTGAACAGATGTATGGAGTACCTGCTATATGCCAGGCTCTGAGGACACAGCAAGTGACCATTCAGACACAGCCACAGAGTCAAGCACCTCCCAGGCTGATGGGGAGACAGACGATGAGCCAGGAAGTGGGTACATGAGAATGTGAAAGAGTGAAGTGATGGTGACTGGAGTGTGGGTACCATTGGCCAGGGTGCTCTGGGGGAGGCCTCTCTAAGAAGAGACATTTGAGCTGAGACCTGAAGGACGAGGAGGGCCAGTCATGGGGAGATCAGTGGGAAGAGCATCCCAGGCAGAGGCAGGTGCAAAGGCCCTGTGGCGGGTCTGAGTTTGGCCTTTCAAGGGGCAGAAAGGAAGGGGCTTGGGCTTTATTCTCCCTGTGATTGGGAATCTTTAGAGGGTCTCAGGAGCAGGGCTGGAGGCAGAGACAGAGGAAGGAGGGAGATGGCAGCGGGGCTGGAGGTGAGAGAGTCCATGTGGTTTGAGGATGTGGGAGAGAGGAGGCCAGGAGAAGGCACCAGTTTCTGGACTGAATACCTGGGGGCAGGGGTGGAGATTTGCGGAGATGAGATGCCTGGAGCAGGCCTAAGTTGGGGAACGTCTAGGTGAAGGGGTCCAGGGGCAGCTAGAACTGGTGGTGGTTAAAGCTGAAGTTGTCCAAGGGGAGGGGAGGTGGGCGCCAAGGCCTGGCCTGGGCCTGGAGAGAGGGAGGGCATCTGGAGTGGCTTTTCGCACGTGACCACCCCGCCGTGCCAGGGTGTGCTGGTATGGGATGTGAGAGCTGTCTGCTGGCCTGAACACAGCCAGTTCTTGCCACCACTGCCACCACCACCTGCCCGCCTCCCATAGGTCCTGGCTGCAACACGAGTGACATAGCCTGCTGTCCATAGCTGTGCCACCCTCTGCAGTGAGAAGCTCACCCAAGGTGCTCTGTCTCTTGGTGCCAACTCGTTTGCTCTGCTGGAGGAGGCCATGGTAATGGGGCCACAGGCTGCAGCCTGCATGGGTGGTCGACGGCTCCCTGACCCAGAGGCAGGCGCCCAGGACTGTGCTCCTGGTGCCTGTGGGCTGGGGTGTCAGGCTGGCCTAGGCAGGGCTGGTACGTGATCTGGGTGCTGGGAGACCCCTGCCGCAGAGCTGGAGCCCTGCAGAGAGCCCCCTGGCACCCTCTCCGGGACCCTGCTGGCCTCCCCGTCTCACACTCTGTTCCTCTCACGCTCAGCGAGTGCGCCTGGAGATCCCCAGAGCCTAGGTCTTTCTTGCCGTCAGGCTCTTGCCTTTGCTGTGCCTTCTGCCCGAAACACTTCCCCATTCCCTCCTCCCCCCACTCAGATGGGGGTAACATGCCCCTGCTGTGTTCTCACAACCCCTGGGCTTTTCCCTCTGCAACATTTATTCAGCAAATTGATTCACTTAATAAGGATATTGAGGCCCTACTATGCACAAGATACTGCGTTGAGGGGTGAGGTGTGGGGAGTGATGCACTTGTGAATAAAACAGACCAGGTCCCCACCCTCACAATATGGCAGGAAAGAGAGTCACCTAGTAAACAAGCTAAAACATGTCTGGTGCCAGATTGTGGGCAGAGCTATGTAGGAGAGCCGAGGGATGCTGGGGAGGCTGTGTGGGGGGCGGGGGAGGGCACTAATGGAGGCAGAGTGGTCAGGGAGGCTTTTATCCGAGACCTCAGGGAAGAGAAGTGGCCAGCCATGGGAGGTGTAGGGGGAGAGCATTCCAGGCGGGGCTCTCTGCTTTTCTGTGTCTCCCTTACTCCACATGCTTCATGGGAGCCAGCGCAGAGCCGTGGTCTTCACTGGGGCTAAGCTGATTTCCGTAGGGTTCCCGGGGTCAGGGGTGGTGTGTGGTGACCCTGTGGAACCCAGATCCCGGGAACATAGGCAGAGGCCAAAGCCAGGTTCGGGTGTGGGTCTGGGAGCGTGCAGCTGGGTTGTGCACCCAGCCAGGGCCTGAGTGTGAGCACGGGCATGGACTCCTGTGAGATAATGCCTGTGAAGGGCTTGACAGACAGACAGGAATGAGGAGCCTGCAAGACCGGGATTAGATGCTTGCTCCCCTTAGAGGCTGTGAGACCAGCCTTAGGCAGTCACTGAATTTGAGCCTCCGTATCCTCATCTGTAGAATGGGCATGACAATGCCGCCTCCTTCATGAGGCTGTGGATTAAATTAGATAATATTTAGTGCAGCACTTGGCACAGGACAGGTACTGGGTGTATTGCCCTTACCACTGTGCTTATTCTTGGCATTTGCCGAGTGAGTAACAGACAGAGCTGTTGTTAATTTGGAATCTGTGTCGCAGCAGCTTTGTTCAGCATTCTACCTCCAGCTCCTAGAACAGTGCCTGTGACACACAGTGGGTTCTTTGTTGGTGTTTGTTGACTGACTGCCTGACTGAATGAAATAGCCATGAGTGAGCAGCCCCCAGGTGACGGGGAAGACAGGGCACAAACTACACTGGCTTCCCCTTCTGGGAGCTTGGGCTGTGCCTGACCACTGGGATCCTGGGCATCCGGATAGTCCTGGAACACCACACCTCTCCAAGCCTCAGTTTCCTCCTCTGAGAAATGGAGCTGAAGGTGATCCTGAACCCTCTGACCCATCCTCGGTTGTTGGCAGACTCTTGAGAAAATGATACTAAAAGGGCCCTGAGGATAGCTGAGCCCGCAGGAAAGTTGGCAATGACACCATCTGATTTCCCGAGGCTGCCCAAGGTCTCTGGGGGGCCAGTGAGACGTTCAAACTCCAGACAGGGAGCCAGGCCTCTCCCTACCTCCAGAGGCCCCTCTGGTGTCAAGGGTGATGTTACATTGAATCAGCCTTGTTCAGGGCCTCACAGAGCCCATTCCACAGGAGTCTGTCCTAAGCTCCAGCTCCAGGCAGGGGCCCGCCCCTCAGCCTGGGTTCCCACTGCCCCTGTGCCCATTGTCCTGAATCCTAGTGGGCCCTGGAGGAGCCACCATGGTGGGCTGGCGTTCCTGCTGGAGGGGAGGCCCCGGGCTGGGCCTGGCATGTTGAAAGTAGGTGCCCCAGAAGGGCCTACTCTGTGCCTGTAAGGGTGGGTAACTGGAGGCCTGGGCTTGGCCTCAGTCCTGCTATGTGTGGCCTTGGGTACTAGGTTGCTGGTTCAGTACCTACTGTGGGCAGAGCTGGCAGAGACGCCTGAGAACCATGGGTGCCACCCTCTGAATTATTCTTAGGCTTGTGGCTGGGAGGAGGGGGACTCAAAGGTGCCTGGGTATGAGGGTATTTACCCCTTTTCCTCTGTTGTCCCTGAGCCAGATGGAGATACTGGCCCCTTGCAGATGGGGAAACTGAGGCCCTCAGAGGGCCAAGGTGTAGGGGAAGCCTGATGTGTCTCTGCTTGGGCGTGCCCTGCGTTCTCGGTGCACTGGCTGTCGGCTTGCCAGGCTTGCGCACAGCCGAGGTACACACCATCCTCTTCAACCCTCTGTGCAGCGAGGCAGGTCCTGTCACTGCCCCTGTTTCACAGAGGCAGAAACAGACTGAGAGAGGCAGAGCGGCAGAGCCAGGATTTGTTCTTATTTACTTTGTTTTTGGAGGTATAACTTAATACAGGAAAGTGCACCAGTCTAGGTGTACAGAGGGATAGATTTTCACATACACGTGTAGCCTTGTAACCCCCATCCAGGTCCAGACCTAGAAGTTTCCCAGCACCCCAGGAGGCTCCTTCGCACCCCTTCCAGTCATCGTTCACCTGCCACCGACAGTCGCCCACCTGGCGTTAACCGTAGAGGCTGGCTTTGTCCGTCTCTGCTCTTCACATAGACAGAATCGCACGGTGTGCCCCCCTCTGGTGTCTGCCTCTTTGGTTCAGCGTGACGTCTGGGCGAGTTGTCCGTGCTGTTGATCTAGCAGAAGTTGGCAGAACTGGGATTTGAACCCTCCCAGTGACTCTGCCCATGGCACCGAGAGAACACTCCTGCTCACAACCCTCCGGTGGCTCGCATCACCCTTGGAAGAAAGACCCAAATCCTCCCCCAGGCCTTGCTCGTGTCAGCTCCTGCCCCTGTCACTGCTCCCCAGGCTCATAGACGGGTGGGCCTTTCGTCCTCAAAAACCCTAAGCTCCTTCCTATCTCAGGGCCTTTTGACATGCTGTTCCTTCCTCCTGTCCACCCTCAGCTTCCTTCCAGTGGCCACCTGGAGCGTCACCTCCTCCAGCTTGCCTGCCTGGACTTCCCCTGACCAGGCTGGGCCCTCCTGCTGGATGTCACGAGGCTAGTTCAGCTTTCTCTTCGCTGCCCATGTCATTTGTAATTAATTGTCTGTTAAGCACCTGCTTCCCCCACTAGACAGTAAACTCCAGGAGGCAGGGATGGTGTCTGTTGGGTTCACGGCTGCGTCCCTGGCGCCATTCATTGATTCATTCACCTGTCCTTCTCATCACCTGTTCATTCAGCAGGTACGGAGTGCCTGCCGTGCTACAGCCTCTTAGCTGGTATCTGTTGAATGAGTGAATGGGTGGATGAATGAATGAATGAATATCCATCTGCCTCCAAAGCCCATACTCTTTCCACTACACTCCATCATCTCTGTTACTGCCTCTGTGGGGCTCAGTTTCCCCTGTTGTCAGGTGAAGCCACCAGGCCTGCCCCTTCCAGCCACGTCCTGATTTTGAGGCTGTAGGGCAGATGGGCTGGCTTTGGTTGGCAGATGCCCGGGGGCAGCCCAGCTGAGCAGGGAGGTGATTGCAGGCTAGAGGACAGATTCTGCCCCAGACAGCAGTGCCTGCTCAAGTGCTGGCCCCAGCGCTTGGCGGGGTGCCTTCCACACCTGTGTCACCAGAGCCTGTGATGACCCTCCTGGGGCTCAGGGCTCAAGGCTCAGGGCCATCAAGGGGCTTGCCGAGGCCATGTGGCCAACCCAACCTCTGAGCTCCAGGCTTGGCCTGCTAGGCCTGGTAGGGAAGGAAAACGTAGCGTCGGCTGGGCATGGGAGGCAGTGGGAACAAGAGTGATGGGGGCCTGGGTCTGAGCGTGGCTGCACCCCCTTACAGCTGGGTGGCTTCCCTTCATGAGCTCAGTTTCCCCAGCTGTAAGAAATGGGAGTGACAGTCACAGTTGTCCCACCCTGATGGGGCCTCTGAGGTTCGCAAGATCTTGGGGAGCATAGGGTAGGTCTCTGTGAGGCTGGCCTTCTCCAGGGCCCGCCGGACCGGGCCTCGGCTGGGAGCCGTGTGGGAGGTGTGCAGCGCGAGGTGGCGCAGCGGCTGAGCGGCTTGTCAGCCAGGCGGGCGGGTGTCCTGGGGCCGGCTTTGATTAGTTCAGGTTGACAGTCGCGCTCCGCGGCGCTGCCAGGAGGGGAGCCCGTGATTACCCTAATGAAGCTTGAACGCAGTTTGTCATCCAAACAGCTGGTTCGGAGCTGCGCTGCTGCCAGCTGCCCAACTCAGCCGTGCAAACGCAAGCGCAGCGCCACGCGAGCCCCGAGTGGCCCTGCCACCGAGGTGACCAGGAGAGAAGGCAGTGGCCCTGGGCGGGCTGTGGAGCAGTCCCAGGGCGAGTGGGATGGGCCACCCAGGGGTGGGGGACTGTCAGAGCCTTGGACAGTTGATTTTTGGAGCAGGGCAGCTTCTCAGGACACTTAGAGGGCAGCCCCCTGACTCTAGACCTCAGTTTCCCCATCTGTGAAGTGGGTGTTCCTTGCAGCTTTAAGTATCGAGAGTTCAGACTGATGAGCCACGTCCTCTGGGGATTCTTCTCAGACCCTGCAGGCTGAGTCAGAGGCCTTGACAGGTACCCACAGCCCTCCAGACAGGCCCCATGGGACTTCCCTGGTGGCGCAGTGGATAAGACTCCACGCTCGCAATGCAGGGGGCCCGGGTTCGATCCCTGGTCAGGGAGCTAGATCCCACATGCATGCCGCAACTAAGAGTTCACATGCTGCAACTAAGGAGCCTGCGAGGTGCAACTAAGGAGCCCACCTGCTGCTACTAAAACCTGGTGCAACCAAAATAAATAAATAAATAAATATTTTAAAAAAGACAGGCCCCATCACCCCTATGGCCCTGTGTTGTCACTGAAGATCTGGACGGTTGTCCTTGTGTCTCATTCATTCATTCAACAAATATTTATGAGAACACACATCCGTGGGCAAGCCAATCACCATCCTGCCTTCATGGAGTTTGCATTCTAGTGGAAGAGACCCATGGGACCTGGACCTCATCTGGGGAGCCAGGGAGGCCTTCCCGGAGGAGGTGGCAACTGAGCCCAGAACAACCAGAGGAGAGAGCGACACAGGGAAGAGTGTTCCAGGCAGAGGAATAGCATGTGCGAAGGCCCTGAGGTAGAAGGGAGAGAGTGTGGTGCTGGGGAGGAATGTGAGTCATCTGGAAACATGCTGAGGGTGTCACTGCTTCCCAGGGGAAAGGACTTAGTTCATGCCCTGTGCTGGGCAAGTTCACCTTTCATTTAATCTTTCTGGCAGCCCTGGAAGGAAGGATCATGGTCCTATGCTGCATATGGGGTAACTGAGGCCCACAGCATGGGAGTGTGGTACCCTGCAGGCCTCTGTAGACTCAGGTCTACTTGGGGCCCCCCTGAGAGGCCCCGGACCAGGATTTGTCAGCTCAGTGTGGGTTAGAGTCCACATGGGCACTCAGATGAGGAGGGGGCTGAGCTGGGGCTTGGGACCCTGTCCAGGGCTTAAGCCTTGCACAGCAGAGGAGGGCAGGGAGATGGACCAGCAGGCAGCCTGGGGCCTCAACTGAACGGTGAGTGGGTCTCCTGCTACTCTGGGCCAGGACCTGTATGCACCTAGTGTCTCCTGAGCCCACACTTTCTCTACCACCCATGGAGCTCTTCCAAGCAGCTTGAGGCCACCCTTTGCTGAGGGCTTGGCTTGGACCTTGGATCAGGGAAGGCTGGGGGAATGGCGTGAGTGGGGGAGGGTACCAGCCTCCCCCATGGCCAACCCTCGGCTGCTTCCCAGTTTTCTCTGCTGGCATCTACAGCCAGGCCTTATCTCTACCCTCCTGTATCCCTGCAGTAGTCTCCTGGGTGGCTTTCCAGCATGTGTCCACTGTGCCCATCCTGTCCCCACTTTCTGTCCTGACACTGTCTGCCCCCCATACTGTCCATGGCTCCCTGCTGCCACAGCATGAAGCCCACGTTCTGGCCCAGCATTTATGGCCTCCCAGCCCCCTCCCCCGTTCCTCTCCTTACTTAGCCCCCTTGCTCTCCTTGTTCTGCCCTGAATGACCACAGCCTCTTCCTCCTGGAGAGGGGAGTGTGGGGCCCTGGGTCCTGCGAGGCCATCTGTCCTGTGTGTGCCACTCTCGGAGCAGGTGTGTGCCAGGCTTGACAGGCGCTCACCTCCACTGCAGGGCAGACGTGAGCAGCCCTCGGCAGCCTGAGAGCTGGGATGAAGGACGGGTTTATGGCCTCACTGCAGGGAGGGGGGAATTCCCACCGCTGTGCTCCCTCCTTATCACTGCTGCGCCGTGTGACTGCTGCCATTGCTGCTGCCTGTCTGGGGAGGTGGTGGCTCTGGAAGAGAACTAGTTTATCAGATTCACCCGCCTGTCGCCTCTGGAAGACCCCACCAGCTTTCTGCACTGGCTCAGAGAGAGATGGAGGGAGGTGAGGCTGCCAAAGTGGGGATATGGAGTGAGCCCGGGGTGGGTGGTGGCTGGTGGGATGCAGGTGTGGATGGAGCGGGCCCCAGCTTTCCCTGCGCTGGAGGTCAAGTGCTACAGGCGTCTCAGGCCTCACGAACGGTGGGCAGGGAGGCGTGGGCTGGCAAAGAGCACCAGAAAACTAGTGATTCCTTGTCCCCGAGCCTGTGCTTGTGTTCCGTCTCCCACCTGCTCTGCCCTTCCCTGGCTGAGGCCCGTGTCAGGTGCTTCCTCCGTGTTCTGGAACAGGGCACAGCAAATGAGTTCAGCGAGAATGAACAGTGATGCTCCCAAAGGTGTGTCAGGCCCTTGCCATGTGCTGGGCCCACGTTAAGCATTTCACATATATCATACCCTTGACCCCAGCCCACAACCAGGTAAGGGAGTAGAGTCCCTCTCCCCATTTTACACATGAGGAAACAGGCCCAGAGAGGTTAAGTGACTTGCCCAGGGTCACACAGCCAGGGGGTAAGCTGGGTTTCATCCTGGGCAGTCTGAAGCTAAGGACTGGGCTTGTAACCAAAAGACTGGGGGTGAGTAAGGGGGCTGGACAGGTGATCAGGCTCAGGGTGGGTTGTAGCACGGGAGCTGTGCTTGAGAACGGGCCTGAGCCCTGTGGGTTGAGTGCTTCTGGGATCTTGGGACCGAGTTGCCTCCACACACACCCTTGGTGAGGGCTGGACTGCAGGGCCATCAGGCACCTGGATCCTGAAGGCACCAGTTCTGTCTCAGAAGCCCTTCACGTCACCCCTCAGGGAGGCCAGGGCTTCAGGATACCTTGGTAATTTGCTGTTTATCAGCAAATTACCACGTTCTGGAGAGCTGGGCTCTGCAGGCAGGTTCTTCAGCCTGGCTGGAGGGAACAGGTGGGCAGAGCAGGCAGAGAGGTGCAGAGATGTGGTCTTACTGTGGAGAGAGCAGCTCACAACCTCTCCAGGCCAGGCCAGGGAGGGTGGGTGGAGAGGATGCATTAGTTCATCCTCTAATCTAAGAGAAGATAGAGCATGACCCAGCAACAGTAATGGCAGGTTAGGTGCTCTCAGCTACAAAGAGAACACTGCAGCAGAGACAAGGGCTGCAAGGACTGAGGGAGATCAGGGAGGCTTCCTGGAGCAGGGGGCCCAGAGCTATAATGGGAGAGATAGGAATTAAATAGGTAGAAGCAGGGGCCAGTGTGTCAAGCTGAGGGAAATCCTGTGCAAAGGCCCTGTGGTAGGCAGTGCCATATATCCAAGGACGTGAAAGGCATGTGTGGCAGGAACAAGAAGATCTAGGGGCAGGGATGTGGTGCCTTATGGAGCAGGACCCCCAGGGGGTTGGTTTAGGCTGAGGAGTGATCAAATCAGATGTCACACATGCACCTTTAGATTCTGTGGATCCAGGGAATCCTCATAGCTCCAAGCCTGGAAATCTCAGGGTTCATGGCCCAGCTCCGCCATTTCCTCAGTGTGTTTTCATTTTGTTTTGGTTTTTTTAAAATAAATTTATTTTATTTTTATTTTTATTTGGCTGTGTTGGGTCTTTGTTGCTGCGCGCGGACTTTCTCTGGTTGCAGCGAGCGGGGGCTACTCTTCGTTGTAGTGCGCGGGCTTCTCACTGCAGTGGCTTCTCTTGTTGCGGAGCACGGGCTCTAGGCGCGCTGGCTTCAGTAGTTGTGGCGTGCGGGCTCAGGAGTTGTGGCGCACGGGCTTAGTTGCTCTGCGGCATGTGGGATCTTCTCCAACCAGGGCTCGAACCCATGTCCCCTGCATCGGCAGGTGGATTCTTAACCACTGCGTGACCAGGGAAGCCCTGTGTGTTCTCTTGGGTAAGGAGAGTACCTCTGTTTCCCCATCTATAACATGGGCTCACTGCCCCCATCAAAGCCTAGATGTGAGGACTCCATATGGGAAGGTGTGTGAAATGCCTGTGTGAGGTGCCCCCACCCCAGCCTTGAAGGTACCACCCAGGAAATGAGCGAGCCCTCCTCCCTCCCCCATTTCCCAGGATTCCCACTCACCCTCTGAAGGTTGGTGGGGTGGCCTGTGCCCCCCGCCTTTGGCTTCCGTCTCATTAGCAGGTTGGGAAAGGATGAGTTCATGGCCAAGGTCAGAGGTTCCCTCCCTCGGGATGGGTCTTCGGAGGGCCGTGGCAGGTGCTCACCACTCCCCCCTTCTGTTCCTTCAGCACAAGGCGTCTCTGTACCTGGAGGCGTCAGGAGAGGTTGCGTCCAGCAGTGTTGTCATTCGCTGTGCCCCCAGCTTCCCTGCGGCCCCACCGCAGCAGTGCTGACCTTGGAGGCAGATGTGGGGTGAACCCTGGCTTGGCTATGTGACCGCTCTGTCCCCCCGCCCCTCCCCGCTAAGTTGAGATAGTGCCACTTGCCTCATGCAGCTGTCGTGAGGGTTGGAGTCCCTTGGGGACATGCCTGGCATACAGTGTCATTTAATACACATTAATTTCTTTCCCCTTCCTGATATGAGGCCACGGGGATTCGTTTCAGGCTGTGGAGAAAGGTGTGCACTTTCCTCACCAGAAAAGACGCTTGGTAAGTGCTCATTAAAGGACGGACTGAATGGCTGAGTGGCCACTGGTAGAACAGGGCCGGCTGTGCCCGGAGCTGCAGTTCTGGGGTCCCCTGGCTGTGTGATGTTGGGCAGGTCACGTGCTTTCTCTGGGCTCCTCTGAGGAAGGTGAGCAAGGTTGACAAGGTCTGGTAAAGCCACCGGAGAGGGTGAATGTGGTAGTTCTCTGCCAACTTAAAAGCTTGGTCCCGACCACAGTGGTGGTCTCACAGATGAGGAAACTGGGGCCCACAGGGGTGAAGTGCTGGCCTGGGGCAGCCCAGCTGAGGATGCTGCCTGCTCCATGAGGCCCTGAATCCTCTGCTCCTTCACCGGACTGTGCTGGGGGTGCTCTCGGTGATGTCCCCTCTCCTCACCCAGAACCTGGCATTGGCCAGCAGGGCATCAGCACACATCCCAACTGAGAGCGGTGCGTTTGATGTGCGTCGCGAGGTCTGTCCCAAGTGAGGCTTCAGAATAACCTGTGGCAAAGGTGCTGTGTTTCACGTCTGCTGGGAATTGGCTGCGTGGCCTTGGGCCCCGGTGAGGTGGGAGGGGATGTTGTCACGGTTTGGCTTCACCAGAAGCAGACTCCAGGGTATCCGCGCGGGAGGCTTACCGGGGAGCGCTCTTGCAACAGTGCTTGTTGGGGGCATGGGATGCATTTGGACTGCGATGCAGTCACAACAGAAACCTCAGGACCCCATGCACACTCCAGAGCCGGGGTGGTCCTGCAGGGCTGCATTGACTGATCACTGGTGCAGCTGTCCCCAGGGAGAGGGCATGCCTCGTTGTGGGGGCCTCCCTTCTAATGAGGGACATGGCTGTGAGTCCCTGGCAACCAACATCCCTGGCAGCTGGGGAAGCCCTCACATTGGCGCTAAAGAGAGTCTGGGTGGTGCACTACAACAGGCGTCCTGTGGCATCACCAACCAGGCACCAAGCGGCTTGATCTCCTCGAGGACGGCAGTAACAGCCCCTGGCCCTTCTGTGCCTCTGACTCCAGGAACCCTGTGAGGTAGGACTCCTGATTGCCACTTTCAACCTGAGAGACCGAAGCCTACAGAGGTGCACAGTTCCCCCCAGGCAGTAAGTGGCAGAATTCGGGCTCTGAACATGGCACCCTGCACCCCACGGCCTCCACTTCCCAGCATACCACACGCCGTCAGACTCCAGCCTGGGCTCCTGCCATCCCTTCTGCCAGGAGTGCCCTCTTCTCTCTCTGTTCAAGGCTGTCTTGGCTCCGCCACAGCTTCTCCTCAAAGCCCTGGCAGGTGAACGTTCTTGGTCCTTCTAGCTTTGAGGCCCTTTCCTCTGGTGCAAGCCCTCGCCGAGGTCACTCGTGCCCAGCTTTGACCCTGGTCTGGAGTCTGAGCTCCCTGAGGGCAAGACCGTGGTGTCCTGCCCACCCAAGACTCCTGGTGCAATGCCCAGGCCCGTGGCACTGCACAAACACCAGCAGAGCTGCATGGAATCTTGAGGCCCCCTTTGGCACCGCCCAGCCCAGCCAGCGTGACTTGCTGCCACGAATGGTCAGGGCTAGTGCCAGCCCCTGTCTCATCTCTTGGTGGTGCCCACGGAGGGGAGGCAGGGTTTGCTGGGTAGGAAACAGTGGTGTTGCTGGGACAGGCAGGCGGCCTGGCCCCAGGGGCCCCGTTTAGTGAGGTGAGAGAGAGGAGTTTGACGAGAGGCCAGTAGGCAGGAGGGGACAACTTGGGGGCCTTTTTCCCTCCCAAGGCCAGCCCGGGAGTGGCTGCTGCTCTCCTGGGCTCCTGGGGGAAGAACATCCCGTTGCCTGGTCGTGTCCCCGGAACAGCCAGGGGAACCCAGTGATGGGGGATACTGTCCCTGGTACCTTTTGGTGGCTTTGTTGAGGTGTCCTAGTGCCTGGTGGAAAGAAGAAGCAGAACTCTGGTCAGGGAGGGCCAGCTGAGAGGCCTGAAAGCTGGGAGAAGTGCCTGGAACAGGGCCTGCCAGTGTGAGATCTGATTCACGTTTGCTTGACATTTGTTCATTCACTCATTCACTCATTCATTCAGCAGTTGTTCCTGAGCCCAGCCCTGTGCAGAGCGTGGGGCAAAGGACCAGGCTGGGATTCTTCTGGTCTCACCTCGTCCACAGACATGCTGGTGACCTTGAACCAGCCTTTTGGCCTCTCTAGACCTTGGTGTCCTCACCTGAAAAATGGGGACAATAGTACTCTCTGGGTGGCCGGGAGACCACACAAGCCAATGGCTGTGAAAGGACATTAGCAAACCATACAATTCAGAACAAATGGTGATTATTTCTCAGTTGTAGATTATTTTCTGTTATCACTACTGTCTCCCAGCTTCCATTTTTCTCAGCTCCTTAGCAGGCCTAGTGAAATTAATTAATGTTTACTTGTTATTGTTGCTGGCTAATTTGTCCTCCTCCCTCCTATGTCCTCATTTCCCTTGGTCCCTGCCCCTTCATATAATAATGATAGCAATAACAGCACCTCCCGCAGAGTCTGCTCTGGAGCACATTGACTCAGTCCTCACGCCAGCCTCCTGAAGTTGGTACAGTTGTCATCCCTATTTTACAGATGAGGAAACCGAGGCTCAGAGCTGGATTTAAACCCAGACCCTGGCTCCAGGGTCTGTGCTCTGAACCATGGTGCCCGCTGTTTTTCAGCTTCGCCCGCGTTCCTGCCTCAATGAAGAAAACGTGGCTGCCCTTGGCCGGTCGGCTGGAGCAGGAGACCTGGTGCTGGTCTCGCGCCCTGCTCACCTCACCTGCCTCTCTCCTGTTTCTCCGTCCTGTCGGGCTTGTCCCTGCCTTTGGTCTTTGTGCTCGCAGGAACCCCTGCCTGGAAGGCTCTCACTCCCGATCTGTGCATGGTTCAGCTCAGCTGTCACCTCCTCAGGTCACCCCTGACTGACCAAGCGTCCTCAGAACCCAGCGGCTCTTGTCTGAGTGGCCCGCCGTGTGCTGGCCCCCTCCTCTCCTGGCTGTGGGAGGGGCTGCCACCCCAGCCTTCCATGACGCTCCCGTACTTGGGTCCTGGAACTCAAATGTCCTTGGTTGGGTTGTCCAGTGGGGGCCTCAGCCTCTGAACTAGAGGCCAAAGAAAACTGAGCTGGATGAGTGATCCGAACCTGGACTCATTCACCTGCATTCACTCATTCATTCACCCATTCATTTATTCACCCATTCATTCATTCACTCCACACTAACATATTAGGAATCTTTCTGCTGCCCCACATGCTCTGTGCTGAATGAATGCTTCTCCGGTGAAGGAATGAATGTCCATCCTTACCTCTCCCCAGCCTTTCCTGTCTCTTCCACTGGAAGTCCCTCCCCGCGTCCTCCCCAGGGAGATCCTGGACCCTCCCTGCTGACATTTGATGTCGTGATCAAGCAAACGGCTTGCTGTCGCTCTGATATCTTCCAGCGCCCCTCTTCCTCCCTCTGTGTGATGGATGCTGGGGCGCCCGAGCCAGATCTGCGGCAGCCTCTGGTGTTGGGACTCACTTCCCCCAGGGTCATCTCGTTTATCTTCTGAGTGTTCACAGCTGCCCCTCAGTGCCCAGAATGCAGCCCGACACACACTTAGCCCTCAATCAGTCTTTCTTTTTTTTTTTTTTGAAGTAGAGTTGGTTTACAATGCTGTGCCCATCTCTGCTGTACAGCAAAGTGACCCAGTTACACACATAGAGATGTTCTTTTCTTTATATACATTTCCTTTATGGTTTAATCCCAGGATATTGTATATAGTTCCCTGTGCTATCCAGTAGGACCTTGTTGTTTAATCCATCCTATATATAATAGTTTACATCCGCTAATCCCGAACTCCTGGTCCATCCCTCTCCCTACCCCTCTCCCCCTTGGCAACCACAAGTCTCTTCTCTATGTCTGTGAGTCTGTTTCTGTTTCGTAGATAGGTTCATTTGTGCCATATTTTAGATTCCACATGTAAGTGATATCATGTGGTATTTGTCTTTCTGTTTCTGACTTACTTCACCTAGTATGATAATCTCTAGTTGCATCCACGTTGCTGCAAATGGCATTATTTCATTCTTTTTCTATGACTGAGTAGTATTCCATTGTATGTACGTACCACATCTTCTTTACGCATTCATCTGTCGATGGACATTTAGGTTGTTTCCATGTCTTGGCTATTGTGAATAGTGCTGCTGTGAACATAGGGGCGCATGTATCTTTTTGAATTATAGTTGTGTCCGGGTATATGCCCAGGAGTGGGATTGCTGGATCATATGGTAATTCTATTTTTAGTTTTCTGAGGAACCTCCACAGTTTTCCATAGTGGCTGCCCTCAATCAGTCTTCACTAAGTGGATGAATGAATTCTTTACTCCATTTCCCTCACTTCGGTGCCGGTCTGTGTTTTGCAATTCCTCAGATTCTTTCTGAATTGGAAAGGAAAACGATAAGATAGCAATAATAATTGCTTATATTACCGAGCACTTGCTACGTGCTGGCCATTGTTCTGAATATTTTACGTGTGTGAATTCACCCAGTTGTCCCAGTCCTGTGAGGCAGGTATTAGTGCCCCCATTTACATGAGGTAGCAGGTACACAGAGTCAGCCACTTGCCCACGGTCACAGGACTCCGAAGTAGGGGGTTGGGATGTAAACCCAGCAGGGCCCCAGAGCCTGTTTTCTTGAGTCAGTCATTACAGGCAGGAATCTGTTTTGCTGGAGAGGGCACAGGAGGCCTGGGAAGCTGCCTGTGGCACTTGCCTCTGCAGACAGAGAGGACGAGAGGGTCAGGCTGCATGGGGGTCCTGAGTCCTGACTTAGAGTGAGCTGGTCTTAGAAGCCAGGGCGGGGCATGCGGGTGCATCAGAGAGGGGGGAGATGGGGAGCCCAGCTCATAGGACCGTGGCGTCTTCCTTTCAGCCCCTGCTGGTGCCTCCCTTGATCCCCAAAGGGGCCGTGTCCAGTGAGCCACGTGGCCTGAGTTGCATGTCCCCGGTGCCCGGTGCTCCCTTGTGCCCTGAAGAACCGTATGTCTGAAGCCTCTGTCCGTCACCTGCAGGTCAGGGCACAGCAGCCCCCGGGTCTGCCTCTGAATGAGAAGGCCTTAAATCCATTCCCAGCCCTCACTCCTGAATTGCTTGTGCGATTTTTACAGTTGCTTGGGGAACTGTAAGTCTGCGTTGCCTGACTCCTGTGTATTTAAATTCTCAGCCATAATGTTATATTAACTCATTTTTTGCAGTTTCCTGGGAGGCCGTGTGTACATTACTGGGGCGGTGGGGGAGTGGGAACGGCCATGCACGTGGACAGACGCAGCCGTGAGTGTGCCTGGTCCTGGGGGCTGAGCGGGGGCGAGGAGACGGGCGCCTCTGTGAGCGCCCACAAGAGGCGTTCTCTGCCAGCCAGGTGCTCACGGTTGAGTCCACCCTGAAGCTGCGGATGCCGCCGTGTGGCTGGTGAACTCAGGATCCCGGTTAGGGATCGCTCCGGAGCCCGGGCGAGGCTGTGGGTCACGTGTTCATCATTCTTTATGTCCAAGTGTGTCCATCCCCTCATCCATCCCCAGACACATGCTGAGCACCTGTTGTGCGCCCAGCCTGGAGACACAGCACGCACAGAGCTGACCGTCCTGTCTTCCCGAGATGGTGTTCTGGGCCATGGATATTGACCTGACAGACGATGGTGCTGGGGACTGGGACGGCCTTGAGAGGGAAGGAGAGCTGGGTAGGGGGATGGGAGTAGGGCCTGAGGTGGAGGGAGGTCAGTTGGGAGCCTGGGGAGAAAGGCAGAGACGCGAAGGAGGTCGGGAACCAGCCGAGTGGCTCTAAGGTGGTCGTGGTAGCAGTAGCTGATTGTGCCTGACCAAGGCCCTGCTCTGCACATGTTAACTCATCCAACCTGCACAACAAGGCCATGGGGGTCATCGTGCCCATTTTGCAGACGGTGCCCAAGGTCAACAACTGCTAAGTGGCAAGGCTGGCATCAGACATAGGCTTTCTGGCTCCATCATCCATGTTCTCACTGCTCTGTTCCACAGCTCTCTGGGGAAAAAAAGGCCTTTCAAATGTGTGGAATAGTACATGCAAAGGCCCAGGGGCCAGAACGTGGTTGGTGAATTTGAGGAACAGTCAGAAGGCTAGTGTGGCTGGAACAGAGTGACTGGGGGTGAGAGTGGAAGAAGGAAGGGTGGAGAAGTTAAGGGGCTTGATCTTGAGGAACTGGGGGCTCACTGTGCTCCCTTTTCTGACTCTTGAATCAAGGCAGCAGTGGGGCAGAGCAGGGATGGTAAGCAGAAGAGGGCAGAGCTGTGCGGTAGGGCAGGATCTAGGGGTTCCTGTGGGGCAGGACGAGCAGCAGGGAAATTCCTGGAAGGAGCAGGGCTGGGAAAGCCCAGGGGCTGGGGTGGGAGGCTTCCTGGGAAAGACCCATTTGGGGGATCCCAGTTGCTCAGCCGCAGGGACTTCCCTGGTGGTCCCGTGGTTAAGACTTTGCCTTCCAATGCAGGGGGTGTGGGTTCCATCCCTGGTTGGGGAGCTAAGATCCCACATGCCTCATGGCCAAAGAATGAAAACATAAAACAGAAGCAATATTGTAACAAATTCAATAAAGACGTAAAAAAGAAAAAAAAAACAGGACTTCTCAGCAGGCTCCCTTGCCTGCCCACGGGGAAACATAGGCCTCTGCCTGGTGTGAGAAAGGGCCCTCAGAGCTCAGCCCTGATGCTTTATTTCATTGTCCACTCCCTGCCTCAGTTTCTTCATCCAGAAAATGGGAATCCTGATACTCGTGAGAATTAGATATAATGGTTGTAATGTTCTGGTACTGCTTATTGACCACCTGCTGTCTCATTCAGTTCTCTGGGCTCAAATAATGACCCCATTTTTTGTGTGTGTGAGTCTGTTTCTTTTTTGTTACATTCACTAGTTTGTTTATCTTTTAGATTCCGCATATAAGTGATATCACACAGTATTTGTCTTTCTCTGACTTATTTCACTAAGCATAATACCCTCCAAGTCCATCCATGTTGTTGCAAATGGCAAAATTTCATTCTTTTTTTATGGCTGAGTAGTATTCCGTTGTGTATATATACCGTGTCTTCTTTATCCACTCATCTGTTGGTGGACACTTAGGTTGCATCCTTATCTTGGCTATTGGGAATAATGCTGCTGTGAGCAATTGGGGTGCATGAAGTTTCCCCATTTTATGGGGAGGAAACTGAAGGTCAGAAAGGGAGTGGCTTGCTCAGAGCCCCTCTGGGTCCTAATGTGGCCAGGCCCAAAGGGCTGTGGAGGAGAGAGAAAGACCTGGAATTAGGGCCCTGTGTCTCCCTCCACACACGTACAGTGAGGCCCCCATGGCTTTCCATGTCTGCCCAGGCAGGAGCGGTCTGGGGTAACTCGAGCTTGGAGCACTGCAGGTGGGCGCAGCCCTCAGGTCTCCCTGCCTGTGGGGCACAAGGGCAGGACCACAGGAACACCTGTGATGGTCTTCATTCATGCTGTCCTTGCTGCCTGGAATGCACTCCCCCCCGCCCCCCAGCCAAGTCCTCACTCTTTTAAGTCTTAGCTCAGGCCAGCACCTCCTCCAGGAAACCTTCTCTGACTTTGTCCCCAAGGATCACACACCACCTGGTGCCCCCATAGCCCTGTGCTCATGTCACTCAGCGTAGACCTTGTTGGTGCTAGGATCTGTCCTCCTCCACCCAGCCTGGGGTGTCCCTGCTTGTGGGGCTGTGTCCCAGCCCTCCCGCACCCCCAGTGTCCCTCACAGGGCATGGCATGGAGCTGATGTCGGTGAATGCCTGTAGAACAGAGCTGGCTGGACCTCAGGCCAGGCGAATGGAAGGGCCCTAAACCTTGTTGGGCAAGTGCCACCCCTGGCCAACTTCATGGCACCAGGCCCCAGCTGGCTAGGCAATGGATCGGGGGTATCCTGCACACTCAGGCCTGGAGGTGGCCAATGCCCCTTTCTTGGGATAGCTTCTGAACAGCAGGCCCTGGCAACACCCGAGATAGCAGTGCACTCCCAAGCCCTGGGGTCTCACAGAGTGAAGCTGGTCACCTGCAGCCTGATGGTTCAGTCTGGAGTCATTCCTCGCTGGAGGCCCCTGATGAAAGCTTGGCCAAGCAGTGCTGGGGTCACTGGGTAGAGGCCCCATCCTGCCCCCTTCACCAGGGCTGAGCCCGCTCTCTGGAATCATCCCTAAATGCCAGCCTCTGTTTTTCCTCTTAATGAGGAAAGCATTTCTCTCCTCTCTGCCATCCCCCCTTCTTCCAGAATGGATTTACCGTTCTGCTGTACCACATGGCCCCCTCCTCCTTCCCTTTCCTCTCCCCTCACAGGCCAAGGAAAGTGGAGGGTGTTATTGTATATTTTAGCCGATTGTTCCCTGTACGCCCCAGTCTCTTTGGGGTGGGGCTGGGGGGATGGGGGAGTAAGTAAATTATATATTGAACTCCTAACTGGAGCTGAGGCCTTGTGGTTTCCATGGCAACCAGGCTGGAAATAGCTCTGCGTGACATCAGCACGGTACAGGTATAGCCGGATCCAGCCGTTCCCCAAACAAGCTGGCAAGGGGAGCAAGGGATGTGCAGCTAATTAGCATATGCAAATAAGGCCTGGTGAGCAGGGTGGGGCCTGGGCTGCCCCAGCAGGGCCTGTGGCCATGGCCTGGGCCTCTGGCAGGTAAGCGGGCTGGGGCTGGTGGTGGGGTCAGGGCCCAAGCCCCCCCTGGCACATCCCTGTGCGGGGCTGGTAGGGGCCTTCAGTGTGGGGCCCAGGCTGCCCGGGCCTGCCTGCCCCGTGGGGCTCTGGGAGCATGGCCAACGGGGCTGCCAGGGGATGGGCGGGCACGCATGGCGTGGAGCCGGGATGGTTCCCTGCCCGGGCTCTAGTGGAATCTGGCTCCTCTTGGCTTATGGGTGTCTTTGAAGCCAGATACTTAATTGGGCCCCGCTGGCTTGCTGCCATTTTTCTCTTCAGGTCTGTGAGGGAGGGGTCACCCCGTGCCCACCTTGGCTCGCCCCTCCCCCTCCAGGCCGTGGGAAAGGCCCGCAGACTCCCACCCAGGTGCTCCACTGCTGCATCCAACACGCCCTTTCCTGCCTAGACCCAACAGTGAGGAGAGAGCAGAGCCTTTCATTTGGGGCATCACACTACCCACTGGTCTCTTGGCCTCTCTGAGCCTCAGTTTCCACCTCAGTGAAATGGGGGTATTGTTTCCCTGCCCACCTACTTCACAGGGTGGTGAGGGGCTAATGAGGCGACACTGGGGAAGGGCCTGGGTGAGCTTGATGGGCCGGACACGTTTGGAGGAGGAGGAGAATTTCTGTCATCTCAGTTTAAATTGAAGCTCGGTCACCCGGCACTGCCCCCTCCCCCCAACACACACACACACACACACACACACACACACACACGCACATTCTGGTGAGACTTGAGAATTTACAGTAAATTTCTGGGCGAGGTGAAATACTGCCACCTTCATTGTGGTGATTTCCACACGAGGGCTCTTGGCCGAACTGCCAGCATTTGAGCTGGGCGTGCTCTGTGGCTAAATGAGATAATTCATTCATTTCAGCAAATGCTGAGGGTGTGCCAGTGAGGGAGGGGTGGGTCAGGTCAGGCCAGGCATGAGGAGCGCTCTGTGGGCTCAGGAGACAGACAGATGATCTCGCCGGTGCTCCCTGGGACTGGGGGCGTCTGGGAAGATTGTTGAGGGGTGGGACCTTTGATGCCTTAAGGGTGAGTCAGAGTCCCCTTGGCAGTGAAGGTGGGGGGGGGCGGGGGACATTCCAGGGAGAGAAGCGGGTGGACACAGAGGCTCAGAGGTAGGAAAGGACACCCAGCATTTGGGGGAGGGGCGACGCTTGGCTGTGACTGGGGAGAGTGATGGAGATGCCACTAGGAAGTTCAGGTGCCAGCCCCAGAGGGGCTGGAAACCAAGGAGTTGGGATGCGGTCCTGGAGGCAGTGGGAGCCATTGATGGCACTTGAGCAGGGGACCGATGTGATCAGATTCTGGTTTCAGAAAGAAAAGGTGGGCTGAAGAGGGCTGAGTGTGAGGCAGAAATAGTCATGGATGGTTCCAGTCCCTCTGGGAGCCCCTGTAGCCAAGAGTTGCTGTTTCCATGGGCAAAGGACCGGGAATGATGATCTGTCTTCGGGCCTCAGTTTCCTCATCTGACCATTGGGGGCAATGCGTACTAGGCTGTGGAGCCCGTGTTAGCCCAGCAGATGTGAGCATTTGTTCTCCTGGGCCCCGGGATCAGTGGGGAGTAGTGGAAGGGAAAGGCCACTGCCCCAAATATTCTGGAAGGAGGGGACAGCAGAGATGGGCAGGGTTGCTGACTTCGTGCTGGGACCGAGGTTTTCACGGGTTGTGTTCGGGCCGTGGCACAGGTGCGGCTTTGTGTATTTGGCGGGAGGGAATTCTGCCTGGGCCGCCCCTGAGGCTGCTGGCAGCCAGTGAAGAGGATTCCCGGGCAAGGGGGACCCTGTGCTCATCACCTCTCCCTGCTGTTTCAGAGCCCCTGCTAGGTGTCAGGGTTGGACAGGGCCCTGGGCACCTGTGATGGCCAGATGTGGGGCTCACCAGTGGAGCTGGAGGTGTACAGATGAATAATGACCCCACCCAGGGGATCAATGCTGGGGTGGGCTCAGCACCGAGGGCCAGAGGAGGCTGGCACCCAGCCCTGGGGTCAAGGGAGGCTTCCTGGAGAAGGGGACGTTTGGGCGTCTTGAGGGAAGAGTTGCCCAGACAGGAAGAGACGCCATTCCAGGCAGAGGGCACAGCCGCAGCAAAGGCACCGATCGGGGAGCAGGTGTGGTTTGGCTGGGCCAGGGCACTGGTGGGGAGCCTCTGATTGCCTCACCCTTCCAGGCTCCTCTGATCCTCCTGGCACCAACAGGTTAATCTGTGGGTCAGTCTGTGTTTACTGAGTGGCTGCAGTGTCCCCCGGCTGGGAGATGGCCCTGGGGGTGGGTGAAATGCAGGCCCCATGAGTCCAGAGGTCTGAGCTGAGGTGAGACTCGCCACACTCGTTCACTTCTGGGTGTCACATTTTCACAGGGTCAGCATTTGGGAGCCTCCTCGGGGCACCTCGTCACCACCCTGACATGTCACCTTGCAGCCTCTGTCCTATTTCTACTCCATGACCTTTCTGGTCTAGCATGCGAATGTGGCCCGGTCACTCCCATCCCAGAACCTGCCCCGGTCCCATGCTACTCGGATAAATGATAAAGTCTGAGCCCCTCTCTTTATGCGATCTCTTGTCTTCATATTTTTGCTCGCATGGTTCCCTCTGCCTGGACACCTCTGGTATGAGCTGCAGACTTTGTGTCGGGAGGGCTGGGAGGTGGGTTCTGGCCCAGGGCAGACTGTGATGGGGGTCTCCTTCTGCTGTTTCCCGCCATGCAGTCTCTCCCTCCCTCACTGGGTCCGTGCATGGATGGGCAGGCACTGGGTGGCCAGACTCCCATGCCCTTTGCTCTCCTTGTCAATTGGCAAATCTCTTCTCTAGATGCTGGTGTGCTATCCTCTGAAGCTTTTTAGAATTGTCATTTATTTGCTCATTAATTCAACAAGCATTCTCTGGGTGCTTGCACTGTGCCAGGCTCTGCACTGGGCTTGGATGTACAGAGTGAATTAAAAGGGGTATGGGCAGGAGCCCACACTCTCATCGCGGGGAGGCAGGGCTCCCTGGATGCGGGCCTCCCGGGTGTGGGCCCTGCCGGCTCCTCTTCTCGCCTGAGAACTGCGGGCTCCCCGGCCCTGGGAAACAGCTGGGCCAGGTGCAGGCGCCTGTCTGGCTGCCTGCCTGGCCGCCCGCCCACCCGCCCCGGGAGGCATCACTGCCTGGGATTTGAGTTCCTCCTAGGCCTTGCGTCGGGCCACAGGGAAATCATTTTCTGACAACGGTCATCAATTTTGCTGAGAGCCCATCGGCGCTCCAGCAGCCTGTCCCCGGCAACGGCAGCTGGTCTGTGTCAAGCCCCCCTGTGTCCTGATGACAGAAACAATTCACATTAGGCATCTGCCCCAGAGCACGCATGCAGAGGGATGGGTTCCGGCCAGTTTCAGATACGTACCACGTCACCTCCAAGTCTGTCTTTACGCCCTTGGGTTAGTGGACAGGTCTCCCCCTATGTTGGGGTGGCCCTCGGTGGAACCAGCCCCAGCAGGAGCCTGGGGCCCTTCAGGAGTAGAGCATCCCTGCTTCCCTGTATCCACCTCGCTGCAGACACTGTTCTAGGTGCAAAGGGTACAGCTTTGCACACAACAGACAGAGCCCCTGCTTTTGCCTGGGAGAGTGACATTTTAGCTGAGAGGTGAAGGTCAGGAAGAAGATTGCCATGTGTAGGTCTCGGGGAAGAGCATTTCAGGAAGAGGAAACAGCATGTGGAAAGGCCCTGGGGTGAGACTAAGCTTGCTGTGTTTACAGAACAGAATTCTGTTTAGGCTGCTGTGAATCTCAGGTGCCCAGGAATTATCCAGGGTTAGAGCCAGGGTCCTAACAGTGCCCTGGAGGTGTCCCAAGGACGCAAGAAGAATTCTGGCGGATGATCAAGAAGACCCCTGGAGGGGATGGTGTTGGGCGTAAGCCATGAAGGGCAGCAGGATTTGGCCGGGTGGGGTTAGATATGAGGAGGGGCCTTGCGGGAGGCAGGAGCATGACTGAGGCCCAGACGGTGAGGAGGAGGATGCCTGCTGGGCAGGGCTGTTTGCAGCTGTGGGCTCCTCTCTGACCTGGGGAGATGATGCCACATTGGACTGGGTGATTGCGGGCCACCTCGGGCTCCCAGAAGCCTTGGTAAGTGCACCTGCTCAGCCGCATACCATTGGCCCCAGGGGCTCGGCAGCAGTGGGGTTGGAGTCGGGCCACGCACCAGGAAGCCCACCCACATCCCAGCAGCCACCTCTAGTCATCGCAGACCTACCAAGTGCCAGGCACCGAAGATGCTCTGGACACCACCCACAGGGGGGCATTATCACCTGCACTCCCAGGTGGGGAAGCTGAGGCCCAGAGAAGTTAAGAGGCTTGTCCAGGGGCCATATGTGGTGGTGGTGTGAGCCAGGCAGGGGAGCCAGGAAAGTTTGCAAGAAACTGGTTTTCCTGAACATTCCTGGACAGGGACTGATGACCCACACCTGACACCTGTCCCCAAATCCAGCTGTCCTGCGGGCACCTTTCCCCTGAGCTATGTGGACATGTGCTCGGAGGCCCGGGCGTTGGGATGTGGGGCAGGGGTATGGGGAGGTTGGAGGCCAGGAGCTAGGCACCCCATGCCCTCACGTCCTGCTCAGACATGGGGAGGGGAAGGAGATGCTCCGTGAGCTTCCGGGGATCTGTGGCCTCCTGGCTTTTCATGGCCGGGGCGACCATTTACATCTTTCACACGAGGAGCCCGAGGCTCAGAGCAGGGATGGGAGGAGTGGGGCTTCACAGCAATGATGGCTGAGCCAGGGCAGCCATGGTCTGTCTGTCCCCATGGTGTACAGTGGGGGATGGTAATGAGGATGGTGGTGGCCGTGAACGTGGGCTGTCATCTTGGGCTTCGGTCTTGACACTTGTTTTGCCAGGGCAAGGAGAGAGGATTCCAGAATTGAAGGTCCCTCAACCCCGGGTCCCCTGCGCCCACCTTCACGGCTCCCTTCATGGATTCTTCTAAGGCCTGGGGCCCCACTTGGCCTGGCTTTGTCAGACCCCCATTTATAAGGTCAAATCCAGCCAAGGGATTCGCCTCTTCTGCACCCATTAGGATCCCATTCCCACCAAGTTTGGCCAGAGCAGGCGGGGCCATGGCTGAGTGTGCTGTCCTGGTGCCAGATAGGCAGCCTGCTAACCAGCAGGAAACAGCCAGTGGTGGAATCCTTGATCCTTTAAGCCCTAGTCACCTGCTTATTCATTCATTCTTGATGGGCACCTCCTAGATATCTGAGATTCTCCATTTTCTCTACGGCCCCTGTGCCTGGTATATTGCCAGCCATATAGTGCATACTCTGTAAATTACTGCCCATCTCTACAAGGTGATTTCAAAATCCTAGGAAGGTCTTTCCCCAACCTTCAGTGTCTTCCTCCCTTGTCTGTGCCAGTTGGCAGAAATTTTACCGTTAATGATTCATCCCTTGGGCATAGCTATTGCCCTGTCCAAGTTCCTCTTCTAAAATGCAAACCCTCAGTACCCACTTCAGGGAGGAGACCCTTTTTGAGTCCCAGTTTCTGGGTAACCCATGTGCCTAGGAGGCTAACACCGTCTTGACTGTACAGGGCTGCGGCTCAGGGGGTTACAAGAGAAACGGGGAAAAGAGGCAGAGTCAGGAGGACAGGTGGCAGGTTCTGTGCACCTGCTTTGTGCCTGGGATTACATCTCCTTGCTCTTACCTGCCACCACAGCCCTGGGCTGAAGGTGTTTTTGTTCCTGTTTTGCAGGGGAGGAGGCTGAGGCCCCCCACAGGTTCCTCAGCTGGACTTGGGTCCGTGTGCCTCCCCTCCACGCCCTTTACTGCGCCTCCCTCCTGCCCAAGACATTGTGGGGCACTGGCAGGGCACCACGGGCAGCTCCTCTGGGCTCGCAGCTGCCGAAGGAGGGCCCGATCCTCCTGGCCTCGTAGTGAAAGGCAGTCACTCCAGAATCTGGTTTGAGCCTTGCAGCCACCCTCTTAGGCGGAAACATTCCCATTTGTCTGATGAGGAAACAGGCACGCAGAGGCCCGGGACCTCAGGCATGGCCCTCCAGCGACGGGGTATGAGAGCCAGAGCACCCATTCGTACACAACACCACCCGCTGCCTCCCCCCGCCCCCTGCATAGGGGGGTGAGGGGCTCAGGGCTGGTGTTGGTGCCAGGAGATGAAGCATTCAGACAGACCCCTTCGGTCTCCCTGACCACAGGCCCAGTTGCTGTCCCTGCGGGGCCTCCGGCGTGGCACCAGCTACAGGTCGGGGAGCCGGCCTGCTGGTTCTGGAGCGGCAGCACAGCCCGACCACCTTCCCCGCTGCTCCCCGTCTTCTCGCCCTCCGTGTCCACCGTCCTGAGGGGAGCGGACGCTGCTCTGGCCGGCCCTTGGTCAGCTGTGCGGCTCCTAACTGGTCCACCCTCCAGGCTGTATTTCCTCAAGCACTGATGAGCCACTGTCACCCAAGACACAACCGGAGCGGGTTTCCACCCCGTCAATCTGCCCGTGGCCACTCTGCTGGGGAGGAGAGGGCGGGCCTGTGGGCTGGGCGGTGGGAGGTTCCGGGCTCCCGGTGTGGGAGTGTCTCAAACCACAAATCTACCTGTTGGGGCTGACTCATTGCTCCCTGTCCAGGAATTTGCAGGGTAACCAGGACCTGGCAATCTTCCATTCTCAGGCTCCCAGCCTGGCTACCCATTGCCTGAGGGATAAAATCCAAACTGCTCACCTCAGCCCCCAGGCCCTGCCCCTCCAGACCCCATTGCCACCCGGTGCCACATTGTCATGTTCCAGCCATGCAGGCCACCGCTTCCTCCTGCAGGCCACACTCCTTCCCACCCCAGGACCTTGCCCGTGCTGTTCAGTCTGCCTAGGATGTTCTCTTCACGCTCTGTCCCCTCCTCTCTCGGCTAACGCCCTGTTGTTAAGGTCTGGCTGAAACACCACTTCCTCAGAGCTCCCACCTACACCAGGCTGGATTCCTGTTATTGTCAGTGGTCTCATAGCACCACTTACCTCTCCAGCTGAACCCTCCAGACAGCTGGAATCAATGAATTATTTATGAGAATCCCTGTTACTGTCTTGTCTTCCTCCACTGGAACATCAGCTCTGTGGCCCCAGGACCACATTCGTCTTATTTTCCAAAGTATCCCCAGTACCTGGCACGTAGTAAGCCCTCAGCAAGTGTTTCGTGAATGAATATCAGGTGACTGCCATAGCCCTACTTAAAAAATTTGTTTCCTACGGCCACTAGGATAAAGTCCACACTCCTCAGTGTGGCATTTGAGGCCTGTGGGCTCCAACTGAAGCAGTTTTCTCTGCCTGGAGTTTTCTCCTTGTCCGTGCCCTTCTTGGAAAACTCCTATGCATCCTTCAAAACCTCAATAGGTACTGTTTTTTCTGTGAAGCCTTCCTGGCTGCTCCAGGCAGAGTTGTTCTGCCCTTTGATCGAGCAGCAGCTGGGCACAGGTCCTGTGCAGGGCACTGGGGAGACAGGGCTGGGAGGGATGGAGATTAGGATCAGTGAGGAGTTAGCTCTATGGACTGCAGCCTCAGAGCATCCTGATGGTGATAAAAGCCAGGCACTATTCCAAGCAATTGTCTTATGCTTTTCTTATTTCATCTTCACCACCACACTGTGAGGTGCCAGTATTACCCCATTTTACAGATGAGGACAGCAAGGCTCAGAGAGGTGACGGAACTTGCAGCTAATTCATGAAAAGTTGGACTTGAACTCAAAGCTGCATTCCTTGTCACTTGCTGCTCTGCTTCCACTGAGGGGAATGTGAAGGGCTGTAAGAATGTAGAGGAGCCCCCTCCTGCCGTGTCTGTGGGCCAGGGGTGGGGTCACACAGAAGGTTTCACAGAGGAAAAACTGTCTATGGTGAGACTAGAAGGAAGAGCACACATTCTTCCAGGCAAAGAGGGTACTGCGGGCAAAGGTGTAGAGGGACAGGGGTAGGGTTAGGGCTGTACCGGAGGTGTAGGGGTGGGAACTCCTGAACGTGGGGAGGCCCGGGAGCCTGGGGGCTGCTGGGTGCAGGGAGAAAGGGAATGATAAGGAAGGAGGCTGGGGAAGTGGGCAGGCCAGAGCAGGGAGGACCAGGACACGGGTGCCTGGGTGATGGATCGGAGCTCCTGGCATGTGGTCTGTTGCTGTGGTCCTGGCATGTGGCCACTGTGGGCTCTGGTTTCTGGCAGCTTCCAGGCTCACAGTCCTTTGTTTCTGCTTGTCCGGCCTCTACCCTGTTCCCTCCAGGCTGACAGGGCAGGTGGGGGCCCCTGGGGATTGTTTGCTGTCTATACATCCTTGAGAGAACAGGAGAAGGAGCCAGTGACTGTCACGCAGCATTTGCTGGGTCCCACTTTACCTGTCTTCTCATTTACGTAATGGTCATGTGCTACCTGCTCCCCCCAGTCCAGTCTTGGGCCACCTCTCTGAGGTCCACAGTCCATGCTTCTGACATGGCCTCCCACGCCAGTGGTCTGGGCCAGCTGGCCTCTCTGGTGTGTCCTGTCACTCCTCTACCCAGGCTGCAGGCACCAGTGTCCACCCTGGGTACAAGTGGGCAGCCCCAGCCCATTTCATCCTCACCTCTGCCCAGCAAGGCAGGTGTTACCGTCCCCATTTTCACAGAGCTGGAAACTGAGGCTCAGAGAGGTTAAGTAACAGTGTGTGATCACCCAGCCAGTGAGGTGGAGCCAGGATTTGGACCCAGGTCTGACTGACTTCACGGGGGGAGCCCTCCCGCAGCCCCACCTCATCTCTGCTCACCCAAATCCAACCATCCTTCAAGGCCTTGCTTGGAAGGACCAGACTCAGTTCTGGCCTGTGGCTGGGGTTCAGTGTTCTTCCCTCCATTCTCAACTTCATTCATTCCTGGATGCTATGTGCCCGCCCTCCACTTCAGGCACCCTCTGGGCACTGGGGGTCCTACATAGAGGTCAAAGCCCAGACTCTGTGGTTAGATCTCATGGCTTCGTTTTGGGACCTCTAGTAAATCACCCCTCTGAACGTCAGTTTCTTCATCTGTGAAATGGGGGTGACATTAGTGCTCACCCCCAGGTGGTTGGTAGGATTGAGTCTCTGTGTGTAAAGTGCCGAGAACAGTACCTGGCGCACAGCAGGCCCTCTGTCCATGTTACGTGTTGCTATCTCCAATCCCAGTTTTCATGGGCCCCCTCCTCCAGGAAGCATCCCTATATCCTCCAGGTTGGTGAGCACCTCCCTCCTTTGAGCTCTGGCTCACTCGCTTCCTGGCCCAGTTGAGATGAGATCTGAGGGTCAGGTGGGTCCCCTGCTTGACTGTAGGCACCTTGGGGGCTGGGGCTGCCCGCACCATAGCCCCCTCACCCCACCCCAGCTACCAGACCAGGGTTCTGCACATAATAGACACTTAATACATGTTTATGGAATTGAATTAACGATAAAACGAGATAATGGCCTGGAAGGAGCCTGAGTTGTTAGGAGGGAATACACGGCATAAAAACCTTGGCATATTTTTTTAAGCAGATTAATCTGGTCTTAACTCATTCTAATAGCCTGCACCCCTATTGGCCAAGGCCATTATAATAATATACGGCCAGGGCCGTGGAGCTGGGAGATAGTGCCTCAGAGTTTGCCTTCTGAAGGATATCACAGCAGGCTGCCTCCTGGCTCTCAGAGCTGGAGCCCAGGGAGGCTGAGTGACTTGCCTGGAGTCACACGGTTGGAGAGGGGAGGATGAGAGGAGACTCAGGCTCAGAGAGGTCGTGGGGCTTACCCTAAGATGCACAGCCAAAGAGGATGAGCTGGCAGAGGAGGCCTGGTCTTCCTCTGGGGTGGTTGCGTTCTGTTGTGTTTGATGCTTGGTGCCAGGAGTGGAGCTCCCAGGTTCTTATCTCAGGGGGCTCTTCACCCGTGTGAACCATCATCCTCACAGTTAGGAAGTCAAGTTTAGTGCCTCCAAATGCATAAACCCTAGAGGAGGGGAGATGAAGCTCGTATCAGTCATTCACACCTTAGTCTGAATTCATATGCTGATGAGGGCTGAGATCTGAGGGAGATCTGTGGGCTGTTGGAAGGGAGAGATGGTCTGGCTCCTGTCAGATTAGGTGGGGCAGTGGGACCTAGACCAGTGGCTCTGCAGTCATCCTTCTGAGTTGTCTACTGCCCTAGCCCTGGATACAGAAAGCAGGCCAGGATCAGGGAACTTGGCTTGATTATGGAAGGAGAAGGTTGGGGTGGTGACCAGGCAGGGAGGGAGGACGGCCGTGATTTGACAATTCCGTGCCACTCGTCAGATGCAAGTCGTGGCTACTGCAGTGGGTGTCCTGTCCAACTGTCCTCCCTCAGCTCATCTCAGGAGCTGCCCTCTGCTGTCAGCAGAGTCCCACCGTTGCCACCAAATGGCTTGGGTTGGCACCCAGCCCTGGCTCTCCCTCGTCCTCAGCCTCGGACAAGCGTTGGTCTCTGAGCCTCCGTTTCCTGGTCTGTGAAATGGCCACGATGGCTTCATCCCAGTGGCATTATGGACTCAGTAGGTAGAGACGCCCAGCACAGCCCCAGGCATGGGTGAAGCCCCATCAGTGCCATTTCCCTAATTCTCCCACCGGCCTGCGAAGAACCAGCACCCGGGGGTGGAGAGGGGGGTGTACTTTTAATCCATGGGGCTCCATGGGTCACAACAGAGGCCCACCGACCGCCTGTTGATAAAGGGGGCAAGGAAGTTTCTCTCAGCTGGAGGTTTCCTCAGTTGGGAGGTTCCCAGGGGCTGCTGTATAAGCTTGGGGTCCCCTAGCAATCCACCCCCCATTGCTTCCCACCTGCCTTCTAGCAGGCAGACAAGGTCCTCAGCTGCTGGCCCAGCCGGGCAGGGCGGCTGCTGCTTTAATCAGCCATTGCGCCACTTTCCTTGGAAGGAGAAATTGCAGGTGGCAACTCGTAATTTCCCAGGCTTCTCCCTTTCATTAATTTCTCCCTGCAAAATGGAGGCTTTCCGCTGAGCCGGGGAATTGGCGGCCGTGCGCAGCATCTCCTGACCAGCCGAGCTCTCTGCTCGAGGTGGGTGGGGGTGGCTGTAGGGACCACAGCAGCCACTGTGTTCACGTTGTTCGCTCTGCCGCCTCGCAGAGGCCAGAGGTTTGTCCCATGTTCAGATTGTCTTGCCGAGCCCCACTAGGTCTGGAAAATTGCTTGGTTCGCCCTGCACTTGCTGCTCCATCGCCAGTGGGGAAGGGGGGTGGAGGCCGGGATCTGAGGGATCTGAGTGGACCGTGAGGGGGCAGAGGCCCCTGAGCCCCCAGGGGCACCCCTGCCTCTGCGTTTGATTTCTGATGGGATGCCTGTGGGGCAGCCAGTGCCTCGAGCATCCCTCCTGAGAGGCTCTTCCTGCCTTCCAGCATTTGAGCGCCTCTGAGGGCCAGGCCCCATGCGGGGAGGACGTGGGGAGGCAGATGAAGGGCAGACATCACCTGGTCCTCAGAGGGCTCCGGCCATGGGGAGGCAGATGACATGCCAGCGATGACACCTGGCCAAGGGTCATTGTCAGACCAAAGGGATGAAGACCAGAGAATGGGGAGGCCAGGGTCTGGAAGGATGGATGGGAGGGGCGCGGGGACAGGACAGAGATTCCCCAGCTCTGGAACAACGTGTGCTGAGGAACTGGGCTTCGTCCATCCTTTCATCCCACAGATGTCAGTTAAACAGCTGCTGGGGAAATAATGACATGGACTTGAGGGCAAGCCAGGTGTCCATCCCGGGCAAGGAGTTTGGTCTCTCCTGGGAGCTGGGGGAGGCTTGGTTTGATGTACAGTGTAGAGAGACTGATGGGATGGCCAGTGTGGAGAGTGACCGGGAGGGGGACATAGGAAGACCAGGGAGAATGCTGTGGGTTGAGGGGGTGGGGTGCCCCAGGTAGATGACAGTGCCGTTTTTTTGTTTTTTTTTTTAATAAATCTATTCATTTGTTTATTTATTTTTGGCTGTGTTCGGTCTTTGTTGCTGCGCGCGGGCTTTCTCTAGTTGCAGCGAGCGGGGGCTACTCTTCGTTGCGGTGCGTGGACTTCTCATTGCGGTGGCTTCTCTTGTTGTGGAGCACGGGCTCTAGGCGCGTGGGCTCAGTAGTTGTGGCTCGCGGGCTCTAGAGCGCAGGCTCCGTAGTTGTGGCGCACGGGCTTAGTTGCTCCGCAGCATGTGGGATCTTCCCAGACCAGGGCTCAAACCCGTGTCCCCTGCATTGGCAGGCGGATTCTTAACCACTGGACCACCAGGGAAGTCCTGACAGTGCCATTTCTTGAGAAGGAGGCAGGGAGATACAGGGGAGGGAGGAGGGGTGTGGTCCTCATCAGGAGGAAGGGGTCAGCCACTACCCAGTATGAATTAGGGAATTGGCCGAGCTCATTAACTAAAACTCACCCACAGCCTTAGGGCCCAGGAGACAGCGCTGGAGGAGCGGGGCTGATATTTGCTCTGGTTGTGTTTTAGGACCCAGAGGGTGTGCAGTAAAGGTCCTGCTGTCTCTCCCTCCATACTGGCGACCAGGGAAAGGGTTTATTGTGTGCCCAGAGCTCCCCAGGGGCTGTGCATCTTCTGTAGGTCTCTGGACCTCTCTGAACTTATTTCCTTGGTTTCGAAAGGGCACAAGCCATGGAGACAGACCCTAGGGCATGGGGCCGCTGGTAGAAGCTATACAGGTTAGCTGGAGACTCCGGGGACTCAGCCTGGAAGAGGGTCCAGTGCCTGCCCCCACTGTATAGGACATGGTATCAGCTTCTCTGGGGAGACTGACACCTGGTTCACATCCCACCAAGACCACCCTGAAGTGAGGGTGTTCCTCAGTGGAAATCTTGTGCCTCGCTATGGAAGAATGGACACTGGGCAGCCCCAACGTGCAGCTGCTTGCCACCCTGGGCAAGTCACCCAAGTCCTGTGCCTCAGCTTCCCCAGCTGTGAGATGCTTCTGCCCACCTCACAGTATTGCCATGACACTGAAATGTTCATCCAAGTGCCTACCTGGCATAGGCCTGGGCCGCAGCCAGCCTGAGCTGTGACGTACTGAATACAGCAGGTACGGGTTGATCTGTAGCTGTCCCTCGCCCCCAGCGCTTGCAGTGGGGCCGGGGAGATCTCAGAGGGCATCATGGACATAAAGGCAACCAGCTTTGTGAGCCAAGGGGGCGGTGAGAAGGGAGGGCTCGGGGGAGCACTGTGGGTGGTGCTGGCCAGGTAGGCACCCAGGACCCAGGGTGAGATGTGACCGTCCCCCCCCCCCACACACACACACAAAGTCCAGGGCTCTCTCCCCGCCAAGCTCCTGAGCCAGCCACCCCAGCACCCACCTGGAAGCCTGCTGCCACCTGCACCTGCCCAGCCTCCCCAGTTTCTGGAGGCACCACTGCGTTGGACTCTACCTGCCTCTCCCCCAGCCTGTGTTCTGGTTACGGAATTCCTGGGCGGGAATCTAGCACAGCTTTGATCTTTTCCGAGGGAGGGAGGAATGGGCAGCTGAGGCCAGCGGGAGCTGACTGTATATTTTCTTCCGTAATGGGGTATTAAGTAGACAATCCAGATGGGGATCTTGGGCAGGAGGGGGTGGCTGCAGCCTGCTTTTTATCAGCCTGAAATATGGCCCCATCTCTGCCAAACCTCAAAGGACGCTACCTTGGGGCTGGCCGGGAACCAGCTTTGATGTTCTAGCGGCAGGGGGACTGGGCAGATCTTCCCTGGCACAGAGGGGGCTGGGGCCTTGGTCCCCGTTGGGCTGGAATGTGGCCCCTGAGGGAGAGGGGCCCCCTCTTCACATTCTTCTCCCTTCCTTCCCTCCCCCTCTGCTTCCCCTTTGTCCTTTCCCCCTCCCCCCTCCCCCCTTTTCCCTTGTCTTGCCTCTCCTTCCCCCTCTGCTTTCCCTCACGACCTCCTCCCCCCTCCTCTTCCTCCTCCTTTGGCCTGAGCCAGTTCGGAGCTGTGCACACCTCCCAACCACAGGCCAACCCCCTGGCATCTGTGAGGGTCCCCTCAGTGACTTTGTGGAAATGGCACAGGCCTCGGAGACCAGCCAGGGTGCGAGTCCCGCTTACTCCCTCACCAGGAGGCTGATAAGGGGAGAAGGTGGTTAAAGGTGTAGACTGGGGCCACACAGCCTGGGATTGAATCCCAGTGCCCTTGCTTGTCAGGCAAGTAAGTTACCTAAATTCTCTGTGCATCCAGGTCCCCGTCTGGAAAATGGGGACACAGTAATAGCTGCCTAAGGGGTTGTGGTGAAAGTGACGTGAGTCAAAATGCAAGGTGCTTGGGTCTCTGCTGTGTGTTGGCTGTAAGTCACTGCTTCTCTGTGACTGAGGGGAGTGGCTGGACCTCTCTGGGCCTCAGTTTCCTCCTCTGTACAATGGTATGAATAACATACTCTCCACCCACTCCCTCATAGGATGGGGTGGTGAGGAGAAAAAGGATCATGTGTTACAGGACTTAGCACATGGGGGTTTCCACGAATAATTCACCCCAGTGTTTAGGAACCTCCTACTGTGTGCAGGGCTGGAGGCTGGGGTTAAGCCAAGTGGGGCCTCAGTGCTGGAGCAGGAGGGCTTCTACCCAGTGAAGAAGTCATTCCGGAGCTGCCAGGCAGGAGGGGGCTGTGTGCTCCGTAGGTTGAGGATGGTGGAGAGGTGCCCTGGGAGAGGCTGTCTGGGCCAGGACCACCAGCAGTGCCAATTTCTTTCCTTTTCCCTTTCCTTTCCTTCTTCACACTCCCACCCCCAACGTGAGACATCCAGGAATCCCACTAATGAAGGATCAGGGTACAGAGGGTTGGCACCTGGCTCTGCCTCTCATTGGCTGGTGACCTTGGTAAAGCATCCTCTCCTTGCCTTGGTTTCTTCATCTGTAAAAGGGGGGTCGTTGGTGGCTGGCAGGTGGGGTGGGAGCTCTTTGAGTATAGAGATTGGTCTCCTGAGCTCCACCTTCCCCGGGGCTGGGCACATGTCAGCCCCCACTCCCAGCCGTCCGTGGATTGTCCAGGATTGAGGAGAAAGCCGCCCACCCTCTGGATGCTCTCTTAGGCTTTGTCCCAGAGCAGCCCCTCTGCTGGGGCCCTTCTGCCCTGTCCTTGTCCCTTCCAGAGACCCTGACTGTGGTCTCTGCCAGCCGCAGTGCCTGTCCTAACGCTGGTGTGGGAGCCCCGCCTCAGTTTCCCCATTTGGAGAACAGGGCTCATAACACCTTGTAGTGTTGTTATTGGTGGCATCAAGGCTCCTGCTCAGTGAGGGCTACCCTCCAACTCCCCCCAAGCACTGACCCCTTTCCCCACTGTCCCCTTAGCTGCCCCTGTGATGCCGGCTTCGGGGTCAGGGGCCAGTGCCATGCTAGGTCTATTGTAGGGGTTCTCTCGAGCCCCCCAGTAGCTCCTCTCCTGGGGCTCAGGTTGAGGGACCCGCAGAGGTCATCCAGCTTTCTGGGCCCGGACTTTGAGCCCGTCAGTCTGAGGCCTGCTCACACCAGCCCGTGTGGCTGCCCAGCCAAAAGGCTCTGTGCACTAGAAAGTTTTCTTAACTGGAAATGAAGTCTGTCCGCAGGAACAGCTGCCCATCTGCTTGGGTTCTACAGATAGAAAGGGAGTCCTCCCTCCAACCCCATGATGGCCTTCAGGGGGCCAAGGCATGCGGCCAGGTCCCCTCACCCTGCAAGCATCAGTTGTCCTGCTCCCTCCTGCAATCCCCCCATTGCCCTTGGGATAAAGTCAGGAAGCTGTGTCACCTCAGCCTGCTGAGCCACGTCTACTACTGACACTTGGAAAAGCCCTGCTTCGTCTCCTCTCTGGGTCTGTGCACCTGCCGCTCCCTCAGCCCTCTCCTTGCAGGTGGGCTCCGAGTCGCCTGCCCGCCCAGTCCAGGCCTCACCACAGCCCTCTCACCCTGCAGTGGTGTCTGTGGTGTTCACACGGCTTCCCCCACCACCTGAGGGCTGGCACCCGGTTGACTGCCTCTCCTCCGTCTGCCTGGGGCCTGGCGCAGAGTCCGTGTGCAGTGAATACTTGTGGAAGGAACAAGTGGAGGAACGAGGGACCTCCGCAGTAGCGAGGATCTAAGCTGACCTCCCTGCTGCTCAGACACCTCCAGGGGCTCCCAGTGTCCTCAAGAGAGATCTCCTAAGCTTCTGAGTGTGGTTTCCGAGGCTCCCACATCCACCTCCCACCCAGCCTTACCTCTAGACGCCAGCAGCCCTTACACTCAGCCCCCCATCACCTTCTGCCTGGAGTTCTTAGTCGCCTGTCCTGGACCTTCCTTTGGAGAGAACCCCCCACCCCAGTCACCACTCCACAGAGGTAGCTGCTGCCTCCTTGGAAGCCCAGCCTCTCCGTCCCAACCATAGTCCCCTGTCCTGGCCTTATTTGTGGGGTGGGAGTAGACAGCAGAATGAATAACTGAGTGAATTAATAACAATGCAGCTGAGCCTGGGGCCTTAGGGAGTGAAGGAGTTGGCCGATGGGTCAGGACGGAATGTGAGAAGTGGGCAGGGAGGGCAGGCCGAGTGGAGGCCAAGGGGCAGGTCTGGGGGAGATGAGTGGTGGGCGCATTGGGCCCCGGCTGGACGCGGACGGGGGATGGGGTTCTGACACCATCCCCTGCCCAAGGCTTTCCCTATCAGCCACAGCCCTGCGCGCCCCTCGGGCTCTGGGACCCTCGCCTGTCTGCCTAACCTGGAGGCTCCAGCCTGACCTTGACAAGACCCTTCTTCTCTCTGGGGCTCAGGTGTCCTCACCTGGGATACAAGTGGTTTGGAGCCCAGCAGACTGGGGTCATGAACCCAGGTCAGCACTTGCCCTATTTGGCCCATGTGATGTTCGTTCTTTCTTTCTCTCTCTCTCTCTCTCTCTCCAATATTAAAAGAGGAAGCCTTCACCTAAAAAATCCGGATTTCCGGCTTCTCTGGATAACTGGGCTGGCCCTGCCACCGGCCTCCCACCAGCGGGCTCGGCGTCGCTGGGTGGCCCTGGCCCTTGGCCACCTGCCCAGCGGCTGACCAGAGGCCCCTTCTGCCCTGACAGCCTCCTTGGAGGGAAAGGTTTCAAAACCTGCCTTGAGACAAAGCTCTCGGACTGCACCCCCCACCCCCCAATATTCCAGGCAATCTGCCTCGTTTTAAAATTCCTTCAGCAGCCCCAGGCCCAGCGGCTTCTCCCAGCGAAGGAAGGAGAGGAACGAGGCCCAGCACGTGACTGAGCTCTGCGGCTGGGAAGGCTTTGATGTTGCGGGATTTCAGACGCCCCTCCTCCCTCCTCCCTCCCCCCTCCCCCCTCCCCGGCCCTCCCCTCCTCCTCCTCCTGGCCCCTTCCCCTCCTTCCCCTCCTTCCCCTCCTTCCCCTCCTTTCTCTCCTCCCCTCCCCCTTCACTTTTCCCTCCTACCCCTTTCTCTCTTCTCCCCTCCCCCCTCCTCCCCTACTTCCTCCCCGCCTTTCTCTACTCTCCTAACTCCCTTCCTCTCCCTCCTCCCCCTTCCCCTCCACTTCCTCTCCTCTACGTTCTCTCTTCCCCACTCCTCCCCCTCCAGGTGCCTGCTAATTGCTTTCCTTTCCTGACATTACAGACCTGGCCAGTCACCCCAGAGGTTGAAGCTTTGGGGAGGGGGCTGCCTTGCCGGGGAGAGGTGCAGGGGGGTTGGTGAGTTGCTGGCTGGGGAAAGGGAGAAGAACCCCTGACCAATGAGGGTAGTGTCCACTGTGGAGGAGTGACCCCCCCTCATCCTGTGCCCCAGTCCTACCTGTCCCCGAGTGACCCACCACTGCCAGCATCTTTTATTCACGAGGTCTTGAGGCCAAGGCTGCCCAGTTCAGGACTGCAGCCTTTTTGTCCTGGCGGGAAACTGGGGCCTGGGGCATTGGAGGCCCGCTGTCAGGACGGAGGGGAGAGGGGAGAGAGTGGACTGGCAGGGAGTGATTTGGGCGGGGGGAAATAAGCAATATAGGAGTGCGCAGTGCAGAGAGCAGACGGGGTGCAGGTGGGAGGCGGGTGTGAGAGGCAATCAGGGAAGGCTGTGAACGCCCAGAGGGGGCTGGAGGGAGGGGAGGGGCAGAGCTGGGAAGGAGCCCTCCTTCCCCTCCTGCCTGCCCTCTCCTGCCCAGTGGATGCTCTCTGGGATCCCCAGTTGGTTGCCATCTGCCCACCACCCCTTCCTGTCTCCCCAAGCCTTCTAAAGGCTGACTCCCCAGGGCCCATATCCAGATTTGTCTGGTGGCCTCATAGAGCCCCCTCCATTTTTCTCCCCGTCCCCAGAGGGCAGGGGTGGCTGCGATTCTACCCCACCCCAACCCGGGTTATTCACTGCCCAGTGCACTGGGCCGCGGTCACAGGCTGAGGACGCAGGAGCGGGGGCCTCCTCTAGGCCGACTGGCAGCTGGGTTGAAGTCCAGGGTGCTGGGCTGGCTGCTTCCAGACTGGCCTGAGGAGGGTGATCTGTGCTGGGGGGAGGGACATCTACCAGCCGGCCCCCAGGCTTTGGCCTGTCCCTGCTCCACTTTCTGTGGTTAAATTTGTCCTCCTGGCAGGCGTGTCCGTTAAAGGCAAGTGCAGAGACGAAGCAATTAGGGCAAAAACTGTAATTGTGCCAGCAGGCCGGTAGGCCTACTGTGTGCCCAGTGCGTCCCAGGGGCAGTGAGGGGGTCGTGTGTCCTGCTCCACCGCGGCACAGTTGAGGAGCCCAGGCTCAGAGAGGTGCCAAGACTTGCACAGTCACACAGCCGAGCCGGAGACCAGACCCTCGTCTGCCATCCCCGCCCCCACCCCGGATCAGGATGCCTTGTGCTGCCCGGGTGTCTGGCAGGAGGGCACAGAGCAGGCTTCTGTGATGCCACTGGGACTTTGGGCATTTCTCACCAGCTCTCCCATTGTGGAGTCACCAGGAGTGCTCCTGGCATCTGCCGGGTTTCCCTCCTCGAAGCCTCAGTCAGTGACGCTGGGGCTGGCTCCTGCCTCTGGGTGCCCTCTGGGTGCCCCCGGCCACAGACAGCTTGTCAGGCTGACTGCCCGTGTGCCGATCCTTACCTACCCTCTCTCCAGAGGACCTCTGCCCACCCAGAAGGTCATCCTTCGCAGTCCTTCCTCTGCTCCCCTCAGCCTCTCGGAGGAGTTGCTCTGGGAGCTGAGCAGTGGCTCTGAGCGGAAGGGCGTGGCCCTCCCTGGGTTAGGGTATCTGGTGATAGGTGTGCCAGGTTTGCACCCTGATTAGCTGTGTGGCCTAGGGTAAGGCACTGTCCCTCTCTGGGCATGTGGGAAATGGGGACGATGGCAATATCGTCTTTCCCATGGGCTTGTTTTGAATTGAATGAGAAGAGAGATGGTAAAAAAAAAAAAGCCCCCAGCACTTTGTACAGATGTGAGCAGCTGGGCTGAGTGGTTGCCTTTGCACCCTCAGTGCCCAGCCCTGAACCTGGCACACACTCACCACTGACTGCTCTGTGCCCTTTCTGTGAGACCTTGAACCAGGAATGGTGGGCCCTACTTGATGGTCCCCAGCTGCTGGGGGGACACAGAATCTGGGCCGAGAGACCAGAGACATCACACAAGATGTGTCTGCACATGTTTGTCTAAATCCGTTGGCCTGTTATCCTCTGGCCACTTTTTCCCGAGTTTACCCTCTTGGGGTGGGGAGAGGCAGTTACGAAGGGGCAGGCCCTGAGGCTGATCCTCAGGGCCCTGGCTTGGTGGACTTCCACAGTTGGCCCTGGGAACTGCCCCTCCCCAGTGCCCATTCCCTCTAGCCAGCCGTGGCCGTGGAGGTGCCCTGGAGGCTGGGGCAGGGAGGTGGAGGCAGGTTGGCAGAGACTCCGATGAGATGGGATCCCTCATCCCGGGGCTCACTCCTCCTCGTTTTGCTGCTTGATGGATATGACCATCCCCCAGGCTGTACTTAGGGAACACGTCCTCTGCCCAGTCCTGATTTTCTGCCTTCAGCCCCTGGTCAGCTGTATAGAGTGGTCCCCTCTCTGATGGTGCCCATTTCACAGATGGGTGGCTTCCTTGCCAAAGGTCACCCAGCTGGACAGTCCACTGTGGGCACCTAGGCCTGCCTGAGCCAGTGGAGTGGAGGGGTTGGGGCACGGGTTCTGGAGCCTGAGTTCAAATTCCGAGTACACCCCCAGCTTGCTGTGTGGTTCTGGGTGAGTTGCTGCACCTCTCTGAGCTCAGTTGCCACGTCGGAGGAGGGGATAATAATAGCATCTCCCTTTGGGAGGAGTCAGTGCAGTCACACGTAAAACACCTGGCACAGAGTAAGTGCTTGCTAAATGTCAGCTGTAGTTGTTGCTGTTCTTATTATTATTTGACTTGAAAATTCCCTCTGCTCCACGTGCTACTTCCACAATAGTGAAAAGCTGAGCTGAGTAAATGCAAACGAGTCCTCTTGGGTCCCCCCCCCCCCCCCGGCGACATTACGTCCCGAGCCCTGCTTGGGGCTGGCAGCCACAGGGCCCCCTTGTAGCTGTAGCAGTGAGAAGCTTGGCCCTGTCCCGGTAGCCTGGCCAGGGCCCCGTTCAGGGGCGGGGGTCTCGGCCCTGCCTGGCCTGCCTCCTGGCTAACAGCTCGGGTACTGTGAGCTGGCTGCCAGCCAAGCTGCCTCCTCTCCCGGCTGGCTGGCGGCCCGGGCCTGATGCCAGGGGGCCGGCTGGTGGGCAGCAGCTCGAACGCCGCAGGGCTGTGATCCCAGCCAGGAGGCTCCAGGCAGGGCTGGGTGTTGGGGCCTCCAGCCACTGCACACAGCCCTTGGGAGCCAGGCACAGCTGCGGCGGCTCTCAGCACCGCCCCCGAAGTTGGTGCCTCCGAAGAGCTGAGAAGAGCCGATTCACAGAAGCAGCAGCGAAAAGAGCACAGCCGGGCAATGGGTTCACAGAACAGCAGCAAGCCTCTCTGGCAACCTCCATTTCCTCATCTAGAAAAAGGAGCCAGTTGTACCTCCATGGCCTGTCTCACAGGGTCAGTCAGCTAACAAGCACTCACTGATGTGCACACGTCTAGGGCTTGTGCCGGGGCCAAAGGATACAGCATCCAGTTAGCTGAGGCCTGGCGGGGAGAGGATGGGCTGATGGTGATGGTGACGATGGTTCTAGGCAACACCACGCACTTACCAGGCACTTACCTCTGCAAATAGAGGACTTACCCCTTTTATAGATGAGGGAACAGATTCAGAGACGTTCATACAGCTAATAAGTGACCGAAGCAGGATTTGAACCCCAGCAAGAGGGCTTCAGAGTCACCCTCTCAAGGATGCCTAGGGTCTGAGTGTGGAGGGAGGCTTGTACCGTGTGGGGAGCTGGTCACTCTGCCTGGGGCACGGGAAGGCTGCCCAGAGGAGGGGATAGACGTGGGGCTGGGGCCGGAGGCTGCACATTTCTTTCGGCAGCTGCTCAGGGCCTTTGACAGAGAAGGACGAGGTAGGGAGTTCAAGGAAGGTTTATCCGAGACGGGGACCTTTGGGCTGTGACCTGAATGACATGAGGCAGTTGTGTAAAAATGTAAGGGGGGACCGTCCCAGGGAGAGGGAACAGTGAGGTGGGAACAGGCTCGGCAAGTCGGAAGGCGGAAGGCGTAGAAGGAAGGCCCCTGGCTTGGGAGTGTGGAGTGGGCAGGAGCCGCAGAGGGAGGGGTTTGGGGTTGTGCTGGGACAGAGGCAGCCATGCAAGTCCCTTCAGGTGTTATTATCAGAGAGGGAGTGCTCAGGCCAGGGGTGGGAGGCTTGGCTTGGGTACTAGGCTGTGCCACACCCTCACCTTTCCCTCTCTTCATCGTCTCCCTCGGTGGCAGCGGGGGTTCCTCGTGGGGGTCCCTGAGCCCCCTTGCCCCGTAACTGGTGATGTTCTTCTCCCGCCTTTAGGTCCTGCATGGGTCCCCCTGGGCAGCCTCGAGCCAGCCAGCTCCTGGCTTTGCTGTGTCCATGGCCCAGCCCATCTTACTGCACAGAAGCCACTGCGCACCGTTAGACCTTTCCTAAGGATCATCCCTGTGCCCCCAGACCCTCCAGCCACTCCCCTGGCTTGTTTTTCCTTCTGCGGGCCGCCAGACACTCTGCCTGTCACCAAGTATAGCTGGACAGTCCAGGCTTGGCTGTGTGACCTTGTGGTTGGCCGTGAGGCTTAAGCGAGATAATCTTCGTCAGGTCCCTGCCAGCAAACTAGCCTTGCCTCCATCAGTGGCCGCTGTTGCAGAGATGAATCCTAAATCCTTGTGGCCGCCAGACCCAGCACCCTGGACAGCTGCCCTCTCCCTGGGTTGGAAGGGAAGCTACTTCCCTGCCTCCGCCTCTCCGACCTCCATCAGCCTCCCCTGGCCTCCCTCCCGCTCCCGGAGTCTTTAGTCTTCGGCACAGTCTGGTAATTAAAAACCTTCAAGGGGGACTTTATTGAGTTAGCATTAGTTATTTTGTCAGGCTGGGAGAGCGAGAGAATTATCTGCCCTCCGGGAGAGGGGGCTGGGGCGGGGGCCGTGGGCTGAGATTGGCAGGTGCCTGCCTGTGCCGTGAGCACAGTGCATGTGCTCCCTTAATGCGCTGCACTGCAGGCTCTGCGTGCAGGAGGCTGGCAGGGGTGATTCCCCACCAGGAGGCTCATCCTGCGGGGATGTTCCCACTTCCCAGCCCCTTCCTCACTTCCACGCTAGAGCTGATAAGCTCCTGGCTTTCAAAACAAGCCCCCGCCAGAGCCCAGGATGGCTGCAGGCTTGGGGGTGCAGGCGGTGCGGGCTCTTTTCTTCCTGAGCTGGGGTTTGAGGCCAAGCTAAGCCTTTTGCCTCCCTAGCCTGGCCCTCAGGCTGGGGTTGGCCAGTGGGCTGGGTTTTGGCGCCTCAGGCCTCCCTGCCACCCCTTTGCAAAGCCTGAAAGTGCCCACTTAGAGAATCAGGCAACGAACACCTGGGAGTTGGAGCTCCGTGACGTTGGGCAAGTCCCCTCACCTGCCTGCCCTCAGTTTCCCACCTGTAAAATTACAATAGTAGTTCCTCCCTCTCCAGGCTGTCATGAACCATAAAGGAGGTCAATGTGAATTCCCTTGTCCAGGAGAGGACCTGTTTTTATTTCTCTGGGTCTCTTTAAATGCCCAGCCCTAGGGAAGGAGCCAACATTTACTCCCTCTATTTGTCATTCACCTTCAGACAACTAATCACTCGGAATCTTCACAATAACTCCGCAAGATAGGTGTGGCCGGTCCATGTTTCAGATGCACAAACTAAGGCTTAGAGCCAAGAGGTGGTTTTCTCAGTCTCAGCCAGGAGTGGGGAGGCTGGGCCTGGACCCGGGTCTTTCCCTGGTTGGAGGAGCCAGGAGCCAACACTTGATACTGTTGAATCTCTTGGGGGTTGGTACCCAGGAAGGACACCTGTCAGCCTCCTCCAGGGACTTGGGCCTGACCAGGAGGCCTCCTGTGAGGGGACTGGGCCCCTGGTTCACCCAGGCTTCGTGCCCTATCCCCTGCCTTAGCTTTAGAGCTGAATCTAGGGAGAGCCCAGAGCCTGACTCCCTGGTCCATCTGCCCTGCCTGCAAGGGCCCAGCACCTGAGACCCAGGCCCTGCCACTCATAGTGGTCAGTGCCACATGGGACGTGGTATGTGGGACTGGAGCCCAGGGGCATGCCAAGCACATGTCTGTGTCCCCGTGGTCATATTGGTCATTCCGTTGGACTTTCCTGGGATTGGGCCTTCACTGGGTTTGGCCAGGCATAAGGTACCCTGGAGGCAGGAGATAGGGGTGCAGAGAACGGGGAGGGGCTGGCCTGGAATGGGCCTGGGAGGGAGGTGAGGGCTGAGAGCTGAACCTGAGCCCAGTCTCCCACGAAGTCATGGGGCCCTGTGTCTCACGTGTATGGAGCTTTGGAGCTCACACAGGCTTCCTTGCCCTCTAGGTTGCTGCCAAATGCCCCCTTCTCCAGGCAGCTTTCTGGGATTTTCCCAGGGTAACTTGCTGCCCACCTTCCTGGGGTCCCATGGTCCACCTTGGTTACAGTTAACAGGCTGGGATGTTACCTCCTTGAGGGCAGGGCTGGGACCTGGCTTGCCCCCAAGTCTCGGAGTATCTACTGGGTCCCAGCTAAGTCCCAGCCCTGCCTTGGAGTTCTCAAAAGTGAGTCCAAGGCATGGGACTGGTGCTTGGGGACTGTAAGCGCAGGAGCTGGGCAGGAAGCTGTCATTCTACTGCAACCTGGCCTCTGTGTGCATGTTCTGATCGGGAAAGCGGGGCCTGGGGGACAGGACAGTGCACACACAGGCCCACACGTAAGAGCCATAAAAAGCTGCCTCCTGCTGCCTGTGGGACCTGAGTGAGCTCCCTCCTTGGAATCCCACCCTGTGAGATTATGGGCAGAGAGCCCGGCATGTAGGAGGGCCCTGAGTGTTCATTTCCATCCGTGCTTTCTCTCCCAGCCTCGTTTCCTTATCTGAGAAATGGGTGAGAGACCCCTTGGTTCTCTAATGCTCATGAGGCTTATGTGAGGGGTAGTGTGTGAGGGGTGCCGGGCACCTGCTCAGGTCAGACACCTCGTGTTCACAGGGGAATGGGGGGTGACTGGTGGCCCTCAGGCTGGACAGGAGCTGGCTGCTGTGGGGGAGGCCCGGGGCTTGGACTCCATCCCTCACCTCTGTGTTTTTCTGTTCTTTTTTGTTGTTTTTTTTTTTTTTTGCGGTACACGGGCCTCTCACTGTTGTGGCCTCTCCCATTGCGGAGCACAGGCTCTGGACGCGCAGGCTCAGCGGCCATGGCTCATGGGCCCAGCCGCTCCGCTGCATGTGGGATCTTCCCGGACCAGGGCACGAACCCGCGTCCCCTGCGTCGGCAGGCGGACTCTCAACCACTGCACCACCAGGGAAGCCCTGTTCTTTTGTTTTTAATATTTATTTATTTATTCTTTGGCCACACCATGTGGCCTACAGGATCCTAGCTCCCTGACCAGGGATTGAACCTGGGTGCGGAGTCCCAACCACTGGACTACCAGGGAATTCCCACCTCTGTGGTTTAAACCTTGATTCTCTTAACCTGTCTGTGCCAGAAAGGAATAGGGGTTGAGCCCCAAACCCTCACGTAGGCCCCTTTTGCTCACTTCGTTAGGCTGGACCCACCTTTTTGGGTATTCTTACAGGCCCTGCCTTCCAGTCAGATCACTGGACCAGGAGTCAGGAGACCCGGCTTCAAGAGGCCCCCTCCTCAGCCCTCCGTGGCCCAGGGCCCTGCCCTTGCCTGGCCTGGGCCAACCTAGACAACATAGTCAGGTACTGGCTCAGCCCACCTGGATCCACACCAGGCCTGGGGCCCTGCCCAGCCCAGCACACCATCCCACCGACAGCCACACCCCTCCTGCTCTCATCTGATTCCTCACACAGAGGCCGCCTTCACTGTACCACTCACAGAAACCGCTCTCAGCCCGATCTGTCCACTCTGGTCCAGACTCCAGTGCAGGGATCCCTTCCCCACCCACTTTATCCTCAATGATTGCCTCCTCTGGGAAGCCCTCTCTAACCCCAAGGCCATGGGGGAAGGCCCCTTCCCCCGCAGTTCAGACTGGAGTGTGGTCACTGGTTTACTTTTCTTTCCTCCTACCAGACTGTGTAACTCTTTAAGCAACACAACCTTGTGCATTTCTGGATCCTTGGGCCTGGTATAGAGTAGTCGCTCAATAAATGCTTTTGCTTGTTGGCCAGGGCGTGGGAGCAGGAAGGACCCTAAAGATCATTTCAGAAAAGAGGAGGTGGAGCCCTGGAGAGGGGAGGGACGGGGGTGTGGAGTGAGGCTGTGCCCTGGAGAGGAGAGGGCACTGGCTTTGAATTCTGACAGCCTGGGGACCCATCTGGCTGGGCCATTGACTTCACCTCTCCGTGCCTCAGGTTCCTTAGTTGTGAACTGGAGTATTAAAGTTGCTTCCCATGGTTGTACTGAGTTTGAACCGGGATAAGATAAGAGGGGTGTTTTGCAAAGCCCCTGAGGAGGCGACTCTTCCCAGCGGTGTTCTAGGGGTCAGGGTGGGCAGGAGGCGTGCTCCCAGGGCCTGTGTGCAGGGGAGCTCTCGTTTTTCTTGAATTGCTGGGCGCTCCCTGAAGACAGACCAGTGTCTCTGTCCCCAGACCCAGCAGCATACGCTTCGACCAGAGCCAGTGGGCTCGGGACAGAGGTGTGATCTGTCTCCTCAGGGACCCTCCAGAAGCTAGAAGCTGTCCCCGCCAGCCTTTCCTGGGCCCCTCTTATTAGTGGCCACACTATGGGGAGAGGGTCCCGTCCTTGTGCTAGTATTGCCGGCAGCGGAGGCCTGCCCCCTCCAGGCCGGGACAGGCCCACAGCAGAGCCCAACTTCCTTCACCTGAGTCCCTTCCACACCCACGGTTTTATATTTTGAGCAGATGAGAGACTTTCATTCCTTTTTTTGTGTGTTCTTTTTTTTTTGGCTGGGATTAGCTGGTCCCTAGCTGCCCGTTTCCTCAAAGCTCTGTTGTGTTGAGAGGACATCAGAGGACTCATGCTTTGTGGCTTCTCAGGGGACCTGAGCCTCCTGCAGGTCCTGGGGCAGGGGGCTTGGGAGCAAAACTGGGAGAAGAGACAGGGTGAGCGGGGCGACCCTCACTGCAGGCATGAGCCACCTCCAGCCCTGCAGTGGCGCAGGTTAAAATGTAAGCCAGGCCTTGGGGCCACCGCTTACCACCGGGCAGCCCCCAGCCCCCGGGGAGGGTTTCTGACCTGGGCACTGCCTCCTGCCGGCCCCCTGTCCCCCTGCCCGGCCCCCTGATCCCCAAACAGCAGCCGGCCATGCAGGGGGCGCATGCGTGCGGCGAGAGTGAGCCGGCGGTGGAGAATTAATATTCCTGGAACATCGCCCCGGCCGCCTGCACACGCCGAGGAGAATATTATGGCGATTAGCGGTGGGAGTTCGGCCTGCACGCAGTATCTGGATGGAGAATTTGGTGTGATTAATCTGGCGCTAAGTAGCAGCCTCCGGGGTCCGCGGGGCTCTGGCATGTTTGGAATGGGAAAAAAGCTCGGGAGTGCCGAGGTTCTTTGGGGGGGCTCTCTGGGGGTCTGCCAGGGTGGCAGTTGTGCCCAGGGCAGGCTGCAGGCCCCTCATGGCCCCCGGGGAGGACAAATCACCCTTCATTTGTGGCCATCAGCAGACTGCCAGCAGATAAAAGTGTGCTTGGTTCAGAATCTCGGGCCACCCCAGACGTTTCTTTCCTTTTGGCCTCCTGCGTTGTGTCACAGACCCACGTTCGAGTTGTGGCTTCAGTGCACTTAACGCCACCTCTCTGGGCCTCGGTTTCTTCATCTGCAAAATGGGATGCGTGATTCTTGTCCTGCCATCTCAGGGAAGAATAATCACTATTATTCCCGTTTTATGGAAGAGGAAACTGAGGCTGGGAGCCTTTGCACAGCCAGGAGGTGGCCATTATGCAGATGTTGGGGATTATTATTAATAATTCCACTAATAACCTGGTTTCAGTAGCCACCCAGTGCCTCTCGCTTTGTCTCTGCTTTTGGGCAATGGCAGATGATGTTCAGAACGTCTCAGTGTGTTGGGGGAGGCAGTGGTGGGGAGAGAGTACTTCCCTTACAGATTTGACTCTATAGCCCCATCTGTAGAATGGGTATTAAAATACCTCACCTCCCTGAAGTGGATTTCTGTTTTAAGATATGTTGTTCTGGGGCTGTTTAGTGGAGGTGAGATGAAGGTGGTGGTGGTGGTGTGGGTTGGGGGAACGCCTGCCGGCCCTTCGTCCTGTCCTTGGCACCAATCCTGCAGCCTTGTCAGATGGAAGCACTGAATGCCAGGGCTGGAAGGGAGCTCCTGCTCTTGCTTCTCAGTGTTTTCACTTCAAGGAAGAGGAAACTGGAGGCTCAGAGACGGCACAAGGCCTGCCCAAGGCTGCACTGAAGTGCAGGGCGGACCTGAGGGCGGACCACAGTCTTTGGAACCAGCCAGGCCTGGTTTGTGTTGAGGGCGGACCACAGTCTTTGGAACCAGCCAGGCCTGGTTTGTGTTGACTTTGGGAAAGTCTTCCTTCTCTGAGTCTGTTTCCTCCTCTGGGGAGTGGGACAGTCATGCCAGCCTTTGGGGTAGAACAGTGTGTAGTGGGCCTGGAGCAGAGCAGGCAGTCTGCTATTAGCAGGGGAAGGTCTGGGTCTTCTGGGAGCCCCGAAGGCTATCTGAAAGGGTACCCAGTGCATGCGACTGGGCTGCGTCCTCCTTGCCCAGGGGGCTGGACTTGTGGAAAGCTCTTGTGGTGGCAAAACTCAACCATTAAACTTTTTCGCTCGACTGCTTCAAGCCCCGTGTACTATTTCCAAATCTGATTTGCAGGATCTTTTTTTTTTTTTTTTTTTTTACCCCTGGGCCAGTGAGGCCTCGGACATCCATGCAATTCACCATTCTACCCAGAAATTGATACTGGATCAATCGTCTTCACTCCCACTTTCCTAAGCAAGCGACATAATGGCTTTTAAAAGGGGGGTTGGTTTGTGGTTTCCCAGCAATAGAGCGGTCTGTGGTCTTGAGCAGCTAAACTTGAGACCAGGCTTTTCAGGAGGACGGTTTTTAGTGAGCTCTGAGATGGCTGGGCACAGTACAAGGCAGCATGGGTCGCAGAGAGGCGGGCAGGGCTCCGTGGGGTTGGCTGTGCATTCACTGCTGATTCTTGAGTGCCTGGAACAGTAGGAGCTCAAATAAATACCGCTTGAATGCAGGCAGGCAGGCCTGATTGGGTGGATGGGTGCACGCGTGCGTGATGAGAGCAGTCGGGTGTATTGGTTAAGTGCCCAGATTCTGGGGCCGGATCCCCTGGGGTTGAATCCTGGCTCTGCTCTTTATTGGCGGTGTGATTTTGGGCAACTCAGTTGAGTTCCCTAGGCCTCAGTTTGCTCCTCTGTAAAATGGGGGGGTAATGGTAGACCCTCACCAGAGGGTTGTTGTGGGGCTCAAATGAGTTCATCTCCCTGAGAAGCTAAGACACAGATGCACACAATAAGCACTACGTAAGTACCATTAACTTGTCTTTGCCGTTACCATTAAAAGAATTCTGACCTAGGGGTTATGAGACTAAGCGTAGGCAGGTAGGTCCCTGCTACTGACCTACCATGTGACCTTGGTCAAGTCCCTTCTTCTCTCTGGGCCTCAGTTTCCCCATCTGTAGAGTGACTGGGGCAGATGATTCCAGCATCCCACCCAGCTCAGTTATTCTGATCTCTGTGTTGTTGGCCTGTATCCATGACAACATGCCCAGCACAGAGGCTTGGTGCCCATGGAGCCCTCCAGCTCAGCCGCTGTGCTACCAAAACCCCATGTTCCCAGAGGCGACAGTGCCCCCTCTACCTTCTGAGTTGCGGTGTTGAAATGTGCTTTGCCTTTGGGGGGTTGGGTGCCCCAACTCTTCTGTCCATGCACTTACTCCCTCCTCCCTTCCCCTGAACCTTCCTGACCCAGCTCACACATCTCCTCCTCCAGGAAGCCTTTCCTGGTGCCTTCCCCAGCTACCATCCCTTCTAAGCCTCTTCTCTGCATCTGTTGCTCCCTACTTGGTGATCCCACCTCATCCATGTTGAGATATTTGTGAAAAGTTACTGAATAACTGTCCATGTGTGTCCATAGTTTGAGGGGACTGAAGGGAACCCGTATTTATTCTGTATCTACTAAGTGCCCGGTAGGCTCACTCATATTCCTTGTCTGCAGTTTGCCACTCAAAAACTCAGCGAAATAAGGAGCATTAGTTACATTCCTTCAAGAGTGGGAAGTTGAGGCTCACTGAGGTTGTGTCGGAGCCCAGTCTGTGTTCTTCCAAAGTCCACTTCCTTCCCACTTCCACCACGTCTCTCTCAGACTCCCCTCTGTTGTCTGTGGCACCTCGCAGGCCCAGATCACATAAGGTAATGATGATGGCATCTAACACGGATCTGGCCCCTGCTACGAGTCTGCACTGGCCTAAGCATTTTGCATCCCTTCTCTCATGTAACCTCACAACAACCTTATAAGGCAGGTTCTGTTCTTATACCCATTTTACAGGTGGAGCATAAGAGCCTCAGAGAAGTTAAGTAACTTGCCCACAGTCACACAGGAAGGAAGTGGTGAAGCCAAGATTTAAAACCAGGTGCCTGCCGAACTGAATTAAAGTTCTCCAATCCACTGTGTCAACCAACCTTGCCTGGTTTCCTCGGTGCATATTTCTTGAATGCCCACTGTGTGCAGGCACTGTGCCAGGGGTCAGAAGACAAAGCAGGCCCATCTCCTTGGCTGGTTTAGCAGCCTGGCTGGGGAGGCAGGCAGGTGAACAGGCAGGCACAGTTCTGCTGGATCTGGTGAGGGTCTGCACTGTGCTGAGACCCTCTCAATAGCACTGCTGTTCTTGCCCACATTTCACAAAGGAGGAAACAGACTTAGAGGGGTCAGGTGGCTTGTCCAGGGTCACACGGTGAGTGAGTTGGGAAGCCGGGATTGGAACCCGAGCAGTCTGCCTTGGAGCCCCCATCCCTTTCCACCACTTCCTGCTGCCTCCCGGGACACTCAGTAGGAGCTATGATGGGGGATAAACATGGAAAGCCGCATCTCACTTGGACCTGGGGGTCAGGAGATGCTTCTCGGAGGAAGTGATGTTTCAGTCGAGACCCTCATGTAGCCAAGGAATGGGTGACAGTGGGGTGAGGTGTTCCGAGCAGTGGAACGGCAGGTGCGAAGGCCTGGAGACCAGAGGGAGCGTGGTTTGTTTAGGGAACTGAATGGAGGTGTTTCTTCTGGGCTTCCTCGCTGGTGTTTGCGCCTGTGCGCACATCTTTTGTGACTAGGGTCAGTTTACTACAAGGCTTTACTGAGTGCCTGGTGTGGATTTTGCACCATGTCAGGTCCTGGTGGGGGAAGGACCAGTGCAAAGCATGGCCGGACTCCTGGGAACTGAGGCGGGAACGTTAGCTCCAGGCTTTGGGGAAAGCCTGGGAGAATGGGAAGTACTTTCCAGACCCTGGGAGCAGCCCAGTCTCCTGGCCTCTAACCCTGACATCCTGGACGTGGGAAGGGTGAAATGAGATAGCTGGAGTCTGGCGCTTAGTAGACCCTCGCCCAGTGCCAGGCCCAGGAGCTCAGATGAAGTTGTGAGCCGAATTAGGGGCAGCCTATGTTCAGCAGCCCACGTGCTCCGTGGTGCCAGGGAAGAGGGTGCTGCGGTGGGATTGCCACACCGGGGCCTGGCGGGGCCTGGGCTGGGCTGGGGTCTTGAGCTAAAGGGAACACGGTAGAGTGGGTTGTGTGGTGTCTCATCTGAGGGCAGAGGCTAGACTACGCATGGTTTACTTAAAGCAAGTGGGCATCGGGGATGGTCTGTGCAGCTGTAGAGTAGGAGGCTCAGGCCGAGGGCACTGCAGGGCCGAGGATCTGGCCGTGGTCTGGAGTCCAGGCACTGGACACCTGGGTCTCTGTTTCGTCCCACCATGTATTGGGCCTCAGTTTCCCCACCTTGACATGGGGCTTTGGTGCCTACCTCTTAGGCATTGCCACGGAGTGAGAGGGGGAGCATGAATGCCTGGTGCTGGGATTGCACGTAGTAGTAGGTGCTCAGCCCACTGAACTGGTGCTGCTAGCCACATGCTGAGGGCAGGCTGCCTGCTGCTGCCACCCCTGGAGATGGGATTTGGGGTGATGGGGACTGCTGCATTCTGCCTACCCCTACTGAAGCCCAACTTTGCTGGGGGGTGGCCTAGGCTGAGTAATCAAATCCAAGGCCTTGATCCTGCAGCCGGTGAAAGGCTTCAAAAAGCCCCGAAGCTGCCTGGCTGGCCCTTCAGGCTCTGGGCCCCCTTGCTGGCTGTGACTGGCCCTATCCCACCCTCTTTGCCACCTGCCTCAAATCCCAGCTCATTTTCCTTCTGCACCGCCTTGGGGAGGCCCTTCCTTCTCTGAGCCACACCAGGTGTTTGCAATCACCGCCCAAGATGCTGGATGCGAATTCCCGCACACAGTAGACGCTCCACGACCCGTCACACTGGCCTTGACCCACTGGGCTCCAAGAACAGCAGTGAGCTGTGATTCTTGCCTGTGGTGGGCGTTCGGCCCTTTTAAGCCATTCACTCGGGGGCCAATTATAGACACATAATCGCCCCTATCTATAGAGATAAAACATATTCTTCAGAGATGAGCCACCCGCCCCTCCCCTGCCCCCCCCCCCACGCTGGCACGCGCTCTCCGCATTTGAGGGCGATGGAGGAATCTGTGCTCCCCTCCTTCCTCCATCCATCCCCTCCTCCCCACTGCTTCTCCATCTCCGCCCTGCAGAGGTGAGATCTGGCAGGGGCCGTGATGTCAGAGGCTCGGCTGATGTCACCGCCCCGGCCCTGTGACTTCACTTGCCGGCTCGGGCAGGAGGAGCTGCGAGGAGGCTGAGAGACGAGAAACTGCCCCCTTTCCTTTTCCTTCTCCTTTTTCCCTTTCCCCTCCTCCCTAGCCTCACTCGGGAGTTGTTTTCCTCCGGCCGGTCGCCCTGGGCTGTTGGAGGGGTCTGGAGCAAGTGCCAGGAAGGATGCTGCTGCAAAGGTAACGCAGCATGCGCCGTGTCTCTCCCTCCGGTCACGAAAGTTTGCTCTGGCGTGCGAGGCGTGCCGGCTGGGCGCTCCGCCGCGCCACGCTGCCCGGCCCGAGGCTCCCGGGGAGGGGCGGGCGGGGGCGGGCGGGGGCCTCCCGGGCGGCCTTCACTGCCTTGTCCCCATCAAAGGCCGCAGCTGCTCGAGCGGCGGCTGCAGCTTTGAAACTGCCATAAAGAGCGATGGAGGGAGGGGAGCGCGGGGGATGTTCAGAGCGGTGCCCGGGAGGGTGGCCGGGAGAGGAGGGGGGAGAGACGGCTGCTCTGGGAGCGCGGCGGCCGGGGCGTGAAGGGCAGGGCCCCGGGTCAGAGTCCCAGGGGCTGAGTCACTCTCGCTGTCCCCCGTCCCCTGAGGTCCAGCCAGCTTCCGTGGCTGGGACCCTGGCAGTGAGGGTGCAGAGGCGGCCGGGGATGGCCAGGGGCTGGCTTCTCCCCCCACCATTATTTTCAGGCTTATTCTTCCACCTCCAGCAGGCCATTTGTCAGCGGTGATTCGGGACAAAGGAGGGGGCAGTGGGTGGTCTGCTGCAAGTTGGGCGAGGGGCACGGAGCGCGGGTCAGAGAGAAACGCCTGCAATTAAGAGGCAGATCGAGGGCTTTGCTCATTCAGGCTGTCGAGGGAGCCGTCATTTTGTGTTAGCGTGCGTGTCTGAGGTGGGAGGAGGAAGAGAGGGGAGAGTGACAGGAGAAGGATTATGACATTGTGTTGTCTCTGTTTGTGGTAAATGCAAATTTGGCACCAGCAGCTTCCCGGGAAAAGCAGCAGCAAGTAACCCAGGCCAAGGCCTTGGCCCAAACCCGCTGAGGGAGCCCATGTGGAGCGGTTTGGGGTTTTGTTTTTTTTCCTCCCTTTTTTCTGTCTGGTGTGTGCTTTTTCCATTTATTTTTACAGTGAAGTGCTGGAGACAGACAGGCCAGCATGGCGGGGAGGAGCTGGTCCTCCCTCCTCTCTGGCACACCAGCCCCCTCCTCACTCTGCAGGAAGCCCAGGCTGCTCTCCTGACCCCCAGCCATTGCCCCATCTTGGCTGCCTCCCTGCAAGGTCTCTCCGTCCCCAGCCAGGGTCACGGTCCTGTCATTCTCTTAGCCTGGGCGGCCTGAGGTCTCAGAAGGCTACTTCTGCCCACAGCTGCTTCCCAAGGGTAACCAGAGACAGAGAGCCAGGGACTGAGGCTCAGATGGGGTTCGAAGATACAAGGCCAGAGATGGGCCTGCCCCCAGCTGCAGGAGGGTGGCAACGGGTTCTGTGGCCGGGCTGGTGTTGGCAAGGTGTCCCAGGACCTTGTCTCCTCTGACGGGCACATGAGGGCAGAGAGCTTGAGCCTGACCTGGGCTGGGAAGCAACCACAGCTCTAGGCTCTGGGCTGCAGCAGGGCTCAGGCAGGAGCAGTGGCATGTACAGAGGTGGTCAGTCTCTAGAGGAAGTCTCCAGAGAACACAGAGAGTGGGGCTTTAGTAGGGCCAGGCCATAGCTCAGGCCCCAGCAGGGATGGAGACATCTGAGCTGAGAAGCCGAGGCAGGAGCCCACCTCAGATGGAGGGTCAGGGGAAGGCCCTCTGGGTCCAGCCTGTCACACACTAGGCCTCAGGCTGTAGCCCTCATTCTACTCCTCCTTCCACAGGAGCTGGTTCCTCCCATGGACCTCACCGCCTCTTTTGCCTGGTCAAGTCCTTTTGGATTCAGTTAGCCTCCTCCAGGAAGCCTTCCCTGCCCTCAACCTGGATGGTCTGGGGGCCTGCGCCCTGCCCATCCCCATGTCCCCTCTCACAGTGCTGTGAGAGGTGTGGTCACTGTCAGGCTCTTGGGTACAGGATTTTTAAGGCATCCTTCTCAGTGTTCCCAGCACCCGCCCAGAGCTGAGTACAGAGGGAGTGTGTGCCTGGAAGCTAGGGGAGCAGATCCAGACCCACTGATACCCCAGGAAGGTGGGCCACCAGGATGGAACAGTCACCCTGCCTCACACCCTGGAAGGGGTGATGGGCTCACTTCCTTTGGGCAAACCCACCGGAAGGGGAATTTTCCCCCACGAAGCCTGACATGTAGGGACAAGCCACAGCTATGCCTATGACCGGGACATCTGCCCCAAGCAGGAGAGCCTCATGTGGCTAATGTCCCTTTGGAAACTGCTGGCGGGCTCGCTCATCTACCCCAGCATTTCCTTCAGGTCCTGGGCCCACAAGCCAACCTGCATAGAGGAGCCAGGGAGCTGTGTGTGAGGAGCACCTGGCCTTCTCCTGCGGGGCTCTGGTGCCCCATGGAGCCTCCTTCATCAGATGGAAAAGGAAGGAACAGTGGATAGACTCTCCTCAAGGCCAAGATGCTGGGTCCGTTCCAGGCCTGGGCTTGAGACCCTTCTCTCAGAGGTGTTGGGAGTACCAGTCGAGGTTCCAACTGGCCGGTCAGCTCATTTCACCCAGCCCAGGCTCACAGAGCCTGCCCACTTGGAGCCGTGTGCCCACCCTTCTGGCATACATAGATGGAAGAAGCACAGCAAGCCCCTTCCCTCTGTATGCCCCCAATTTGATGGACCGCAGGAGCTTTGGAGTCAGCCCTCAGTTGCAGTCTTCCCTGGCCGCATTCTAGCTATATGACCTTAGGCAAGTTACTTAATCTCTCAGGGATGCAGTTCTAAAAGGCAGTGACCTGGTAGTAGTAAACTCTATCTGCAGGCTTGTTGTAGGGACTAAGGAGACTGCAGGTGCAGCACCTGTATACAGCAGGTGCTCAATTAATGGCAGCTATGGTTATGAGGGAGCTGGCTATGCCAGCACCGTAGAGGCACAACAAAAAAAGTTTTCCCTGGGGTACCCTTGTGAATTCTGACACGTCAATCAAGAGGGGTTTCAGAGAGGAGGTGGCATTTGAACGTCTTGGAGGATGAGTAGGAGTTTGCCAGGCTAAGGCAGGGGAGGGTGTACCACCAGAAGGAAGGGTAAGAGCAGAGAGCTGCAGGTGTAACAGGCCAGTCACCTTGAGTGGCTGAAGCCCAGGAAGGGGAGAGGGGAGAGGGAACACTTTCTCTCGGCAGTGGGAGCCAGTTCTGGAAGAAGGGAGAGCCTGACTTGATGAGAGTGGGCAGGTTGCACACAAAGCTGGCTTGTTCTAGCTCCTCTCAGGGTGGCCTTGTGCTGTTGGGATTCCTGAACAGCCTGGGAATTTAAGAACCAGCCTGGGTCTCCTTTTAATTTGGAGTCTCAGGACTTCTGGCATCCAGGGCCAGCCCAGGCCCCACTCTGAGACGGGGCCAACATTGCTGGGGAATCAGAGTAGATGCCTGGTCCCCAACTTGGGTGAGGGTTCCTGGAGCAGCTTCTCTTGCCTGGGACCCTGACGTGACTGGAAGCTCCTGCAAGAGATGAGGGCCGCTAACTCCCCCCAGTTCATAGCGGGAGCCAGGCTGCCTGGGTTCAACCCTGGCTGTGCCATTTACCAGCTGTGTTGCCTCAGGCAACTCACCTGCCCTCTCTGAGCCTTGGTTTCCTGGGGTACTAATAGTACCTAAGTCACAGGGCTGTGGTGAAGATGAGGCGAGATAACTCTCACAAAGCAGTCGGCCCAGAGCCTGGCTCCCGGAGAGCACTCAACAACTGTTAGTTCAAAGAAAAGTCAGTGCAGGAGAGTGAAGGCTCTAGCGTCTAGTGTCTGTGGGCCAGGATAATCATGCCTAGTAATAATAGCTAACATTGGGAACTCCCTGGCGGTCCAGTGGCTAGGACTCTGTGCTTTCACTGCTGAGGGCCCCGGGTTCGATCCCTGGTTGAGGAGTGAAGATCCCACAAGACGCCTGGCGCGGCCAAAAAAAAAAAGCTGACATTTATGAGCACTTACTGTGAGTCAGGCAGGCTCTGTTCTAATTGCACAACTATGTAGTAGCTTATTGAATACAGTCTCCCCTCACTCTGCCTAACGTGTGAGGGTGGGGGGTGGGGGGTAGGGCACCCCAGAAGCCAAAAGCATGCAGGGAAGAGCCTCCGATATTTGGTGTTTTCTGCGCGAGGCTAAACGGACACCCTTGGTAATGTGGACAAGACAGAGGGAATTGGACGATGGCTGGGCTGTGAGGCATGAGGACCACAAGGGCCCGCCCACCACTGCAAATGGGCCACCTGGGACTGGACATCCCTCACACGTGGCAGAGCCTCAGACGTACCGTGGGGCCCTGGACCAGTCACGGCCCCACCCTGGGCCTCAGTTTTCCTATCTGTTTGATGGGGGATTGGGCTCGCTCACCTCTCTCAGCTGCTGTAAGGGGTGGCAATTCTCTCGTCTCTTTGATTTTCTTGGATGGCTTCCGTGTAGGTTGTGACTTGGGCGGTCACATCTGTCCATTTATTTTTCCGGAAAGGATGCTTTCTTCCCTTTTATTCTGCAGTCAGCCCACAGTTGAACAACTTCGATGTCTGGCCTTCCCACTGTTCCTCCTGTCCCCACCAGCACACCTCACCTGGGCTGGGGAAGGGGGCCGAGAGGGTCCAGCAAGATAGTGGCTCCCAGGAGGGCACACGACTCCCCCAACACCACTCGATGTGCACCATTTTGGGAGAGCCTTGGGAGTGGGCGGATACAGGACTCGGTAGCCAAATCCAACCCACACCTGGCAGTGTGACGCTGAGTTGCGTGGAAGACCCAAACGTTTCATTTACCCTCCCTCCTCTCCTCCACTCATGCTTCAGAGTCAGACAGACCGCTCATTCCTTGTTCCACTGTGCTGTGCTGGGTGATCGATGCTGGGTGACCGTGGGCACTGTATTTCCCTGAGCCTGCCTGCTCACGGGACGAGTGATTCCCCCTCAAGGGGTATCTGAGGCCAGAGTAATTGGAACCAGCACTTAGGTGTGAGGTCATGGATTAAGCACTTGGGTGGATGCAGCCCTCCGTGGCGGGCGATGTTAATGTCCCCATTCTGCAAGTGAAAAAGCTGAGGCTCCAGAGCTTACAGAGCCTTCTCAAGGTAGCATCGCCCTCTGCCCTTTCTTTTTTTTTTTGCGGTATGCAGGCCTCTCACCGTTGTGGCCTCTCCCGTTGCGGAGCACAGGCTCCGGACGCGCAGGCTCAGCGGCCATGGCTCACGGGCCCAGCCGCTCCGTGGCATGTGGGATCTTCCCGGACCGGGGCACGAACCCGCGTCCCCTGCATCGGCAGGCGGACTCTCAACCACTGTGCCACCAGGGAAGCCCCCTCCCTTTCTTTTGTACACCCCACCTACTACCAAAAAGGAGCTGGGGCGGGAGCCCATAGGTGGCAGGATAGGTAAAGGGAGCCCAGAGACCACGGGGTGAGGGCAGGGGAGGCTGGGGAGATGGGGTAGTTACCATGCCAGCTTGTCACTGCTCGCCCACACAGGGGAATGGGAATAGCGGTCATCAAGTGTGTGCAGGAGGGGCACCCCACATGGTCGCGGTCCTTGAGAATGCACAGGTTTCTGCCCACCTTCACTCAGCCAGGGCATGGGGTTGCTTAAAGGCTTCAAATCCCAGCTCTGCCACTCACTGGCTCTGTGATCCCAGGCTAATTAGCTATTGCTCTGAGCCTCAGTTTCCACACATATAAATAGGGATAATTGGCGTACTCACCTCATAGCCTTGTTGTGAGGATGACCTGAGTTAATGCGGGTAACTCACTTAGCATGGTTCCTGGCACACGTGAGAGCCGTAGGAGTGTTCTCTATTGTTACCCCTCAAATCAGCTCAGGTTCCCCTGGAGAACACTCAGAGTCTCCTGAGCACCTGCTTTGTGCCAGCACCAAGCCCAGGGAGCCAAGGATTCATCACTCAGGCCCCTCCCGTGCCCTGGGCTAAGCCACCAGCCTCAGGGCCTGGGGCTGAGTGTGCCGATTTGACATGCAGGGGGAACGGCCTGTGAGAATTGGTGTGTTGGCTCCCACTGCTGGCTGACAGACATCCTGATGAAATATGTCACTTTAAAACATTTTTTAAAAGAAATTTCCGGAAAGCTCTCTTAACCCCATGGGAGCCATAAGTAGCCTGAACTGTTGTCAGGTTCTAGTCTTGGCTTTGAGATGACTTGCCAGAGACCCTCCCTTGTCTGGGCCTCAGTCTCCTCATCTGTAAAACAGGGCAGCAGCTGTATCCACCCGAGAGGGTTGACCCTGTGTGAGGCTGCTTGTGAAATGTGCTTTGTAAACTCGAAAGCACCTTAACAGCTGTTGGGATTTTTTGGTTCTGTTTCTGGTCATTCAGGACACGGTCACGGGCAGATGCCTGTGCGGTGTCATGCTGGCCCTGGGCGCGGGCATCCATGGGATGCCGGCTCTACTATCAAGGGCTCCCTGAGTAGTGACCTCACTAAAACCCTTGAATTTTGTGATTTCCAGAGAACGTGGAAGGCCCCCCAGGCAGCCTGGCCTCTTCCGGGGGAAATGCTGGTAAGTGTCTTGTCTTATCTGTTAGTTTGTTCCACAAATGTTTCTGGAGCAGCTCCACGTGCTGAGGATGACGTGGGAGAACCGGAGGTCAGCCCTGCCCTCGAGAGCTCAGTCCAGGAGGAGGGGTTTGAAAACTTCACCCCCAAACAACCAGACAGCCAAGGTTCAGGGGTGGCTGGACGCAAAGCCTAGGCTTTTCAGGAGACACTCAGCCACAGGGCAGGATCATTTATAAATGAATATTGACTATTTTCTCTGCTCAGAATCCTTCAGTGGTTCCCCCTTTTGCCTTTGGGATAAAGTCCCCAAGCCTTTCGTGGTCTGCACTGTCTCACTCCAACTGCATCTCCAGCTTACTCATTTCATTGAAATCGCACTGGCCTCCTTTCCATTCCTGGAAATCTACTCGCTCCCTCCTGCCTTAGGGCTGTTGCCTGTGCTGTGCCCACTTCCTGGAGCTCTCTTCCAACCTCATCACGTGGCAACTTCCTATCTGTCCTTCAGGTCTCAGCTCAAATGTCCTGGATCCCCAAGACCCAGGGCCCCATTATACACCCTCTGTGCACCTGCCCACTTGCTTACTAATGTGTTTCATGGCTGTTACCAAATGATTATTTATGTGATCATTTGTTTGCTCTAATGGTCCTATGGCACTGTAAGCTCCATGATAACAGGGACCCTTGGGCTCAATGCCTGGCATATGGTAGGGGCTCAATCAACGTTTGTGGAGTGAATTTATGATGAGTATTAAGGTAAGGCTTCATGGAGGCGGTGGCATTTGAGTAAGACTTGAAAGAGGGTGTAATTTCACACTGTAGGGAAGAGAGAAGGGCTTCCTGCTTTGGGTAGCAGACAGGCACATGGTAGGGACACAGCCCATTTGGTTTGGCAAAGAAGCAGAAAGGGACGTGTGAGAGAAGCTTGGAGAGGTGGCTGGGGCCAGGCGAGGGCTTTGTGTTCCAGGTGGATGCGAACTAACTTGAATTCTGAAGCTCCTTGGGGCCCACAAACAACCTCTGAGCCAGGGGTAGTAGGGTCAAAGCTGGCTTCTGGAAACTGTAATGAGTTTGCTGCAGGGATGGGTGGGCCGGGAGAAGAGGCTGCAATCAACAAGACCAGTTGGGAGTTGGAGAATCCATTGACTCTGCTGCTTTCTGTTTCCCCGGAATCACACATGGGCCTTGGAGTTATCCTGTGAGCTCCCGGGGAGATGCAGGGCAGTGATGAGGAACCTCACAGGGCATGACTGCTTCCAGAAGACAATCACCTTGGTGGCAGGGGAGCCATTCTTGAATCCCTGGAGGGAGAGATGGAGTGGAGGGGACATTGATGTCCACACTTGTCACACCTGTGTCCTGGTGCTTTCCCTGTGGCCCAGGAATTGTGACACTGAGGGGCCAGCCTGTGGCAGACGATAAGCAGCAGCATTTCCCTCAAAGCCCAGCAAACAAGACCCACCTCCGCGCATCCCACGGGGGTGCAGCTGTTGTGGTCAGAAGAGCCAGGATTCTCAAGAAGGACCTGGGGACGAGTCTCAGATCTACCACTTAGCAGCTGTGTGCCTCTGGGCATCTTGTTAGCAATTCTGGGCTTCAGTTTCTTTAGCTGTGAAGTGGGGGCTACTTGGGTGTTGTGAAGGTTAAGTGTGAGGACACACACGGAGCCCCAAGCTCAGGGAACACTGGAGGCGCAGGAAGTAGTGGCTGTATTATGGCCACATTTTTCTCCACGGTTTGAATTCTTCACAGGAAGCTGGGGTTTCAGGCTTAAAATGAAGAGCATGTCAACAAAGCAGGACGGAACAAAGTCTTTTCCCAGCATGCCTCAGCATGCAGCACTGCCTTCCCGTGGAGCCCAACAGCGATGGGGCTAAAAGTCTTGAGCTTTCAAGCAGAAATAATCCCAATGGAAAGGAGCCTCCCTATTGTTCTCTTGTGATAAAGCGATGCAGGGGCCCTGCAGCCTGACCTGCCTGGTTGCAGATTCCAACTCTGCCTAGCTGTTAGGTGACTCAGTTTCCTCATCTGCAGAATGAGGTAATAACAGTACCACCTCGGAGAGCTGTCGTCAGGACTAAGCAAGTTAGAGCAGGTGAAGTGCTTAGACATGGCTTTGTCACTGCTATTGTTAGATAGTTCCATCTTCACCTGAACACTCTGCAGTGCTGTAAGTGACTCAGTGGGGGCTCGGGGGCCAGAAGCCTGAGTTCAAACCAGCTCTGCTGCTTGCTCGCTGTGTGACCTCCGGCAAGTCTCTTAACCTCTCTGTGTGTCCATTTCCTGCTCTGCACAATGAAGATGACAATCCCTGCCTCCCACTGTTGTTGGGAGCAGTGAATGGGGTCAGCCAGGTAAGGGACCCGACTTCCTGGAGGCAGGCAGACCACTCGGCCCCTCCTCCCACGCATTCCAATTTCCAGATGAAGAAATTGAGACTCAGAGCCGCTGGGTGATTTGCTAAAGGACACAGATCAGTGAGACCAGGCTACACTCCCAGCTCCGTGACCTGTGCTGGGCCACCATGCCAGGGACTTCCCAGGGAGACTTGAGGCACTAGTGGCAGGAGTGTTGAGTGGGCTGCAGGGTGATCTTCTGTGAGGCCAGGCAGCAGGGGCCTCCCGTTGCTCAGCTGCATCTCCTCCAGTGTCCCGAGTGTGCCGATGCATCCTGCTGCTGTCGGTTAGGCCTGGGTCTTCCAGGCATGGGGTCTGCGGGTCCAACGCCTGCAAACTGCCCAGTCTCCAGGGCTTTACCGTGTTACCTGTGGGGAGAGACTGGTGCCAACCCTGCTGTCCCCTCAAGTCTGCTTCCCTATCCACCTGCAAACTTTGGGACCCGCCAACTGTCTGTGTCCATCCATCTTTCCAGTGTTTACCCAGTGCTGGGAAACTTGGTGGTTAAGAGTGCAACCTCTGAAGACCTGGGTTCAAATCCCAGCTTGGCCTCTTCTATGCTGTGTGACTCGGGACAAGTTGTCCAACTCTCTGCCCCTTAGTCGTCCCGTTTGTAAAGTGGGGGTGAGAACAGTACCAACCTCATGATGTCGCTACAGACACACAGTGCCTGCTCCCGGCGAGCTGGGATTCCTCTGGGCTGTATCGTCGTTATTCACGTTATCATGTTTATGGTTATGGCGCCTTACCCTGCAGAGGATGCCAGAGACCCGAGGGGAGCAGGGGTGTCTGCCCTGTGAATACTCACGGTCCTGCGGGAGAGGCAGACACAGGCACAGGCAGCCCAGTGTGATCAGTGAGAGCTGAGGAGGAGGGAGCCACGACTTGGGGCCTGGAGGAATGAGGTGGAAGGCAGGGTTGAGGGGCAGATCTCCTGAGCAGAGGTCACTGTGAGACCCTGTGGAACCAGTTCATGCCAAGTGGGTCACAGATACAAGGCCCTGTAGGACCCCACCCCTGCCCACCTCTGCAGCCTCATCTCTCGTTCCCCTAGCCCTGCGCTGCACACAGCCCTCCTGGGACCTGCAGTGGCTGTCCCCACGTGGCTAAGGCTTGGTATTCCCGGACTCTCTATGTGGAGCCTTCCCCACCCCCTTAGCCTTAGAGCCTGCCCTGCCCTTGCCCCAGAAAGACTTATTCTGAGGCCCTGTGTTCCCTCCATCAGGGTTTACGGCCCAGCACACAGCAGGTGCTCTGTGTGGAATGAAGGCCACCCTTAGGTTTGTGCTTTGCATGGGAAAAGTGCCTGGCTTGGGACAGGCTCTGCCGGACGCTTTGGGGGGTTCCCCACTCTGTTAAGCAGAGGCTTTTTCTGGTAAGTTGTCTCCTGAAGGATTGTGAGCACGAGTTCAGGAGGCCTCCCTCCTGGCGTGCTAGAGTTAGCGGAAGGCCCCTCCTACGAGGAAGGAGAGCTGGGGCCACTGAAGGATAAAGGTGAGGGCGGTACTTGTGCTCAAGAGAGCCAGCGAGTGAGAGGAAGGACATCCGCCTGCCGCTGAAGGCACCGACAGCCCAGCTCACTTCGCACAAGTCACTGATCTGCCGAGCAGGGCCAGTCTCCTCAATCAATCCATGCTGACAGATGGTAGCGGAATCAGTGACCTAGAGGCAGAAGGCTCCATTTGTAATCCCGGAGTGGCCCAGGCGCCTGGAGGAGGGCAGAGGAGTTTGTAATAAAGGGAGTGACACAGGGTTTCCAAAAGCCATCTCGGAGCTGGATGAGGAGGGAAAGGATTAATTTTGCTTCTGGAATTGAAAACACTGATTCAATTCAATATGTATTTTTTGAGTGGACTGGACTAGAAGAGAGAGAGAGAAGAAAAACAAAAACAAAAAAACCCCCAACTAATCTACTGTCCTTTCCTTAAACTGTGGTAGGAAAAACAGGATTCTCTTGGGATTGACATATATACACTAATATGTATAAAATGGATAACTAATAAGAACCTGCTGTATTAAATAAAATTGTAAAATTCAAAAAAAAAAAAAAGAAAAACAGGATTCTCACAGATGAGACAGTGAGAGAACAATAGAAGACACTAATGTGATCAAAGAGGAGGGAGCTCCCAGTTATTGTGCTCTGGCCATTATGGGATCTTGAGCAGTGACTTAACCTCTCTGAACCTCAGTCTGCTTGTATGTCCACATCATAGAACTGTAGCTATTGCTAATGTTTGCCTGGTACTGTACTGACTTTTTTATACATTTCTCTTTAGATTCCCAAAATACCTTATGAGTGAGGTCATATTATCTCCATTTTACAGCTGAGGAAACCAAGTTTCAGAGAGGTGAAGTGACTAGTCCAGGGCCACACAGCCCAAGCATAACTCAAATCTATCTGTTGGTCATAATGCCCACACATGTTCTTTTTCCAAATGGTACTGAAAGGGAAAGTGGCTGTTAGGGGTGAAGAGGTCCAGGCTGGCCTGGCCCTAGGACTGGGGAGGTTTCCAGGTGGAGGTTAACTAGCCATTGTTCCGGCAGGGTCCAAAGGGGTGGGGAGGGGGCTGTAGGGTCAGTCTCAGGACAGGAGGCAGGAACAAACAAGAGCCTGGACTTCAGTTATCTGTCTGCATTCCTTCCCTTCTGCATGAGGCTTTGCATGGCTTGTCACCATCCATTTCAGGCTCTGGTCCCCTAGTCTGAGACCCGAATGAGCTGAGGAAGAAGGGAAAGGAAGGGAAGAACGATGGGGCAGGAGACTCTAAGGAAATGGGCTTCCCTTTTCTTCATGAAGTCTCTCAAGAAATTGAGGGTGCTCCCAACACCAAGTGGAAGCTCTCACGCATCTTTCTGTGTTTGTCCAGAAAACATGGGTCTGTGCTGAGAGTTCCCTCTTTCCCTCTGTAGCTCTGAGTCAAGCAGAAGCTAGCACTGGCCTTTTGAGTCTTGGTGCCAAAGAATTTGAAAATGAAACTCATAGAACAATGGGAACAGCCAGAGGGCAGGGCTTGGCGGCCTGTTCAGCTCTGCCCCGGAAGAGACCAGAAGAGACCGGCACCCTGCCTGGCATGCAGGAGGTGCTGGGGAATCAAGTCTCCAGGAATAGCCCTGACCCACATTGGAGCCGGCCCCCACTTTGTGTGATTGGACAGAAGCCAGGAGAAATCACTACCTTCCCCCGCCACATCCTCCTGGGGTGCCAGAACCAACTCAGGCCTTACCTTAGATCCCTTTGCTGGGGGCAGGTGCTGCCACAGCCAGGACCCTCTTTGCGTGGCCCAAGGCAAGGCAAAGCGTTAATGTCTCTGTCTAGGTGGGGTGAGAGGTGAAAGGGTAGAGCCAGGTCCTGGGGAGCTATGGACCTCAGATATACTGAAACTGGGCCCCCAGGCCACACCTGGTTCCTATCAGCCTCCACCTGCTACCCTCTTCTTCCAATTCCAATTTACTTTCAAGTTGGGTTGCTTCAGGAAAGGAAGCCACACACTCCCTTAACATCTAGGGCAGATGGGGTCTAATTTAGAATCAGCAATTTTAGTCAACGTCAGGGACATCCAGTCCACACTCTTCTTCCCATTGTACCAACAGTAAACTGAGGCCCAGAGTGGGGAGAGAATTTGGCCAGGGCTCTGGGTGAGCCAGAGGGAGGATCACAGCCACTCCAAGTACAACCTAGCCTCACTGGTCTTCTCACTTTTGATAGCAGTGGGTCAGGCCGTACAAACATCTCTGGTTGCTTTACAACCGAGATTTTCTTTAAAAAAAAAAAAGAAAAACATGTCAACCATTCCTTTGCTCCATAAAACATACATGAGATTTGCAAAAGAAGGCTGGGAACGGCCCGAGGCCTTGGCACCGCAAATCCTCCACCTTATCTCCAAATTAATTCTGGACCCTGGGTCCAGTCAGCCAGGCATGGCAGCTTTTTAATGCCGCCTCAGGCGAAGGCGGCTGGCGTTTGGTGAGCGTCTATTTTACACGTGAGGTTGGTGGGCCTCCTCACTCCTTGCTTGTATTGCGGAGGAAACTCAGTCCCAAGAGGGCCCAAGTCATTCATCCAAGGACACGGGGCGCCAAGGGGCGGAGGCGTTGAGGGCACTAGGCCTGAGGGCCGGGTGGGCGCTAGGCGGGCAGGAGCCGGCACCACTAAGCGGGTTACGGGGAGGAGAGTGGGCCCTCGCCCGCGGGCTCCCCAAGGCTGACTGAGATGCGATTCTGGCTTTGGCGGCTCCAGGGAACTCCAGAAATCCCAAGGAGAGATTCCGGGCCACCAACTCCCCAGAAAGTTGGCTCGCGGCCACTCCCAGGACGGCCGGGAGCTGCAGGCCAAGATGGCACTGATCGAGCGGCGAGACGCGCGCGACACCCCCCACGGCCGCCGAGGGGACACCCGCGCGACCCCGGCCGCGGGGCGGATGTCTCCTGCGGCCCGGCGTGCACAGGCCTCGGCGCCGCCGCACGCGGGTGGGCACGCGCGCGCCCGCCGGCCCCGCCCCCTGCCGCCCCGCCCCCGCCGCGCGCCCTCCCGCCCGCCCGCGCGCCGCGGCCCGGAGCTTCTCGATTGGCCGCGAACCGTCACCTGACGCTCTGTTATTTCCTGTGTGTTGGGAGAATGGAGAGAAAAAACCCCGAGCCGAGCCGCTTTCGGCCCCTGCGAGGCGGCCGCGGCCTCCGCCAGGAGAGCCCGCCCTGAGGCGCGCCTGACCAGGGAGCGAGCGCGCGGGCCGGAGCGAGCCTCCGGGGGCCGCGGCCCCGGCCCGCCCCGCCGCCGGCCCCGGCGCCCGAGCTGGAGGCGGCGGAGGCTCCCCCACCCCCACCCCGCGCAGCGCCGTCCGCCGCCGCTCCCTCCCCTCCCGCCCCCGGCCGAGGCCGAGGGACCGGGCGGGGGGCTCCCACAGGTAACCGCTGCCCGGGCCTGAGGGGGAGGGGCAGAGGTCAGGGTTGAGGAGCTAGGGCCAGGCCGGGTGTCTGGCCTCTGGGGCTGGGGGCAGAGGTCTTTGCCTGGCCCGACCTGGGAGTGCTGAGCCCCAGGACTCCGAGGCCGGGACTCGGGTTGCTGAGGCGACTGTCCCTGCCCGGCCCGACCCGGGAGTGCAGAGAGGAGCGGCCTGCCCTGGCCTCGGGGCGTTGAGGGGAAAGGGTCCGGCCTGGCATCAGGGCGCTGAGGGGTCTCGGGCCGGCCTGGGAGTCTGGCCGGGCTTGGGCACCGGTCCTGGCCTGAGGGTGCCGGGGGAAGGTACCTGTTCGTCGCGGCCTCGGGTGCAAAGGCGGCGGATGTGAGCGGGCGGTGCCCGGGGATCAGCGGGGTCAGCGCTGCCCGCCCCGGGGTCCCTGGCAGCCCCGGGTATCCCGCGGCTCTCGCCGCTTCGCAGGGGGCGAGGCGGGCGGGCTGAGGGCCGGGCTTGGGGAGGGGCCGGGCGGGCTAGCGGGCGGGAGCGGAGCTGGGGCGCCGGAGCGCGCCCCTGCCACGGGAGGGCCGGGGGCCCGTTTATTGCCATGTGAACACCTGAAGCCATGTGGACGCGGCTGCTTCTCGCCTGTTGGGGGCGGAGGGCAGGTACCGGCTGGCAGGGCGCAAGGTCCCGGCCCTGGGGGCGGGGAGTGGAGCGCGGGACACACTTCCTGCGTGGGGTTTTCTCCCCCTCCCCCGCCGCGGTGAGCAGGGCGGGGTGTTTGATCTGGTGGTCCCCGTGTGCGAGCGAACGCTCTTTTGGGGTCCCGGTGGTGCTCTAGGCTTCTGGTCTTTTTTGGGGTGGGGGAAAGTGGTGGTGGAAGGAGAGTGGCCAATGCGGCCCAGCCCGCTCTGTCAGCGGCGGGAGGTGGAACATCTCTCGTGCGCCTGGATGGGAGTGGAATTTACTGAGTTGCGGGGGGCGGGCGGTGCAGAGGAGGGGCCAACTTCCTGGGCCCGTGGGTGGGGATTATTGCCTGTTTTTGTGGTTGTGGATACTAGCACTGTCTGCAACCCTTTAGTTTGCCCTTAGGGGACAGATAGAAATTGGGATTTTTCCCCCCCCTTTTCTTCTTTGCTTTTTTTCCCCCTCGAAGATTAGATGACTCTGATAAATGCTGTAAAATGGATGGAATTTTCGAGCTATTATCTAACAGACAGATCTTTGAATGATAATTGGACCCTTATGTTAACTGCCTCAGTGAGGAGTTTTATAAAACGTCTTAAATGGGGTGGCAGCTTGGTGAAGTGGGAAACTGCACTGAAGTTCGACTTGGAGGTCCAGGAATCTACTTGCAGCTTTACCACCAAATAAACTGTAACCTTGGCCAAGTTACCTACCTCCCCAAGGCTCCAGTTTTTTCATCCACTCAGTGAAGACTCTCCTTCAGGTCAAACATTACAGGGGTTTTAGGTAGTCCCCCCCCCCGCCCCCATCTTGTGCTTTCGTTTTAGTCATAGGCGACTTGTTGAGAAATGCAGGCTGTCCCTTACCTGGCTTTTAAAAGCCTGTCTCACTTTTTAGTTTTCAGCCTGTTCCTTCTCCAACAGAGTGTAAGACTTGGTCGGTGTGCAGTTTTTCCTCAAATCCCAGATGCTGGTCTGTGCTTCTCAGAAATATTCTGGCCTGTGCTGAATGTGCCTTGTATTTTTTCTCTTTGCAAGAAGGAGTTATCAGGAAAACGGTTTTTCAGAGAACATCTGACTACTTGGAGTTGTGGCTAATGTGTGTTTGGGTCTGTGTGTGTTGGTTGGCTCCTAGGAGTTCCAAGATCTTTCTCTGCAGGGTGCTGTGGCGGGATCTTATTTAAAGTTCTTTCAAGGGATGTTTGGTGTTTGGCTAACTTCTGAAGTTTCCAGCTTTAGTATTCTCAGAGTAGGGACAAAGTGGAATTCCATAATATCGCCTGTGAAGTGCTGTGCTAGTGGAGTTAACTGTCACCTCAGGGTGCACTAATTATTTGCATCCCCATCCCCAGTTTATTCCTTAATGGGAGCTGGACGTTTCCTCTCAGATGCTGAAGAGCCCCAGTCAGTTTCCCTGATTTTATGGTGTGTGAGGGCCTTAGGCCCTGCGTTTGACTGGTTAGTCCTTCTGGACCGACCTCAGATGTTGGTCTTGCTTGTCTTAAATTTCTAGTACTGGGATGCTTGAAGGACATGTGCCTAATGTGGTGTAATATGTCTTTCTTGGACCTCTTTTTTATTCATTCAGTGCAAACAGTTTCAAAAAGGGTCACAGCATTGGGAGGTATGTTCATAATGCTGACTTTGGAGATGCCTTGGTAGACTTTTTCTTGTATGTTAACATCAGGCCTGTCACATAGGTAGACACTTTTATATGACTGTAAAGATTGAGTATTTGGAATTTCCAAAACTAAACAATTTATTCTATGTTGGTATTTGAATTATGACCTTGTGTTTTATGTGGCCTTTTTAAAACCTTATAGTTACTTAAATTGTGAACAGTTACCACATGTTAATTTACATTTTTGTTGTAACTTATGTGAGGAAAATGTTTATAAAACTCTTACAGAGGTAAAAGTTTGTTTGTGTTTACGTATGTGAGATAAGGTTGCCAAGGTGGTAAGATGTCAGGAGATGTGGGTTTTAGGTTCTGCAACCTTTTTTTTTTTTTTTTTTTTTTTTAACCTTCATAAAATGTAATGAATGTAGACCAAGAAATTAGATTTGGACTTCTGGTGAGTTCAAACTTCTCTTCAGAAAGAGAGGAAAGGTTGCTAACATTCGTTTTAAAAAACAAAACCAGAAACACCTCAGAATACTAGGTTCTGTCCGAGGTATTTTAACTTATCTTGCAAAATCCACCCAGCAGACCTGAGAGATATATCACCTCTCCTTTTCCTGAGAGGTCATAGAGCTAATGAGAGTCAGGGTTTGATTGTGACCGTCCTCCCCTTGGCTCCAGAGCCTTTACTAGGTCTGTTATAGCTCACTGCCAGCTCAAGACACAAATCAGCCAGTGGTAGGTTGGCTTTGGAATACAAATTTCCTGCTGTGTCCCCCTTCTTTTTTTTTTTTTAAGTTATAATGAATCTGAAATCTGGACTCGGGCAAAATACTGGAAAGGATGGTTTTTGTGACTGTGCCATATAGTTTAGTGACCCCTGGGAGTTTTCTAAAATTTCACTTTCCCCGTACCTGGCCAGTTTTGCCAGTGCACCTGAGGTTTAATCTAAAAACTTCTCTTTCATACCCAATTCTGTCGTTCTATCTTGAGCTGAAAACTTCTATCAGATCAAAGAGTGATACGATATGTAAGGGGCCATCTCTTTTCCTGTCTGTGTTACTACTGGTTTACAATGCACAGGAATCATTATCTGGTGCCTGCTCTCAGTTTGACCAGATGGGACTCAAAAGATATATTTGCAAAACACAACCCTTTCCCCAGTATGCCTTAAGCTCTCTTCCTCATGGGGGCTTATGTTCAAGGCACCTTAGTGTTCGTTAGATCTGTCTGGGGCTTCTGACTCGGCTGCCTTCATTTTCTTTTTGTGGAGGTAAGAGTAACAAAATAAAGCAAAACAGTAAAACCCTATTTATATTGGAGCAATACTGTACATAAAAATCATACATTTGAAATATAGTGAAATCAAGGCTTTTATAGAGCATGATTTGGTCACATTGCACTTAGACTGAATAGTTTTTTTATATTATTAGGTAGCTTTGAAAGTTCTCTTAATACCTATGGTACATGCAGTATGGATGGAAAGATTCTCTTGGCAACAAACACAATCAGTACTTTCTGCATTAGAGCTGTGTTTGCTTTGTACGTAACGTGCATGACCCAGCAGGAAGAAGAACTGTAAAGTGACTTATTGGTGTATCTGTGGCTTGTTATCTGATGCTTCATTGTGGGGAAGAAAGAGAAAACATTAGCTACAGGGGAAAATATCCTTGTTGCAGTCTGCATATATAAGCTGTTCTGTGGGAAAGGGTGGAAGTTCACTGGAACACTTGAACATCATCCATGTTTGAACATCACATCCGTAAACATGGATTAAGGTCCTCTGTGTTCTAATTTTCATTAACAAGCTTTTGTAGGCACTGTTCTAAACATGGTAGATGCAGTGGTGAGCAAGGTAGAGAAGGAGCCTGCTCTGGAGAGGGATTGTAGACAGTAAGTAAGAGTGTCTGGCGGTGATAAGAAGAGTGTGTGTCTGGCGGTGAAGAGAATAAGAAGACAATATGATAGTGACTTGAGGGATACTGCTTCAGAGTGGTCATGAAGATGTACCCTCTTATGAAGTGTTTTCTGCCAGCAGGGCAGTCAAACTTGATCTGTGGGATGGATGAAAATGGCGTTAAACAAAGTAAATAATTTGCTTTAGTCCTGAGCATCTTGAGAAGTTAATCCAAAGAGTAGAAGTGAGTTGGTTGAAGTCTTCCCTCTGTTTATATCTATGCTTTGTGAATGGGGACCTGGCTCAAAAGAACTTAAGAGGGGTCATTAGTGGTACCTTATAAAGGGTAAGAAAAAAGAACGTGTCTGCTTTATTAAAATTGTTCTCATAAAAAAGAGATGTGTAGGGAATTCCCTGGTGGTCCAGTGGTTAGGACTCCATGCTTCTACTGCAGGGGGCACTGGTTCAGTCCCTGGTTGGAGAACTATGATCCCACAAGCCACGCGTGGGGCCAAAAAAAAAAAAAAGCCAGAGATCTGTTATTGTGTTGATGAGTGCTAGGCATTATTAGAAACATCGTTTCATTATGTTTATGTTTCTTTGTTGAGGAGTTGGATTGGGGTGTTACAATCAATGTACTTTGTTAAAGCTTCAAATGAAGCCAGCAAAAGTTAGTGATATCTGTATGCAGGACACTCTGCTAGGTATTGCTTCAGATGGAGGATCCCAGGTGACCTTGGGTTGGGGAGGGAGTTGTTGGAGGGAGCCAGGGTGGCTGAGAGTGGGGGCTCTGGCAGGAGAGGAAACAGCGCAGGTCAGACAGGCTTCGTCATCCACAGCCAGGAGGGTTCGTCCTCCGCACTTTTCCCAGCCAGCCAGTGGCATCCTACATACCTTCAACCACCCTTTCTGTGCTCTCTGGTAGAGTTATATAGAGAACTGAAAGAAACCTAGTCTGGCACTTTACAACTTCTTTTACAACTCAGAAAAGATGCTAAGAAGGTGGTGACCTGCCCAAAGTAATGCGGCTTTACACTGACAGTCAAGGCTAGGACCCTGTTCTTTACCAGCGAGGCTAGTGTTCTTTCCACCGTAGCCCATGCTCTGACCAGAGGGTTGATAGTTAACAGTTGCTCCTGAGTAGAAAAAGAAAGGAAGCCTCTGGGTGCTAATGTATGCATTTAGGAAACCTGTGTAGTTGCAATCTTAAGAAGTCAGGGAAAAGACAGTACATCAATCTTGAAAGCAGAGTACTACTGTTAACTTTTCACAAAGTTATGTAATATTGGTTTCTTTGGACCCCCTGAGATACAGTCTCACCCTGATTATGTCTTGGTCCACAATGGACGACATGGAGAAGCTCTTTGCCACATTCAGCATTAGTTGTGAAGTTCAAATTAGGCCCTTTAGATGTAGGGAGAAATTTCTGGTATGTGGCTAAAATTGAGTCCTAGAATTGAAAAGAGGTAAGGCCCTAGCAGTCCTAAGTTTTTCACCTCTAGACCTCAAGTTTCAGGGAAGGTTTCACTTCTACATTTAGAAGCGTCCTAAGATAAAGCATTACTTTGGGAGTCCGGAGATTATTCACTGTGCCTGACAAGAGTAGGGATTCTTGGGGCTTCCCTGGTGGCGCAGTGGTTGGGAGTCCGCCTGCCGATGCAGGGGACACGGGTTCGTGCCCCGGTCCGGGAGGATCCCACATGCCACGGAGCGGCTGGGCCCGTGAGCCATGGCCACTGGGCCTGCGCGTCCGGAGCCTGTGCTCCACAACGGGAGAGGCCACAACAGTGAGAGGCCCGCGTACTGCAAAAAAAAAAAAAAAAAAAAAAAAAGAGTACGGATTCTTGAGCAGGACTACTTCCCTGGACATTTTCCTGACTTAGTACTCTGGTGGGTCCGTTACCTGGGGACAGGTTTGTATCCCTTTGACAGTAATATGAGAGGACATTCTTGCAATAGAAAGTCCATGTGATGGGAAGTTTATGGAGGCAGCAGAGCATGTGAAGGAGGATGTGTGGCCTCCGTCTGGCTCCATCACTTATTAGCAGTGAGTGACCTTGGGCATTTTGCTTGAGCCACAGTTTCCTTGTCTGTAAAGTGGAGATATATCTTCCTCAGGGCTGGTGAGAAAAGGAACTAAAATAGGAAAAGTATATAGTGGAGTGCACCACCTATAGGTGACACTCAGTGAATGTTAGTGCAGTTGTCCATTAAACAAACATTCCACATTGTACCATGTACCAATACACTGTCTAGAGCGGGGCTGGTTCCTGACAACCCTGTTGATTTTGCATCCTCCAATATCTGCTCAGTAGAGAAGGGCAACTAAACAGGGCTATTGAATGTGCTCTGATGGGGGGAGTACATGGTGCTGTACCAAGATAGGTCCTCCTGACTTGAAAGGTCACAGGAGGCTTCTCAAGAGAGGACCATTCGCTTCCTCATCCAGGCGCTTGTCTTGTCTCAGCAATCTCTTCCCACCTCTATGGCTCGTTCCTCCCTTCTTCTGCTTAACCATTGGCATTCTCTGGACCCTCTTATTTCATTGCCCTTGCTCCCTGGGTGCTCTCGGATATCCCTAGGCTTTGATGATTGCCGGTAAGCTGATGACCCGCATGTTGGTACCTTCAGCCAGACCTCCCCTAGCTCCTCCAACTCCTGCTTGACGCTGCCATTTGGGTATCTCACTAGTAACTTGAGCTTCGTAAGTCCAGAACTAACACATATTCCTCAAACTCTCCTTGATTTGTCCCCTTCTCCATAAGTGGCTTTACCATTTACCCACTCTCTCAAATCACATTCCTCCTTTTCTCTCACCACCCTCCATATCTAATCCATCACCATGTTACTGTCAGTGCTGTTTCCATAGTACGACTTGAATCTGTCCACTCTACTGCCACAACCACTGAGCCACCACCCTCTCCTACCTGGAACATTGTGATTGCCTCTTAACACAGCCTCCCCATTTCTACCCGTCTGTCTGTCTCTATTCCAGTGTGCCCAGAGCAGCCAAAGAGTCACCTGTCTTTCCTCCCTTAAAATCGTTTAATGGTTTCTCATAGCACTTAATAGAAAGTCCAAACTCCTTCCCATTTCTCCCAAGGCTCTGAGTCCCCTGGCCCCTACCCACCTTTCTGGCCACCTCTCTGCCGCTTTTGCTTGCCGTCCTTCAGACACATGGACTTTCTCTGTGTCCTCTGAAGGCTCCAAGCTCTTTCCCATCTCAGGGATTTCGTTATACGCTGCTGCTTCTGCTCAGAACACTGTGGCCAACCCAGCCTTTTCTCATCTTTCAGGATATTTGTTGAATGAAAATAAATAGCATGAGACAGGCAATAAATGGGATGGGGTAAGGAGGAAAAGTGTCCTTGGAGCGCATCTACAAAGGTCTTAAAAAAAAAAAAGAAATATAGAGAGAAATGTTTGAAGAGCTAAAAGAGTGTCGTTTTGGCTGTGGTGCAGGTAGTTATTCAAGCGAAACACCTGGGAGTCAGGCAGCAAGAACCCACCCAAGTACACTGCTGATGAGGCTATAAAATGATGCCACCACTTTGGAAAACTATTTTGGAAGTTTCTTAAAAAGTTGAACGTTATGTCTACCCTGTGACCCAGCAGTTCCATTTCTAGGTATTAATCCAAGAGAAATGAAAATATATGTCCACAAATAAGCCTCGTACAAGAATCTTCTTAGGAGCTTTTTTCATGATAGTCGAAAACTAGAAACAGTCCAGACGTCCATCCAGTGGGAGAATGGATAAACAAAACGGTATGTTCATACAGTGGAAGACCACTCAGCAGTGAAAAGAAAGAAACTACTGACACATGTAACAAGGAAGAAGGAAGAATTTCACACAAATTATGCTGAGTGAAAAGCCAGACACAAAAAAGTACATAGTGGATGATCCCATTTATAAGACATTCTAGAATAGGCAAAAGTAGTCTGTGATACCAAAAATCAGATCAGTGGTTGCCTCTTGGGTGGAAGGGGGTTCACTGGGAAGGGGACATGAGGGAACTTTCTAGAGTGATGGAAATGTTCTGTGTCTTGGTAGGCATTCATCACATCTTATTGAATCATATACTGCATGTAATTTTGCTGTATGTAAATTATACCTAAAAACAACCTACGAATTGTCCTAGATTTCTTTTTCCCCTCTCACTCTCAACATTTAATCTCCCAGCAAGTTTTTTTCATTTTATGTCCAAAATACATCGTAAACTTGTTCCTTCCCATCTCAAGCACCATCCCCTCTTATCTGGACAACTGTATTATTAGCTTCCTGACTGGTTTTGCAACTCCCAATTTTTTTTGCCCTCCCAAACCATTTTTTTCTGCTTTTCAGCTAAAGTGATCTTTAAAAATTCAAATTGGGTTATGTCAGTTGTCTTCCTACAACCCTCCAGTAGCTTTCCATTGCTTTCATGGTGGCCGACAAGGGTCTCTCTGACCCCTGCCTCCCTCTGAGCCCATCTGACCTGGCCTCCTTGCTCCCTTAAGTTCCAGCCTCTTTGACCTTCCTTCTGTTTCTTGATCACCTCAAGCTCAAAAGCTCATTTCTACCTTAGGAACTTTGCCCTCGGCCCTTCCCTCTGCCTCCTGGAACACTCTGCTTCCCAAATCTGTGTGAGACTTGTTTCTGTTTGTCATTCTGGTTCAGTTTATCTTTTTTTTTTTTTCTTTTTGGCCACACTGTGGCACGCAGCATGGAGGGTCTTAGTTCCCGGACCAGGGATTGAATCCATGCCCCGTGCATTGGAAGCACGGAGTCTTAACCACTGAACCACCAGGGAAGTCCCCAGGTTCAATTTAAATATTTCTTTCTCCGTGAGGTTTTCTCTAGCCCTCACAGCCTAAAGTAGTGCTCCATCACATCAGCCTGCTTTATTTTATTCATAACTTTTATCACCATCTGAATTTGTCTCATCCTTTTATTTATTTGTTTGCCTGCCTCCTCCCTCTAGGATTAAGCTTGGCTTGTTCACTGCGGTACACTCAGCGTCAACAGCAGTAGTGACACATAGTAGGCCATATGTATTGACTAAGTGAAGATCTTGAGGCTGGTGATGACGAGATGAGAGCAAGCCTACTAGGAGGTAGATTTCTGAGGGAGAAGGAGGAACCAAGGAGAGTCAAGACTTCTGGCTTGGAAATTAGGTGGTGGTGATACCATTCATTGAAATAGAAAACAGTGGAGAACAAGAAGGTTGGGGTGGGGTAAAAGTGATGAATTTAATTTTGGACTTAAGTTTGAGATGCCTGTAAGGAAGGCATCAAGTGTTTGAGACACAGAACTGACATTTAGGAGAAGGAACTGGGCTGTGAAGTAAGACTTAGAGGTTAGCGTGTATGTTCCAGCCTGGGAGTAGATGAGATTGCTCTCAGGGCTACACAGGGAATGTCAGTATGTGGAGAAGTGGTTCCTTCCTTTTTTCCTGCCTGAGTGATGGGCGTCTCCCACCAGTAACAGGGACTTTACAGACCTCAGCCCCTAGAAGGTTTTGTAGTTTTAGACACTCCCCACCCTCCAAGCCCATGCCCCAGTTATGTTATTGTTGCTAATAATGACAAGTGCTCAGAGGTCCAGACAAAATTCTGAGGAATGTGAACATTTAAGGGAGCAGGGCAGTGTTTAAAGAGCAGACAGGATGCAACCAGACAGGTTAGGAGGAAAACCCAGAGAGCATGGCATGGGGAAAGAAAGTGTCTCAAGTCAGAGGCAGTAGCTGAGGTTATTGAAAAGGGTCAGTTGGGAGGAGAGGGGATAACTAAAGCCAGGTGGTTGTGTATTGATGAGAAAGTGAGGTGAAGAAGTGGAGACAAGTTTGGAGTCAAACCTTCCTAAAATTTGGCTTTTGAGGAAAGTAAAAAGTAGCTATAGGGAAAATCTCGGGTCAAGCGAAGACTTTTTTAAATATAAGAGAACCTTAAGCATGTGTAAATTGAGGTGGGAAGGAGCCAGCCCAGGGCCGTGCTGAAGATGTAGGAGAGTGTTGGGTTGAGGACCTTCCGGTAGAACTCAGGGCCCAGTGTGATCCAGGCGATTGGCTTTGGGTAGTAAGAATACCCGCTTCCAGGGGAAAGCAAGGTGTGTGGGCAGGAAACAGATGCGCATGGGGGCAGGAAGGTAAGGAGTGCTTTTCTGTGAGTTCTGTGAAGGTCCTCTTTGGAGGGGCAAGAGCGAGGTGGAGAGTTGGAAGCTTGACGAATACAGGAAAGGTCTGAAGAAACTGCTGCGGCAAGCAGTTAGAGCCGGCTAAGGAAGCAAGAACTGCAGGGGGATGTAAAAAGTAGTTAAGACGAGCTTTCTGCCTCCAGGATTTTAGAGAAATTGGTCAGACCTTTACAGTTGTTTGTCTAGTTTTGGATTCCAGTGATTTAAACTCAGCTTTTCCTGCCTGGTGTCCCCATAAGCTTCTGCCATCCCCATTCATTAGACCAGTGACTTATATATACATTATTCCAGAGCTCTCATGCTTTATTTAACCAGTGCTTATGAAGCGCTCACTGTGTTAGGTAGGTGGCAGTGTTCTCAGTGTTGTATCAAAACAGGAAAGGTGGGGGATACTCTTATCCCCTTGGACCTGAGGTACCCCAGGTGGCCTGGCTGTAGTGGAAGAAGTAAGTCATCCTCTTCCCAACGCCACAGCTAGAGCAACTCTCACCGTCTCTCTCTTCTTATCTTGGGTATCTGTGGAAGACTTTTGCTGGAAAAACTGCAAAGTATTTTCAAATACCACTGCACTAGGCCCTAAGGTCCTTGCGGTCAAGGCTGTGTTTTATTTTATAGTCCCAGCAGCTGGCACATTGCCTATCAATGCATTGAGAGTGAATGCACCATTTTGCTTCTGAGCCCCTGCCTGGAATGCCCTATCTTTCTCCTCTATCTTTATCCATATATTACAGTGATGTATGTCATATGTTACAGTTACTATGGAATGTGTCTGTTTCACCACAAGATTGTATTCTTAGATGGTCACCATGCCTTGTTAATCTTTATTTCTTTATGTCCCCTTCACATAGTATGTATTAAAGTAATGTTAAATTTGGATTTGTTGTAAAAAACTTGTAAAGCATCTTTAAGAGTAACTAAAATAGTTGAAGAATAGGGGGAAAATTCAGAGAAAATATCAGCCAAAGAAACGAGTTAATTTAGCCTGATAAAGTATCCTAAGCAATGAGTTAATGAGGGTCTTAGGGTATGTTAAAGAGTGATGGCCTGCTGTTCCTCAACTCTGAGAAGGAAAACAGCAGCAGATGAGGTCGGAGGGAGTGCTAGTGGCTTGGGTGGACAAACCAAAGAACTCCCTGCCTTGTGAGGAACTCTGGGAATTTCTCCTAGAGAGTTTTAGGCAGTAGAATAGACTCATTTATGTGCAATAATTCCTACTTGATGGCAGAGGCATGGCGAACATGCCTCCAAGATTCCAGCCAAATGACTCCTACACCCTCAACATACACAGTGTAAATGAACCTAAAGACTTACAGGCACCTGTACATTAGTGAACAGACATAAGCAAAAAAGTACACGTTGCGTTGAATTTAGTGCTGCTGTTCTGTTTTGCTTTTACCTAGTGGATATGTGAGTTTAAACATAATGGGAGTAGAATTTTCATCTTTTAGTTAAGAAGTCTTTGTGGAAGTGGCGTTAAGTTCTAACATATTGAATAAGAGAGGTTTGAGTTGGAGTGAAGGACGTTGCAGCCTGTGTCACTTATTAAATTTTTTTTTTTAACTGAAATTTTGCTACATTGGTTAGCAAAGTGCTAAAAGTTGGCTATCCCTAAAGATGAGAGACAGAGGCCAAGTGAAGCCTGTGGGAATGAAACATCAGAGAAAATACAAGAAAAAGAAAATTTCTATTTCGATTCAGCCCAGATTGCTAAATCTATACCATGCTAGGCACAAAAAATGCAAAAGTAAATAAAACGTCTTCCCTCTCCCCGGAGTTCAGTGTCTGTGGGAGAGTCAGACGTGGAAAATTAACATTCATAAAATCTATATAGGATCTGCAAGACTATAATAGTGGCGCAGCCAGAGTTCTAGGGAAGAGGTTTACCCCTGATTAAGAATGGGAAGAATATCGGAGGAGACTGAGGGGAGGGGACCTGTGAGCAGGATCTGCAAGGATCGATAGGAGAGAGCATTCCAAGGGAAGGTCCTTCAAGAAGCAAGGCTTGGAAGTATGTGGCATGTTATATATATATAGCAAAGTGCAGGCTCTTAGGGGGGCCTGGAGATTGCAGGGAAGGGACTGTCAGAAGGAAGTATGGGCCAAGGGTGAAGTGGGAATAGCTTGATGATGGGCCTTGAATCTGGGCTAGAGCACTTTATTCTTACTAATGAAACAAGGTTTTGTGAAGAGAGTTGTGATATGTGGTTGAGAGACTTGTCGATTGTGAGGAGAGGTGGAGGTGGGAAGGAGATGGGAGGGCTGGAAGCAAATGATGAATTGATCATCTTTTCCTGTTCCTGTTCTGGAGGTTTTCCCATGGCCAAATCCCTAGTCTGCATGAGAAGGAACTAAAGCTGGTTTAAACAACATGGACTTATAGGAAATGTTGGCATCAACCCACATTAATTCCAACAGATAGGCAAGGATATTTTATTTATGAAAAACTTTGAATAAATAATAAAATAAATAATTATGTAATTAAACACTTGAAACTATTAACCCACTTAATTCTTATAAAAATCCTATGAGGGTGTACTATTATCTCCATTTTTTCAGGTGAGGAAACTGTAACAGAGCGGTTGAGTGCTTTGCCCAAGGTCCCGTCTAAAAACTAGCAGAGCCAGGATTTGGAATCAGGCATCCTAACTCCACATTCTGTGCCCTTAACTTGTGCACTGTGCGATTCTGTGCTTAATTTGATGAACTGGAAAATAACTCTTGCAGAATAAATTTGTGACACCTTTGAAGGGAAGAGTTTGGGTTTGGATTTAGGGGAAAAAAAAAAAATAGAGTGGAGTCCAGAGTTGCCATTTTGGGCCTACTTGTTAGAATAACATCTGTGTGAGGGCGTTTCCCCATCATATCCTCGGCACCTAGAATAGTGCTTGGTGTGTAGTTAGTGCTCAGCAAATAGTTTTTGTGTGAATTAATAAATGAAGTAGAATTTTCCTGCCAGCTTTCAAAGGAATGTGCCATGGAAGCTTCAGTTTCTTTTTCCCCTTTCTGAATTAATGAGTTCCATGCGTTTATTACCTGTTTTTATGGAACTTATCTTACTCAGCTTTCAAAGGATGCCAGCCCAGTCTACTGTTCTCTAGATTAAAAAAATCAGCAACTTATTTTCAAAATCAAAATATTAGGTTTTAAGATTTCGGCAGAAATCTTTTTATGTAAACAAGATTTCTTTTGTTGATGCTTTTTGCTTATATTTAAGATGTAAACCTCGGAAATGTTATTAAGAATTGAAATTGACTTCTAATTATAGTAGTTGATTATATGTTTATTGAATCTTTTCTTAGCAGACCAAGTGTTATCCCTACTTCCCCTTTTTTGCCAATTCAGATATTCTTAGTATTCGATACTGGTCCTTCTGTATCTGCTAAAGAACCTTCCTCAGTGAATTATTTGTTAGGAAATCTCTTCCAGGAACCCAGTGATAATACTACTCAAGAGGTGTCTGCTAATGTAAAGTCACAACACTGACTATGTATAAGTCACATATCTGATTTCATTAGCAAATTAACAGGTAATATAGGTTCTGAGGGGGAGAGACATGTTTTCTCTCTGCTTTAGTTCATTCTAAATTAAATCATTTGGGATAGGAAAATGGGAAATTTTGTCTTTCCATCTAGAGATACATAAAGACTTGGTTCCATAAGCCAATATATTGTTTTTCTTGTTGACTTGATTCAGATTATTAATACTGTATTAAGAGATATACTTCATAATATTTTATTTCCTTTTAAGAATAAGATTTAACTCTACTAAATTAAATATTTGAAAAAAATCCTACTACTCTTAACAGTATTTTTGTTCTGAGTTAAAATGGTCATATGAAAATAGTTACTTTTGTTGAAATAGTTATACATGGAAATAATTACATATGTTAAAGAAAAAATGTCAAGAATGTTAGCAGAGTGTTTTAGTTGAAACAACTTTTAGAACTTTTTTTTCTTGAAATGTATCCTTTTATTATAAAATTAGTACATGCTCTTGTTGTAAAATTCAAACAACACATAGGTGTATAACTTTACTCTCCAGAGATAACTATTGTTTACAGTTTAGTGCGTATCCTGTACTTTAAAAAAAAAAATAGGCTTTATTTTTTAGGGCAGTTTTAGATTCACAGCAAAATTAAGAGGAAGGTACAGAGATTGCCACATACCCTCTGCCCCTGCACATGCACAGCCTCCCCCATTATCAACATCTCCCACCAAAGTGGTACCTTTGTTACAATTGATGAACCTACCTTGACACATTTTCACCCAAAGTCCATAGTTTATGCTACAGTTCACTCGTGGTGTTATATTGTATATTCTGCGGTTGGGAGAAATTTATGACCTGTATCCATCATTATAGTATCATACAGAGTAGTTTCACTGCCCTAAAAATCCTCTGTGCTCTACCTATTCATCTCTCCCTCCCCCTAATCCCTGGCAACCACAGTTTTTTTTACTGTCTCCATAGTTTTGACTCTCAGAATATGATATAGTTGGAATCATACAGTATGTAGCCTTTTCAGATTGGCTTCTTTCACTTAGTAATATGCGTAAGTTTCTTCCATGTCTTTTGATGGCTTGATAGCTCACTTCGTTTTAGCACTGAATAACAGAACTGCCTTTTTATTTGTAGATGAAGGTGGTTCTTAATACTGTTTTACAAAATATTCTGAGGTTTCTGTTTGCAGGTGGTTCGTCTCCTGAAGACTTCTTTTTTTTTTTAAGATTTTAAATTAATTAATTAATTAGTTTATTTATTTATGGCTGCATTGGGTCTTCATTGCTGCACGGGCTTCAGTAGTTGTGGCTCGCAGGCTCCAGAGCGCAGGTTCAGCAGCTGTGGCTCACGGGTTCAGTTACTCCGTGGCATGTGGGATCCTCCTGGACCAGGGCTTGAACCCGTGTCCCCTTCACTGGCAGGTGGACTCCTAACCACTGCGCCACCAGGGAAGTCCCTCCTGACGAGTTCTTAAGTATTTGTTTCAGACAGTTGATGCTAAATTATTACCTAGTTTTTAAATATTGCAGTGCAAAATTTTTTTCTTTGTATATTAAACCACTGATTTAATGACTAACATTTATACATCCTTTACCAAGTGCCAGGCACAGTGCACAGTATTTATTTTCATTATTTTATTTAATTCTGATGAAACATAGCTGGAACCCAACTCTGTGTGGCTCAAAACCTTTTTCTCCCTTTTAATATAAAGTGTGTACCTTGTAAAAATACATACTGCATCACTGCTTCCTTCCCCCGATCTGACCTTAGAAGCCCCCCCCCACACACAGGTTTTCTCTCCCTGCGCCCCACTCTTTCTCCTCACGGCATTTAAACGACATTTTTGTCTTTTATCTTTTTTTTCCCCCCACTAAATGTAAATTCCATGGTTAAGAACTGTGCTTCCTTCACCTTTGCATCTCTGTTGCCTAGAGCAGTACATGGCACCCAATAGGAGCCCACATATTTGTTATGAAGAATATGTACCATAGGCTATATCAGTCTGTAAGATTTGCTTTTAATTACTTTTGTGGACAAACTATTAAGTTACTTTTCTTTTTGTATAGTGATTTAAGTGAGGGAGTTGAAGGAGGGGTCTCTTGAAAAGATGCTGAAGAGCCAGTTGAGTAGGAGACAAGGCTGTTGTGGAAGTGGGGACTAGAAGTGGTTTGGACGAGCGTAGTGGGAGACCTGCCTGAGCTCTGTCAGAGCCTCTTTTTTTTTTTTTTTTTAAATTAATTTATTTGTGGCTGTGCTGGGTCTTCGTAGCTGCGCGGTCTTTCTCTAGTTGCGGCGTGCAGGGACTGGTCTTCATTGCGGTGCACAGTCTTCTTATTGCAGTGGCTTCTCTTGTTGCACAGTATGTGCTCTAGGCACACGAGCTTCAGTAGTTGTGGCACACGAGCTTCAGTAGTTGTGGCACGTGGGCTCAGTAGTTGTGGCACACGGGCTTAGTTGCTCCGCGGCATGTGGGATCTTCCCGGACCAGGGCTCGAACCCTTGTCCCCTGCATTGGCAAACGGATTCTTAACCACTGCGCCACCAGGGAAGCCCTGTCAGAGCCTCTTGAATAGTAACTCTTCTTCCCTGGGCTGTGGTTCGGTCTCTTCCTAACCACTGCCAGAAAATCTTTTAAAATACACCTTTTGGGCTTCCCTGGTGGCGCAGTGGTTAAGAATCCACCTGCCAATGCAGGGGACATGGGTTCAAGCCCTGGTCCGGGAAGATCCCACATGCCGTGGAGCAGCTAAGCCTGTGCGCCACCAATACTGAGCCTGTCCTCTAGAGCCCGCGAGCCACAACTACTGAAGCCCACGCGCCTAGAGCCCGTGCTCTACAATAAGAGAAGCTACCGCAATGAGAAGCCCGCACACGGCAATGAAAAGTAGCCCCCGCTCACCGCAACTAGAGAAAGCCCGCACACAGCAGTGAGGACCCAACGCAGCCAAAAATAAAATATATAAAAATAAATTAATTAAAGAAATAAAAAATAAAATACGCCTTTTGTGTGCTGAAGTAAATGTAGATGCCTTGCTTTGTTATCCGCAGTAGGATCCTTTCCTGCCTTTCCAGCCCCATCTCCCAGTTTCCCTACACGTATTCTCTAGTGCAGCTTCTGTGTTCCCATTTCCATGCATACATCTGTACCCTCTTTTCCCATTCTCTATCATCTATTGGGATCACCATCTTTCAAGGCCTTTCTTAAATGCTCTTTCTTCCATGAAGCCTAACCTTCCCTTACCTGGGTGTTTCTCTCGTGGCATTTTGTAATTTTCTTGTGCACATTTAATCTTCACTTTTTATTATACCCTTCTAAACATGTTCTTGCCTCCTTTCCCAGTCCTCTTTGAGGCCGAGGAGTGTGGTTGTCAACACTCCTTATATTTTCTGCAGTGCATTGAATATGAGAGCAGACTGTGAATAGTTTTTGAAGTAGAGAAGAACAAAAGTAGGCAAAGCACAGAATTGGTGGTACAGTTGTCCCCCAGTATCTGCTGGGGATTGGTTCCAGGAGACACCACCCCACCCACCCCCACCAGGGACAGCAAAATCTGCGGATGCTCAAGACCTTTATATGCAATGGCATAGGTTTTGCATATAAGTTATGCACATCCTCCCATATATTTTAAATCATCTCTAGGTTACTTATAATACCTAATACAGTGTAAATGCTAGTTAATAGTTGCCAGAGTGCAGCAAATTCAAGTTTTACTTTTTGGAACTTTCTGGAATCTTTTTATTTCCTCCCAAATATTTTCAGTCTACGGATGGTTGGATCCGTGGATACAGAGGGCCAACTGTATTTACTTTGGGCACAGGGAAGACTTGTCCATATCCAAGGATTGTTTTGGTGGTTAGGAACCTTTTGGAAAAGAAGTCAGGATGGAGGTAGGTAAAGAATGAAGTGTAGCAGGTCTCGTACGTTAGAATAGACGACAGGAAGTCAGAAATGACTGGGTGAGCAGCAGCAGTTGTTTTTCAGAGTTCTGGGATGAGTCCCAGCCAGCACTTGTCCTCAGGGTGTTCAGCAGTATAGTGAGGGAAGCAAACAGGTAGATCAGTGATTATACATTATAAAAAATTTGGCCGTAGAGAAGAGCAGGTGCTAGAAAACATTTGTTGATTCTAGAGAAGTGAGAGCAGTAAGAGCCAGCAAGCTTAGCCAGATCGTGGTCCTGAACAGGTGGGCAGAAAGGTTGGCATCATGCGGCAGGAGGCAGTCTTAGGGTCAAGACATCCATTGTCCTGTCCCCTTTAAATGAGCATCGCAGAAGGTATCACAAAGATATTTTAGAACAATGTTGGTGAAACGTTAGCTTTTAGTGTTTGTGCTCAGATCTTAAGGGAGAAGTAGGTTAGTATTAAAAGAAACGATGGTGAATTTAGTGTTTGAAACCCATTTAGCAGCTTGTTCTTCAGTACTTCACGTGTTTGCAGGACTGGCGATTGAAAGTCACAGGAGTGAGCCAGGATTGAGGGAGATGAGTAAGGGTGGGGGGCACCAAGTAATGAGATTACTCACTCTTGGGTGTCCTAGGTTCAAGATACCTCCTTTGTTTTTTTTGTTTGTTTTTTTTTTTTAATTTTTAAAATTTATTTATTTATGGCTGTGTTGGCACTTCGTTTCCGTGCGAGGGCTTTCTCTAGTTGCAGCAAGTGGGCGCCACTCCTCATCGCGTTGTGCGGGCCTCTCACTATTGCGGCCTCTCTTGTTGCGGAGCACAGGCTCCAGACGCGCAGGCTCAGTAATTGTGGCTCACGGGGCTAGTTGCTCCGCGGCATGTGGGATCTTCCCAGACCAGGGCTCGAACCCGTGTTCCCTGCATTGGCAGGCAGGTTCTCAACCACTGTGCCACCAGGGGAACCCTGGGTTTGGTTTGGTTTCCTTTTTTTAATTGACGTGAAACTCACACAATATGAAATGAACCATTTTTAATATAATACATTATTATTAACTATACTAATCATGCTGTAAATTAAATCTCTAGGATTTATTCATTTTACACCTGAAAGTTTGTACCCTTTGACCCAAATTAACTCTTTTTAAGTGAACAGTGGTGTTGAGTACATTCACAACATTATGCACCCACAACCTCTATCTAGTTCCAAAATATTTTCATCACTTCCGAAAGAAAACCCCCATTCTCCTTAAGCAGATGGTTCAGGTTTCCACTTCCCCCAGCCCCTGGCAACTACCAATCTGCTTTCTGTCTATGGATTTACCTATTTTGATTATTTCATATAAATGGAATTATACAGTATGTGACCTTTTGTGCCTGGCTTCTTTCACTTAGCATGTTTTTAGGTTCATCCACATTGTAGTATGTATCATTACTTCTTTCCTTTTTTGGCTGAATAATACTCCAGTGTATGTATATATCACAATTTGTTTATCCATTTACCTATTGAAGGACATTTCTGTTGCTTACAATTTTTGGCAGTTTACTAAGTTGCTGTAAACATTAATGTGCAAGTTTTTGTGTTTACATAAATTTCAGTTCATTTGGGTAAATAGCTAGGAACCTGGCTGCTGGATTGTTTAAGAGTATTTTAACTTTGTAAGGAACTGCCAAACTATTTTCCAAAATGGCTGCACGTGGGACTTCCCTGCTGGTCCAGTGGTTAAGACTCCACACTTACATTGCAGGGGACACAGTTTCGACCCCTCGTTGGGGAGCTAAGATCCTGCATGCCACATGGAATGGCCAAAAAAAAAAAATGGCTGCACGTTAACTTCTCTTTTTTTTATTTTGGTAAAAAACAGAAGTATATGACAAAGTTGCCATTTTAACCATCTTAATTTACTTTCTGTCTCTTTGAATTTGCCTGTTCTAGATATTTCATAAATGGAATCGTACAATATTTGTCCTCTGTGTCTGGCATATTTCACATAGCTTAATGTTCTTAAGGTTCGTCCATGTTGTGGTACATATCAGAACTTCATTCCTTCTTATGGCTGAATAATATTTCATTGTATGTATATGCCACATTTTGTTTATCCATTCATCTGTTGATGGACACTTGGGTTGGTTCCACCTTTTAACTGTTTTGAATAGTGCTGCAGTGAACATTGGCATACAGGCATCTGTTTGTGTCTCTGTTTTCAGTTCTTTTGGGTATATACAGGAGTGGAATTGCTGGGTCATATAGTAACTGTATATAATCTTTTGAGGAACTGCGGGACCGTTTTCCAAAGTGGCTGTACCATTTCACATTCCCACCAGCAATATATGAGGGTTCCAGTTTCTCTACATCCTGCCCAACACTTGTAATTTTCCCTTGTTTGATTATAGCCATCCAAGCGGGTAGGTGGTATCTCATTGTGGTTTTGATTGCGTTTCCCTAATAATGTTGAGCATCTTTTCATGTGCTTGTTTGCCATTTGTATATCTTTGGAGAAATGTCTGTGAAAGTCCTTTGCTTATTTTTTAATTGGGTTGTTGTCTTTATATTGTTGAGTTGTAAGAGTTCTTTATATATTCTAGATACTAGACTCTGATCAGATATCAGATATGTGATTTACATTGTCTGAGAATTTGGGATTCTTTTTTGCTAGTAACATTTGAACAAGTTAGTTTAGACACATTGTCTTAGTTCCCTGACCAGGGATTGAACCTGGGACCTGGCAGTGAAAGCTCTGAGTCCTAACCACTGGACCACTGGAATTCCCAAGACACATTGGTTTATTTATTTTTATTTTTTTGACACATTGGTTTAGATATGAATAAGCCTGTATGCACATTTGAACAGTACTTGAATCCCAGAAACAGAAGAAATTTTGAATGATTTTGAAGATTGTTTGATGTCTGTATATTTATTTAGTCATTGTATTTTTTCCTGATCTCTTTGAAGCCTGTACAGCTCAGAAGACTCATGAGATCTGGAGAAACCAAGCTTTGAGAGGCAGACCTAGTATGCGTAAAATATTGTAAGCCACTTTATTCCTAAGACAGAGACATTTACAGTTACGTATTGAATCATGTCTTTGTGTTTTAGTCTGAAGGTCATATTCCAAACACAGAATCACAGGAGCGCTCCCAAGTGATGGACAGCCTATCCTGAAACTTCAGTAGCACTAGGCTTCAGAAAGGGTTTGCCTTATTTCATCAACACATTGCTCAGTATCACCTGCTTCTTTGCATGTCAGCTTTCTGACTTGGGAGCAGGGTTGATGCATTAATGCCAGCTCCTCTCCCACTTGATTCCCAGTACGGGGATGTACACGCTACAGAAGCTTGAGGGAAGGGCAACAACAGAAGCTGTTTCCCTCCCTGTGTTTTATGTCCTTGGATTAGAGGGTTCCCTTAGCAGTTTGAGTTTTCTAGAAGGCAGAGATCCTTGGGCTTTTTACAAGATTGATTTTCATATAACTTGAGGATTCCATGAATTATATTTTCACTTGTTTCCTGATTATCTGCTACAGGTAGTCTCTGTTCCCAAATGACTGCTCTTCACTCAGCTCCTGGTGGAACTCTCCTTCCTCTACCTGATCTTCCAAGAGCCAGCTTCTCCACGTTGTCTCAAGTAATAGAGGAACAGATGCTCATTAGAATTATTTATGTCACCATGAATAGAGCCAAGAGCTAAGTCAGAATTGTCTGTTTAGATTTAACTTTTTTTTTTTTTAATTTTATTTATTTATTTATTTATGGCTGTGTTGGGACTTTGTTTCTGTGCGAGGGCTTTCTCTAGCTGCGGCAAGTGGGGGCCACTCTTCATCGCGGTGCGCGGGCCTCTCACTATCGCGGTCTCTCTTGTTGCGGAGCACGGGCTCCAGATGCACAGGCTCAGTAATTGTGGCTCACGGGCCCAGTTGCCCCGTGGCATGTGGGATCTTCCCAGACCAGGGCTCGAACCCGTGTCCCCTGCATCGGCCGGCAGATTCTCAACCACTGCGCCACCAGGGAAGCCCCTAGATTTAACATTTTAAAAAAATTTTAATTAGGTAGACTGGGGAGAAGGTATGAAGAAAAGATTCTTCTTTGAATTTCTCATGCCAAGGACTTTGAGTTTAGATTGTGAGGTATGCTTAATTAGCACAGTGAACGGAATGGAAATAGCATCTAGGCCTGGATCTTGGCTAACATTGGAGTGTCCTTACTTTTACTCCTGCAAGCACCTTTTAGTTTATTGTTTTTAAGCTTAACCCATTTTCCTTTTAAATACTTCTCTCTAGCATTTTTTTCTGCCTTTTCCTTTTCTTTTCTTCCCCCCCCTTCTTTTCAGTAGTGCAAAGGTAGAGAGAGTATTAGATTATTGTGATTTTACGTATCTCTTCTAAGTGATTGACTTTGAGCTCTTCACATGCTGGGAGCGTATGTCTTTACATTCTCTATGTCTGGCCCCTGGTTAATTAGTTGTGGCACTAAACTTACAGAACAGGCCATGTTATTTTTAGAAGACGTTCTAGGATAATAAAGATCACTGATTTTGTATTCACCAGGCTTCTTGAATCTGTGGCTTGATTTCTCTCATCTGTTCTGGAGGATTCCCAGCAAGTCTCTCCACATACTGCTTTGTCCCCATTCTTTTCTCGTTCTGCGACTCCAGTTATATGGGTATGTTAGACTTTCTCACTGTTTCCTTTTGATCACTTATCCCTTCTCCTATATTTTTTATCCTCTTTATTTTTCATTTTGGGTGGTTTCTTTTGACCTGTATTCCATTCAACCAGTTCTCTCTTTGACTAATCTGCGTTTAATTGAAATTAAGAACTCAGTGGATAGGTTTATTGTATTGAAAAATACAATAAAAACTGAAAAGTTTGGGTCCTTTCAAATTTGCTATGTTGTTTTTTATGGATTCCTGTTCCCTGCTAAATTTTTCAAGCTTGGCTTTTATTTCCTAAAACAGAGTGAATATAGTTGTTTCATAATCTCCTTTTCTCAGTTCATTTATCTGGAGTCCCTTTGGGTCTTTGACTGTTTATGATGGTTCTTACTCATGGTATTTTGTCTGTTCATGTGTTTGTGTGCTAGATGTAGTATTTGCAACATTATTTATAGAAATAATTAGAGGCCTTCATGTCTTTTTCCAAGGAAGATTTTCATTTGCTTTTTCCAGGTGTCTGAGGGCACTAGCGAACTAGGATTACTTTAATCTGGGTTGAGAGTTTGAGATCTTCTCCTGGTGATTTGAAGCTGAGTCCATGAGAAGACTGGTTTACTTCTAGTTCACTCTTACTCCTAGGATGCAGCCCTTTAGGGCCTCAGTCCCCTGGTTTGGGGCTGGGCCGAGGTTACCGAGTGTCTCCCTATGCAGGGCCTAGAAGGGCGGGCATGCCACTGGGCCCCTTGACCACCTCTGGCAGATCAGCAGTCTTATTACATCTTTGGGTTTCCATTCCTTCTAGGATATTAACTTGGTAATTCCTCATTATCCTGTTAGCTTCTTGTTACTTTTTAAAAGATGTATATATATATTTCATTCAGTTTTTTTCCCAAATTATTTTATTGAATGCAGAAAATGAGACCTTATTTTCAGGGGCTCATGTTATTCTAACATTCACCTTGAAACAGGTGACCATAACGTGAGAGACACCACACTGTAGTCTTGGTTACATCTCAGTGTGACACTGAGTACAAGGTGGCACACTGGTCAGGAAAACCAAGCAGTGTTGGTCAGAGGATTCTCCAAGAATCAGTATCTAGAGATGGCCTCCAAAGCCAGTTACCCAATTTTTGAACCCCAGCTCTGCCACTTACTAACAGTGAGACCTTAAGCAAATAACTATTCTGCGCCTCTGTTTTCTTGTCTAAAAAATGAAAATATGAATTGTACTTACCTGTGGTCGTGCTGATTAAATTTGTTAATAACTAAAGCTTTTAGAATATTGCCTGACTCATAGTAATCACCAGATAAAGTTTAGTTACTGTTATAACCATCTAGAAAGTTTGGAAATTGCTGATTTTTCAGAAGATGTTTATGCTGTTTTGACTTTTATTTTCAAAATTAGGGATTGCAAGTGGTGATGCCTTTTCATCAGCCACCTGTTCTCTATGGGCTTATTTCAAAATAACTAAAGTTGGTGTTTGCTAATTCCATGCCAGTGGTCAGGGAAGGAAGAGACGCTCCCCTGCTTGTCAGAGACCAGCTGCCTTCAAGTGGGTCTTGACAGTCAAGCCGCTGTCCCTCAGTGGGGAAGGTGGGGATTTGTCTTGTGGCTTGCGGCTCCTGCCTATAGAATAAGAATGTGCTCCGTTGGCATTTTGATTGTGAATTATGAGCACTGATGAAGATTTAAATTTAACCCTGCTGTGATTTTTATGAATGGACTATAGACCCCAGGGTATGGGAGCTTTCTTAATTAGAGAATGACACAGAAATTAACTGTCACAGAGTGGTTTTCTATCAGTCATTTGTTATTTTGTTTTTTAGGGTTTTGTTGTATTTTGTTTGTTTGATTGATTGATAGATAACTTCTCCCAGTTTTTTTCCTTGTTGCTTGTCTCTTGCCTGTTTTGTCATTGGTTCAGATTTTTACCTGGGAAAGTGAGAGATGATGGTAGTACTGATAATGATCACTTTAATTTATGTGGTACTTAGCAGTTTACAGATTTATTGTTGAGCATTCCCATGAGGCAACAAGGTAGGTAATTTGCAAATGAAGAAAGTGGGACTTTCAGGTTAAGTAATTTGCCCAAGTCACAGAACAAGTGCGGCAAAACTAGTATTTAAATATAGGTTTCCTGATTCTAAATGTAGTATTTTTTTCCAGTGCATCACTCAGGAGAATCTATTGAAAACAGGTTTAATAGGGAAAGCAATTGTACCTTGCAAAAATAAAGTTGTATTTTTGCTCATTTGGGTTACTAAAATAAAATTCTATTTCCAGAAGGTTTTTTAAACATGTTTTTCTTGGTCTCTTTCTTCAAGACATTTGGTTTGACTCCTAGGTGAGAAAGCAAGGCTTGGTGCTCTCACTGTCCCGTAAGGGGAGAAATGGTTGTGTGCTGATTGGGCGGGGGCAGTCAAGGAGGGCTTTATGGTTATTGCTTTGCAAATCTCTCTTTTTTAAAAAAAATTAGTTAATTAATTTATTTATTTTTGGCTGCGTTGGGTCTTTGTTACTGCATGCAGGTTTTCTCTCTAGTTGCCGCCAGGCCAGCGGGGGCTGCTCTTCATTGCGGTGCGCAGGTTTCTCATTGCCTTGGTTTCTCTTGTTGTGGAGCCGGGCTCTAGGTGTACGGGCTTTAGTAGTTGTAGCACGCTCATTCAGTAGTTGTGGCTCTCGGGTTCTAGAGCGCAGGTTCAGTAATTGCGGCGCATGGGTTTAGTTGCTCCACGGCATGTGGGATCTTCCCGGACCAGGGCTCAAAACCCGTGTCCCCTGCATTGGCAGGCGGATTCTTAACCACTGCACCACCAGGGAAGTCCCGTTTTGCAAATCTCTAGAGAAAGACAGCAAACAGTTGTCAGGAGTAGTTTCTTTTGTCTCTCAGTGCCTGTTATTTGTACACTTGGCACTCTCCTTGTTATGGTTCTGGCTTGCCCTTTTTTTTTTTTTTTCCTTTTTGAAATGAAATGAGAACATAAAATACAGTCGAGAGCTATAGCCATTCACGAAGATCCTACGCTACTGAAATGATCTGTCTTTTTATTTCTTTAAAATCCTCCAACTCCAGATCAATTTGCTGATTCTTGAGGCTCTTCTTGGAGACTTAAAGTTGACCCTTTCTCTTTAGTTTGGAGCTGGAGTTTAGAAGTTTGTTACATGTTTGAAACAATTCTTCCAGCTGTTTATAGGTGTGGAATTTTTGTGGGGTTTTTTGTTTTGTTTTTTGTTTCTCTCTTTTTAAGTGGGAAGCTCAGTAATCTTTAGGACACTTAGCTTATACATGCATTTAACAGGAACCAAAGCGTTGTCTCTCAGTATTTTCAAGTTGTGGTGAGTTTGAGGCAATGGTGCATGTTGTAGAGTGTGTCCACTTGGCTCACCTCAGCTCCTCCTAATTCCTGTGCTCTTTCACAGGAATCAGTCATCCAGACAGTATTCCTCCCATGCCTGCATCCCCAGCCATACGGAGAGGACCCCATAAACTGTAAAAAGGTCCATTGGCTTTTATCTGGAGTGGACTGCACCCATAGAGCTCAGTTCTGCCTTTGCTTCATTTGGCAGGTTGACCAGTGGTCTTGGTACCTCCAGTAAAATCAAGTCTTAATGCTTCAGTTGACTGCATTTCTCATCGCTTTACCCAGGAAGCTAAGGACATGTTAAAATCTGTTCATCCCATCCTGTATTTCCTTTCTAAGGTTGCTGGGGCAGTGCTTTTGTTTTACAGCGTGTTGTCCGTTTGGCCTCAACTTCTGCTCATAAATTCAGATGTGGTCAGATGGTGCTAAAAGAGCTTTTTGCATTTTAAGCATGTCTGATTGACTAGTTCTCGTCTCTTCGTGTTTATGTGTATGTATAGTATCTTTTAATATTTTTACATTTCTTTGTGCTAAACTTAAAAAATACTTTTCTGCAAAGGTCAGAGCCTTTGGAAAAAGGTAACCAATTTTCAAAACTATTTAAGATGTCTTAAAAAAAAACGTTTTGATTTACACTATTTACATTTTTAAATAAGTTACGTGGTTTTTGTTCATCAGAAGTGGCGATCTGTAATGTTCAGCTTTTGTGGAGGAGGTGCAGAGAGGTGAGGCTGAAAGCGGGGAATGAGGGAGGGATCATAGAAACTCATTCTCAAGATTAACTTCCCTCACAGATGAAAGCTTTTGGTCTCCATCTGTTATCTTTGCTTTTGTCAGAAGGAGAATTTACATTGTCAACTTAATTCACCCAGCCTTTGAATACTTGCTACATGTATGGCAGTAGGAGAGCCAAAGCACTAGCTGTTGGGGAAATAGAGGGTTTAATTACTCTCAGGTAATGTTGGTAAACTCCTCTAGGAAGGAGTTAGGGGAAAAGCAGAATTTGCACTAGTCCTTAAAGGTGAATGGCATGTCAGCAAAGCTAACATTATTCAGGCAGAGGAACCAGCTAGAACAAAGGAAGGACTGCTGAGGTGTATGTGGGGGCACTGCGGAATGCACCGAACAAGAATAAGGACAGGAGAGGTTAAGGGCACATTCTTTTTAGACCTGGGTTTAAATCCCAGCATCTCTTCTTCACTGACTAGCTAACTAACCTTGTGAGAGTTACTTCAACTTTCTGAGCCTCAGTCTCTCCATCTGCAGAATGGCTAATAACTACATCATAGACTTGTTAACATTAAATGAGACTATAATATATTGCCTAGCACATAGTATAAGGACTCAGTAAAAATAGCTGCAGTCATTAAATTTCTTTGCTTTTTAAATTTTATTTGTTTTAAAGTTAACATGTTCATTAAACCAGTTCCTGGAAGGTGACTGTCCCCTGCAGTCTCACTCCAAAGACAGCTGTTGTCAACAGTTTGATGAATGTCTCCTTTTTAATTTCATGTCTATACATCTTTTTTCTTTATATTTGTTTTGATTGCCATTGTTCCAGCTTTAGAGTGTTCGGGAGGCAGGGAAGAGGAACGCTCTATGGCGTTCCTAGAAGACAAGACTGAGTTGTCTGTGTGTTGTACTAATGATTAGGAGCCAGGGAAGGTGTTAGAGGTCAGGGAGTGACATGATCAGATCTATTTTAGTAATAATGCTGAAATGTATTTAAATTGGGTTGTGGGGAAGCGAGTCTTTGCTTGGCTGTTAGAACGCCAGGCAGATGTCAAAGAGGTTTGTTACATGCTTTCAACCATGTAACCCTAGTTGGGGAAATGAGGCACTCAGCTGAGGTAGGGAAGTGAGGACCAGGCAGGGACCAGGCACTGGATAGTGGTGTGTGGACAAGAAATGCTGTAGCTCTTCAGGGAAGGCAGGATCACTGAGTGTTTCCTGAAGGCTTCAGTGAGGAGGTCAGATGTGAGCCAAGCCCTGAAGAATGACGCAGATTTGGGAAACATTTTTGGGAGGGGCAAAGCACAAGTCAAGAGGTAGGAGTACAGGTATTGACACTTGGTCTGGATGGAGTGGTGGACTTGAGTTGGCCAGCAGTGAGCAGTGTGGTTGGAATGCCCTCGTCAGATCTGTTACATGCTCTGCCTTGTGGCACTGATCTCACTGTTTGCAGTTTTCTCCTTTCCAGAGTGTAAGCTTTTTCAAAAGGGCAGAATAGTTTTAGTCATCCCTGTATTCCCAGGCCTGGTAAAGAGCCCAGCACATAGTAGGTGCTATTAAAAAAAAAAATTGAACGACTGAATATTTGCTGTTTATGGAAATTATAGACTGGATATCCTGTTGTCCCCTCAAAGTCAGGATCTAAAAATCCTAATCTCGTTTCTCTCCCCCTCCCCTTTTCATTCTGCCCTCAGCTGTGAGGCCTTAAACAGGTCACCCACCCCTGTGCTTCCACAGCACCGTGTGCTTACCTCTCCATCCCATAATCATTTGTGTACACCTGTTTGGAATCACACTGCACAACCCTCACCAGCACATCTGGAGTCCAGCATGTCACACTCCCTCAGCTCCGGGGATCCCACATTGCCTTTCTTCCTCAGTAGCTGTTTCTTCTCTTCACTCTCCTTTTCTGGCTCCTTTTCCTCTTTCCCAGCCTCTAAATGTTGGAGTGATTAAGGGATCAATCCTACACAAATCCCTAGACCAGTGGCTTTAAACCTTTTTTTGACCAAACTACACACCAACCTGGTATACGCACACTACATTCACTTATGCACCTAGACACTCATGCCTGAAGCAGAAGTTTCATAAGAAAGTTCTCATACTTCATCTTACTCTGAGCCATGGACTCTGTTACTTTCCATTCTGTTCTATTTCATTTTTTTTAAGTACCGTTCATGACCCACTAAATTGATTTCACAACCTTCAGTTTGAAAAACTGCTGTGGGTGATCTCATCCACTCCTTTGGCTTTAAATACTATCTCTGTGCTGATGACCTTCCCATTTATATCTCCATCCCCACCTTTCCCCTGAGATCCAGACATGCCAGCTGTCTACCTGACATCTCCACTTGGACGCCACTAGGAATCTCAAAGTTAACATGTCCAGCAAAGCACTGTTGGTTTCCTTCAGTCTCTCCCCCTCCCTGCCTTGTCCCTCTCCATAAACGGTGCAGTGGTCACAGTTGCTCAGTAAGGGACGGTGCTGGAGTATAAGCTCCCTGGACCTGGCGCTGCCGCCTGATGGGCTCTGAGGCCTTGGGCAATTGCTGAACCTCTCTCTGCCTCACTGTCTTCATTTTAATAAAGTGGGGTTTTCAACTATACCTTCCTCCTGGGACTGTTGTGTAGACCGAATGGACTTTTACCTGTAAAGGACATAGAGCAGTGATTGGCACATGGCTGCTGCTATTTGTCATCATTGTTGGGTCCGTCACATCCAGTTCTGATCCATTAGCAATTTCCATTAGCTCTGACTTCAAAATATATCCTCTCTTTGACCACACATCACCACCTCCAGCAACACCACATCCATCTCTGCGGCCAACATCTCTTACCCAGGCGACCAAAATAGCTTCTTAACTAACTCCCCGCTTCTGCCCTTGCGCCTCCCAAAGTCTGTTTTTCAAAAAACAGCCAGAGTTGCCATTTGAGAATTGAAACCAGAGTATGTTGCTCTCTAGCTCAAACCCTCCAAAGCCTTCTAATAAAATCCAACATCCTTATGTGGCTTAAAAGGCCTTTCATCTGTACTTCTCAGACTTTCGCACGTATGTGACTCACTGTTGAGCGTGTTAACATGCGGATTCTGATTCTGTAGGTTCACGAGACCTGAGACTCAACATCTCCAACAAGAACCCAGACGGCAGTGCTGCTGGTCTGCAGACCCCATGATAACAAGGCCTGTGTGCTCAGGGTCCTTTCCTCTGGCTGCGCCTCCCTCTGTTCTCCCTGCACTTTGGCCACGTCGGCCACTTTGTTGATCCTTTCACCAAGCCCTTTCCTGCCTCACCTCTGTGCTCCTTTCCACAGGTCTCTGCACAGCCTATCCCCTCACCTCCTTCCAGTCACACATCACCTCCTCAAGGAGGCTTGTCTTCCTGTGTAAACCATCCTGTTTAAATCCCACCCTTTCCCCTACACCCTTCTCTCTGTCCCCTTAGCCTCCCTTACTTCTCCCTAAGCATTTCTTAGTTCCTGGCGTGTATTTATTTGTAATTGTTTTGTCTTTATTTGCTGTTTTCATGGAAGATTGGGACTTGAGACTTGTTCATAGCTGTATCTCCAGAACCTAGAATCAGTGCCTGGAACGTGATAATTTGCTCAAATGTGTATTGAAAGATGAATATACATATGTGTAAATGTTTCTCCTGTGAGACATGGGCCCCTTGAGGGAAGGCACCTTCCTTACTCCTTTTTGCATTTTAGGTGTTTAGCCTGAATCCTCATTCTGGTCCTCTCATACCCCTCCTCACCCTCATAGCATCAGTCTTCAGTGATTGTTAGCTACTGTTTGCCAGACCGTTCTGGGGGGCTTTCAATAACCTTTTTTGTCTCATAACCAAACTTTTTTTATGTAAGTAACACATGACTTTAGTCTTACTAAAAAAAAAAAAAAAAAAAAAATCAAACAAGTAAAAAGTTATTCCTCCCCTAGTTAATGTTTTGGTATGTATCCTTCTCAGCCATTTTCTAGACTTATTATTTTGAAATTTATCAGTAATAAAGGAAAAGATGGGACTTGCTTCCAGTATCAGGAGAAGTCTTCTTAGTGGAATAGTGCATTGTATCTTTCATCTTATCAAGGGCAAACTCCAGGGCAGTTCTGTTCTACAGTTGAAGAAACCGAAGCTTAAGAAGTGAGTAATGTGCTCAAGATCTCACTAACGGTATGATGCAAAACCAGTTCAGAATCTGACTGTGTCCGGGTTCAGAGTCCATGCATGCCCTTTCTGCTACATCATGCTGCCAGGAGCTGTGGGGACAGAGACAGGAGTGGTTGACTCACTGGAAGGAGGCTCCCGAGGAAGGGATGTTTGAGCAGGTCTTCACAGAAGCGTCTGAGTTAATCAGATGGTAGAAGTGGACAGAGAACTAGCATTCTAGACATGGTAACAGCTTGGGCAAAGACCTGAGGTCTGAAGCACCTTTGGGGTATGGAGAGAAGTTCGGTGTCACTGGAGTAGGAGGTGTGAAATGAGGTCATGAAAAGTGGAGCTGGAAATGCTGTTGGTGTCAGAAGCTGAAGAATCTTAAATTCCATGCTGTGAGCTCTGTGGTGTTTCCTCAGACTGGTTAAGTGGGAAACCAGAATTTTGTTTATTTGCAAAATGTGTCAAACATACAGAAAAGCACAGAGTCTAATGACACCTGTGTACCCATCACCCAGATTTAACAGATGTCACAGTTGGATCCTCCTGAGTACCTCCCTCCCTTCACTTAGAACCATATTCCCAAACACCAGACCTTTTTCATATGTATCATTTCTAAAATTTATCCATGTTCATACATACAGAGCTAGAGAACTAGTTTGGAATTTTTCCATTGTTAATTCATCTAATATAGTAAAAGGAATAAAAGCTTGATCCTACAAAATCACAAGTAGCCCCTCAGGCTGGTTTGACATGTCTCCATTCGGCTGAAAGTATATCCTGGCTTTCTGGCACTGTTGAAGTTATTATAGGCTTATACCTTGTACTTTGCCCCTTGGAGGATCAGCCATTTTTCTAAGAAGGCTGGGTTCCAGTTAGTGAGGAATGGCATTTATAAACTCGAAACTGAATGTCAGCTTGGTTCCCTAGGATTATTAACGTTTTCTTCTAAAATTACAGTGCCTCTGTGTGTGTGTGTGTGTGTGTGTGTGTGTGTGTGTGTAATGTTTAGCTTTCTAATTCACCTGGAGTTTATTTTTATGGTTATCATGAGATGGGATCTAACACAATTATTTTTCTCGCTGAAAAATTCCAGAAATGTAGCATGTTATCCCAATACCCTTTAATTTATTTTAATTATAATTTAGAAAAAGTTATGATACATGGTAGGACAAATATCTTCTGACTTTTCAGTTTCCCAAATTTTTTTGACTAGCTTCACATGTTTTCTTTAATTGAGCTTTAGAATTCATTTATCAAAGCCTCACAGAGACAGTGGAGAGTCCTCTGGTTGAGGGGGTGATGGTGAGGAGACTTGAAGAATGAGGCTTCAGAGCTTGGGAGATGAGTTATGTTGAGCAAAATAAGTAAACTGATTAAGCAAGTATGTAAGTATATGTTGAGGATAATGGGAGCCAGGTGTCTTAACTATCTGAGGAGGGAATTACAAACATGGAAAGATGGAAGGTTGGAAAGATCCTTGAGGGTTTTGGGTTGGAATTGGAGGTGTCAGGATGAACGCGTGGTTCTTAAACGTATATACAACTGTAGATATAGAAGTACTTATAGGTGTGGGTGTTCGTGTACATGCATAATATTTTCTACCTAGAAACAGTGACATCCCAATAGCAATGAACAATCCTAGCACTCAGATCCTTGTTTCTAAATATTATTCTCCTCTAAAATGAATCAAGTGTCCTTGGAGAAATGGCTAGTTCCAGGGGTGGGGGTGGGGAAAGTAAATGATGAGCCTAAAACATCTTGTGCCAGGAAGTAAGGGAATGCTCAAGGAATGGAACATGTCATAAGGATACAGGGGCCAGTTTGAAGAGGTCTCCACTCGGCAAGTGTGGATAGTTTGAGAATCAAATAGATGAATGAATACATGGGTGAGGAGGGAAAGTTCTGCCTGCTAATGATGGATAGAGAATCACCATTTGGCAACCATACTAGAGGTGTTTGATTCACATGGGAGTCATCAATGAGTGGATGTTTGACAAAGAACAAGATGTTGGCATAATCTCAGGATTCTCCCATGAGATACTCAACCGGTTACAAAGGTAAAGTGGTAGCTTTACAGTGGAGAAGCCTGGCAGAGATGGGCTTGACCAGGTGAATGAGATTGACATCACCACCAGTGGAGGGATGGCTTGCCATCCATCCCTGATGTGATACACTGAAAAGAGCACAGCATCACGTCTCTGATACTACTGCCAAGATAGCGGGACCTGAGCCTGGACATGCAGGTTGAGGACCATGCTACAGAATGAAAGGGCTATGCTCTGTTAAGGACATGGAAGTCTGGAAAACATTGGGGAACTGTTTCAGATTGGCGAGGCACTGGTGAGACATGGCAACTTGTGTTCCTGGATGGGATCCTGGGCCAGAAAGGAAAAAGAAACGTTGTTGGGACAGTTAACAAAATTTGAGTGGACTCCGTGGATTGGATTGGTGGTGTAGTATGAATGTTGATTTCCTGGTGTGGAGGGTTTTATGCTGGTTATGCAGATGAATGTTCCTTTTTTTTTTTTGGAAATGTACACTGGACTATTTAGGGGTGATGGGGCTTCATGTCTTCAGCTTACTCTCAGAGAGGTCAGGAAGAAGCTAATAGGTATTTATACAGGCTGTATATAGTCGCCCCTCAGTATCTGCAGGGGAGTGGTTCCAGGACCCCCTCAGACATGAAGATCTGTGGATGCTCAAGTCCCTTATATAAAATGGCACAGTATTTGCATATAAACTATGTACATCCTTCCATACATCATCTCTAGATTACTTACAGTACCTAATACAATGTAAATGCTACATTACATACACATAGTTATAAACTCAGTGTGAGTACTATATATTATAAATAGTTGCTGGGCAAGCAGCAGATTCAAGTTGTGCTTTTTGTAACTTTCTGGAATTTTTCCCCCCTGATACATTTGATCTGTGGTTGGTTGAATCTACAGATGCAGAGCCCATAGATAACAGAGGGTTGACTGTATAGGTAATGAATATGTATAGGTAGTGGAGCAAATGATATGAAATATTAACTAAAAAATAAAATGATATTATCAGTTGGGGAATCTTGTTGCTTTCCTGTACATGTGAAATTATTTCAAAATAAATTATTTTTTAAGACCCTACTGAGATTTTGACCAGAATGTTATTAGTTTTATAAACTGATCTGTGGAGACTTGACCTCTTTATGATACTGTGTCTTTTCATCTAGATACGTTATGTGTTTCCCTGGTGGGTTGGTTTATTTTGTTTTGTTTTTGAGCTCTTCTTTGGAGTCCTTTGGTAAAGTTTATTTCGACATGTAGCTTTTGCCTACTTCTACTTTGGATTAGTCCTCTGGTATCTTTTTAATTTTGTTGCTGTTATAAAATGAAGCCATTTTTGCCTATAAGTGGCAACACTGATTGCTTTCTGTTATCCTTTTTGCCTGTGAATGTTTAGAAATTATGTACTCATACAACCTTTAAGTGAGAAAAAAAAGTAATAACATCTCAGAAGCCCTCAGGCTCAACAGTTAGGAAAAACCCACAGGGAGCCCCAGCTAGCTCCAGAGATACCACCAGCTCTACCCCTTTTCCAAAACTATTGGCCATTCTGCCCACAGTTGAGGTCATCTAGATTGATCTTGTGAATATGAGACAGGCAGCTATCTAATGGGAATGGGGTTGAGCCCCTTTGGCCTGTCCAGGAGAAGTTTATGGCGTTTCCATGCAGTTACAGAAACATGTGGTGATAGGATGCTGTGGTCTCTTAGCTATTTGAGATTATGTCTAAAAATAGGGCTGCCCACTCTGGGGTGGAATTCAGCTGTTTTTAGGTCTAATTCTGAAAAATAGCTCAGAGAGCTGGTGTTTTCTGTGTACACACTCACTTGGGCACCACAGTGTATGTGTGGTGTTGGTGCCAGGTTTTCTAGAGCGAGGATTCCTGCCTGACATTGCCTTTCTCCCCCACCTGCCCCTGGGCTTGTAGGGTCTCCTCTGCCTTCCTTTTTCCCTTCTCAGTCAGGGAAGTGCTTTGCTGTCAGCAGAACAAAGATATTTTTGAGATAGTGTGAGAGGTATATTTTTAAAATAAGGTTAATGAAATTTTAAGTGATTATTTTCTATGCAAGTATTAATGTCTATAGAAATGAAAATGCATCCACAATCCTGCCTCCCTGAATAATAGAAGGGTTTTCACTTTTCCGTACTGTTTGGCCCTGGACCAAATGACTTCCAGATAGTTGTAACCATAGCACAGATATGGTTACTTTTCTTCATCTTAGTATGTGAAATAAGCATTTCCTATGGTGCTAGAATCTTCACAGTTGTTTTCAATGAATATGTACTATTTCACTGCGTGAAAATACCATAATGTGTTTAATCATTTTCAAACGCTAAAAAGTTAGATTCTTGCCCATCTTTTCTGCTTATAGATATCACTGGAGTGAATACGTTGGTACCTTGGTTTTTGCTTGGTTGTTTTGAGATTTCCTTAGGATAGAAATCTAGTAAATATTGATAGAATTACTGGGTCAAAAGATGTTAATATTTTTATTACCAAATAGCTTTTCCAAAGGGTTGTAATAATTTATGCTGCTTTGCTGTTGTTTGTACCAGCTTCACCCCAACCTCACCAGGTGTCATATCAGCTCTGCTTTTTTTCTTTTTTAATTTAATAGCTATGAATTTGTGCTCCCACTTTTTGCCAGCAATGTATTTGATCGTGGTTGAAGGTGGATGTGTTTTATAGCTTGCATGGTTAATACAAAACAGGTTTTGACCCTCAGAGCAAACTTCTTACATCTGTAGCACTCTGGTGGGTGTCTTTTCCTCTAGACGACAGACTTGCAAATTCTGAGTTGGTTCCTTAAGCTGCCTTCTGGGCTCCCAAGCCAGGGACAGGCCAGCACCATCAGCACATTATCTTACTCTTAAGGCCTAATTGTACTGAGACACCTGTCAGCCACCAAGAAAGGTCTAGGCTCTGTTCATCTGCAAATATGATATAGAATATGAAATATCAAATCAAAACCTTGAGCAAATCTTTTTGCCTGATCTACTTAGGAAGATTCCATGTTTGCACATACATAGAGCAAACAACATAGAACTACCCAGGTATAGAAAGTCAACTCAACTCTGAAAAATTTCAAGATTTCCTTCTAAAATAACTCCCAATCTGTCAAAGTCTTGCTGCTGTTTCACGGAAGGCTTCTGTCAGAAGTGCAGGTTGGGTTCTGGGGTGGGCATTCCATATCCCACCTGTCTGTTTACTATGAATGTTTTGCCTGTTTAACTTCTCTGAGCCTCACTTTACAGAAAGGAGCACTAATACTTGTTAGAGCATGGTGAGGATTAAATACATTAATATTTATGTAAAGCGCCTGGTACAGTGTGTGGCTTGTGTTAGAGATGCGGGAAATAGGTGATAGCTACAGTTATTGTCTAAGTGTTAGGATTTTTTTTTTTTTTTTTTTCTGGCTGTGCTGCTAGGCATGTGGGATCTAGTTCCCTGACCAGGGATCAAACCTGTGCCCCCTGCAGTGGAAGCCTGGAGTCTTAACCACTGGACCACCAGGGAAGACCCAAAGTGTTAGGAATATTTAAAACCTGGATTTAAGTGCTCCTTGCTCAATTTGTGGTACAGTGAAAGAAGGGAAAGTGGGTTTTAGAACCAAAAGAATTTGAGTTATAGGATATCAGCTTCAGTTTATCCTAGAAGAGTGACTTTTGGCAAATTACATAATTTATCCTTTTTTTTTTTCTCACCTGTAAGTTGAAATATATGTAAAACTACCCAGTGCCTGACACACAGAATAAATGGTAGCTATTATCATCAATAGTGCATACCTTTAGATAGTGGTTAAAGGCAAATGCACTTCACTAAGTTTGTTTTTACTAACAGAGAAAAGCTAACAAATGACCTGCTTTAAGGAAGACTTGTGGAAAAGGTCACATTTCAGGAGCTCTTAAGATTCTGGGAACCATGTGACCTGACTCAGTAGGAAGGAATTTGTGGACCTAGGGATGTTTCAGAGATGGCTTCAAGGTGAGGGCAGGACGATGGCCCAGAGCAGACGGAGCAGGTTTGATTGAGAGGGTGGAGATGAGCAGAAATTGGGTTGGGAAGATGCCAGAGGGCTTCAAGGCATGTGGGGAGGCAATGCTGTCAAAACAGCAGGTGAAGAAAAGCTGTTCCAGGTGATTGGTTCTGGGAAAGAGACCTTCTAGAGATGTTATTCTAGTCCAAGAAAGATGAGAATGGCAGTGACAAGGCTGGAGAGGTAAAGGGCAAATCCAAGAGGTGGAAAAGTCACAGGATTAGGTAACACCATAAATACAAAGAGTTCAAGGAAGAGGTGAGTTTGAGGTTGTTCTCAAGCATCTTGCCTAGGGATGTCTAAGAGGTGATCGTGGTTCTCCTTGGGGATAGGAAGTTGGGTCAATTGAGGAAAGAACATTTTTGTCCTTGAGAATGAGTTGGTGACTGCCTAAAAATGTATTTTGTCATCTTTATGGAAATTAATCCAGCCACAAGTGACACTGCCTAGAGTCTTTACATGCAAAAGTGACTGTTCTGTCTCCCATCCACCACCAAAAGAGGGCTGGAGGCCTTGTCATTAAAACCATTACCATATGGTTAGTAAGTCCTGCACACCTGACCCACCCCATCCCTGGCGGTCAGCGTCCCAACCAATTTTGAATCCTGGGCATTTCTTTCCTCCTTGCAGCTTGGCTGTGCATTTTGTCTGACATTTATAGGTGTTTTGTTATGGGAGGATTTTTAGACCCTCTGGTATGTTGCATGAAATAGAAGTCTCTCCCTTCCCAAGTGATAATATTCTACTCTGAAATCCTAGGAATGAGAGAAGAATGATATTAGTCAGGGTCCTGGTGGGAAACAGATGGCACACTCAAACTGGGTAATTTAAGGAGCATTTAATTGTTTCATTCAGGCAAAAGGAAGCTTTCTATTCCAGGTATGAAGAGTTTTGATAGAGGAATTAAGGATTTACCCAACCATTGGAAGAACTGGGATTGGGAAGGTCAGGGAAGCTGCTACCGATCATCTCACACTGAAACACCACTGTGAGTGGTTCTCGTGAGCTCATGGGGAAGCCGCTTAGGAATCCACGTCTGCTGCAGCCACCTCCGGGAGTATTACCGTCTCCTTTTCTTCTGCCTTTCAAATCTTTCTTGTGCTCCTCTTTGTAAACTCTAACCCAGATTATGCTGGAAAAAGGGTTCTGAAAAGGTCGCTCTCAGGTTCTGATCTGCAGAGGAGAACTTAGAAAGAGGGTGGTCACAATGCTGCTGAGTTGTCCACAGTGCAGAAGTGGGACTATTTACAAAGGGCGAGCAGGGACTGGGGACACCAGTGGAGAAAGTGGAGTCTGCTGGGCTAGCAGTAGCAGGAGGTGTTAGTATCCCTGGGCCTGGAAGGCAAGAGGAGGAAGCCATTCCTCGAGCCTGGAGACGGCGGCTGCTGCGGTTGCCCACCCGGGGCTTGGCCATTGGTGGGTCATCTCAGCCAGCCTCAGCCACTGCACGGTGGGAGCCAGGAGGGTAAATTCCTCCTCTTCACCCTCCTCCTGCCTCTTCCAGGCAACTGGACCAGAAGCCAGAGGGGCAGTGGAGCCTCTTGACGGTCCCTATGGTGCCCCCTCCCAGAGACAGTAGGATGGAGGTGGGTGAGGAGTAAGGTTGGAGGGAAAGCGGAATAATCCACCAGACAAGGGCCATAACTACAAGTATTTGTGTTGTTAACATCTTGAAGATTAAAGCATTTTTTCAAGGTAAGGGAGGACAATAAGCAGAAAATCAAAGGTTAAACCTGGATAAAAGAGGAAGCAGGTACTGGGAAAGATCTCTCAAGGAAACTGTCTTGAAGACAGTTTGGAAAACTTCGTGGAGAAGAGAATGGTTTGGGGAGTGGGATGATATCGGACACAAGGAGGAAGAAGGACAGAGAAGGCTAATGTTGGTTTTCTACAGACGACAAGGTCATTGGCCCTGGGGTAGGGTGGAGAGTGCGGCTGCTGGGGGAAGCAGTGCTTGTAGTGAGGTCAGTGTGGACTCTGGATCACGAACCATGGAACACATAAGGCACTACGTTCTGGACTTCACCAGTGCACCTCCATAGCCCTCCCGAAACCATTCAGAAGGTTAGGAAAATGGGAGAGAGCCAGGAAGGAGAGAGTTGGGGAGGGAGGCGAGTTGGTAAACCTTTTTCATATTAGGTATAGAAATTCCTTATGGGTGACTTTGCTTCCTTTTCGAGTGTCATATTTTCTTTGCTGCATCTGTACTCATTCAAACGAGGAAATTCAGGCATTTGTCACTGTTAATCATGAAGCTACAAAACAGATTACACTGATGCTCTGCTTTTCTTAAATGATGGGACAGTATTGGAATTAAATATTAGCAGCTTATTTTATACACTGCTGCTAAAATTAGTACTTTGGGTTTACATTTTCAATTGCTGGTATACTTGGTTTTCCTAATTGCTTTACTTGGAAATACTAAAAAATGAACTTGCACCCACTTTCTGGTGATCAGATACTGCATGTGTACTGAGAGTATTTAACTTGACTAATAACCTGCAGGAGATATCTGGCTGTGGTTTTTTTTTTTTTTTTTTCTTTTTTCATGTAGTCCATAAACCAGAACAATAACAATAGGGAAGAGGATGACATCATACAGGACAGGAAACCTCTGAGAAGGGCTGAGAGCACACCTCCGAAGGAACTGTACCTAAATCTGGCTCCCACTCTGGAGATGGGATTCTCTGAGGAGCCAGGCAGCCGGAGGCGGAGGCGGGAAGTGCTGATGTTACAGTGTTCTTTACTTCTTAGTAGCTCTTGCTGAGGAAAAATTTGGAGCAAGTGGCAACATTGTTTATATACTCATTTTTCAGAAGACGGATTTTATTTACAGAAGGATTAATTAAACAACATGTAAGATGTTTATTTATGGAGAGATGATCTCTCAAGGAAGCTTTTCATTAAACTGCCAGATTTAGTAGCTGCCTTTTATCATGTAGAGAAAGCCATTGGCATTAAGAGCTAGAGTAGGACACCACAAACAGGAAAAATACCTGTGTGGACAGAATTGGTCCTGACAGCCTTAGTTCCTGAGGTGGTTACTAACTTACCCTAAGTGGCTTAGTGGGGAGGTCCTTGTGAGAGGGGAATCGAGAAGCACATAACTTCAAAGTATTGTTGGTGGGGTCATCCACTTTCAAGGCTGACCTCTGACAGGACAAGTGGCAGTTGTCACGGACTCCTATTAGATCCTCTGGGTACTGTAGTGTTAAGAACGTGGCCTGAAGGTGCAGCCTGCCAGGCCAGCCTTGTGAACTCTGTGCTTCAGTTTCCTCATCTGGAAGGTGAGGATGCTGATTTTGTGAGGATTCAGTGAGTCAGTGCTTGTAAAGTGCTGGTACAGTATCAAGCACTCCAGTAAGCACTCCAGTAGGAGTTATCTGTTGCCCAGCAGATGCAGTGGAACACAGAAAATAGCTGTCTGTTGCAAAGGCATTTTGAAGAGGATGAGAAGAGGTTTCCTTTAGATTCTGAGATTATTTGTACTTGAATGTTTAAAGGTGACTTTGGGTCATGTGATTATATAATCAAACTTAATATCCAAGTAGTAGACTCTTGTCTAGCTATTTAGACTTAAGATACTTCAGGAGGAAGTAGGTCAAGCTTTCAGAGTTTAGAGTTGCTGACCATCTTCAGCTGTGGTCCATGTTTAATTTCTGCAGTCTTCTCACAGCTCTCATGTGGACTTAAGTGGGGTTTTTTCCCTCTGGAACTGGATAATTTTACAGGTAGGATCTCCAGCGTCATCTAGCTCTGCTTTCAGATCAGTCATATTCTATTTTCTCTTCCTGCTCTTCTCTCATCTCACTGCCACACCACCACTTCTGAGTATGGAAGTTCTCGCCTGGTTCTCTGAGGCTTACTTCTTGTGCATTTACTGGTTTATAGAATGTCTGCTGTGTGCTCCTTACTGTTTTAATGACAGGAGGATTACAGCAAGGCACCAAGTCTCTGCCCTTGGAAGTTTACATTCTAGTGGGGGCCGGGGACAGATAGTATAGAAGTAGCGCATATGTACCTGTTGGGAATAAATACTGGGGAGGAAACAAGGCAGGGGAATCAGGAAGGCCCAGGTGAGGGTGTGGAGTTAGCTGTTTTTTAATAGGATGGCCAGAGGAAAGCCAAACTGGTTCCTGGAAGGAAGTAAAGGGGCAAGCCGTGTGCCTCTGGAGGAGGAGCATCGCCGGCAAGAGCAAAGTTCCTGTGTAGAAATGCTGGTGGCCCGGCCCAGAGGCAAGGAGACAGCAGAACTAGGGCAGAGAGTGGCAGAGGAGGACGTCAGAGAAGTTAGGAGGTGGGGGGTGGGCCTCCCAGACCAGCTTCACTTGGGATGAAACGGGGAGCCACTGCAGGGCTTGGAGATACGGAATCCAGCTTACCAACTCACCTTTTAAAAGAATCACTGACTTTCCTGCCGGCAACTTCTTTTTCAGCTCCCCTGAGAGGGAATTAAGAAAGTAGATTCATAAGCCATTGTAGGAAAACTTTGTCTTAACTTACCCTAGCCCATGTGTGTTTTGTAATTTCTTTTTTGAATAATTGATTCTAAGTCATTTGGAGCAGTTTGACCTTGTCTTATTCATCTCTGACTCTGAGGAGACAGGCCCAGGCCAAAGGTGTAAAATAGAGAGCTAGCGGAAACCTGCGGTACAGCACAGGGGGCTCAGCTCCGTGCTCTGTGACGACCTAGATGGGTGGGATGGGGGCGTTGGGGTGGGAGGGAAGACCTAGAGGAAGGGGATATATGTATACCTATAGCTGATTCACTTCACTGTACAGCAGAAAATAACACAACGTTGTAAAGCAATTATACTCCAATTTAAAAAAACAACTCTTGATTAATTGTTTAAGAGGAGTATTATATTACATGAGAATTACATTAGCAAAGGTAATGCAAAGTGTTGACCCAATCAGATGACTTTGGGAAGAGTCTAGGTCCTAGGCTTGGTGAATTCTAATTTTCCTCTATATCTTTTGCTGTGCTCCTGTGTGACTGAATTCCCTCTTCCATAGGAATGGCCAATAATAACTTTGTGAATACTAGATTGGCAAGTCAGAAACTACATGGGGGTCAGAGATGCTAAAACTTCTTGCAAACCTCCGGAAGGAATCTGGACAAATAATCACTGCTACTTTGGCTTATGATGCCTAGCCCTTTGTACCTGGGAGTTGAGGATGGGGGCGGGTGGTGGGGCTTGGACATACTTATGTGTCAAGAAGAGATTAACCCGTAAGATTGTATAGCTGACTGAAGCAATAAGGAATCCATGCAGTGTTAAGAGTTGAGTGTCCCAGGGTCACCCACCATCACAGGTTGTTGGTAATTATAGTAAACCTGCAGTCACATGCATTAGGATATAAGGAGCTGACTTCTGTTCTCAGGCCGGTTCTATTTCTCAAAGTCGGGGAGGGGAGTAACTGCCTCATCATTAAGTGAGACTCTCGGTTCAATAATCAGTCTAATAATACATGAAACAAACTAAATGAAAGTGTTTTTTTCTCACCCCTCCCCCACCATAACTGGAAGACTTTAAAAAAATTGTTGGATTTTTTAATTGACAGTAATAATATAGCCCCATATTTAACCCGGTTGAATTTTGGGGGCTCATTTATCTAATAGTGAGGTTTTTACTGTATTGAATTTGTATTTACCTAGAATGTTTCTTTTCATACTATCGTAGACTTCTGCCTCACTCTTATGGATGTTTCTTTGCTTATTTGCAGCTTCAGAAATGGATAGGATAAGAAATAAAGGAGATGAAATTCAAACCAGTTAATTTCATCTGGGCATGTGAATTTTCACGTCCCCTGCTTCTCTAAACTTGATTTTATTTGTACTGAGGAGATGCATGTCTAATACTCGTTTTTTTTTCCTTCCATTTCCAGGAGGGCTGTTGGCCTGCTGCGGTGCTGCTGAACAGTATGCAGTCCTTCCGGGAGCAAAGCAGTTACCACGGAAACCAGCAGAGCTACCCACAGGAGGTACACGGCTCATCCCGGATAGAAGAGTTCAGCCCTCGCCAGGCCCAGATGTTCCAGAATTTTGGGGGTGCAGGTGGCAGTAGTGGTGGCGGTGGCGGCAGCAGTGGTGGTGGACGACGAGGAACAGCGGCTGCTGCTGCAGCAGCGGCAATGGCTAGCGAAACCTCCGGCCATCAGGGCTACCAGGGTTTCAGGAAGGAGGCTGGAGACTTTTACTACATGGCAGGCAGCAAAGACCCCGTGGCAGCCGGAACCCCGCAGCCTGCTCAGCGAAGGCCTTCTGGGCCTGTGCAGAGCTATGGACCCCCCCAGGGGAGCAGCTTTGGCAATCAGTATGGGAGTGAGGGTCATGTGGGCCAGTTTCAAGCACAGCACTCTGCCCTTGGTGGCGTGTCTCATTATCAGCAGGATTACTCGGGACCTTTCTCTCCAGGGAGCGCTCAGTACCAGCAGCAGCCTTCCAGCCAACAGCAGCAGCAAGTGCAGCAGTTGAGGCAGCAGCTTTACCAGTCCCATCAGCCTCTGCCGCAGGCCACCGGCCAGCCAGCGTCCGGCTCATCCCACATGCAGCCGATGCAGCGGCCCTCGACTCTGCCAGCCTCTGCCACTGGTTACCAGTTAAGAGTGGGTCAGTTTGGCCAACACTACCAGTCTTCTGCCGCGACCTCCTCCTCCTTCCCTTCACCACAACGTTTCAGCCAGTCTGGACAGAGCTATGACGGCAGTTACAGTGTGAATGCTGGATCCCAGTACGAAGGACATAATGTGGGTTCTAATGCACAGGCTTACGGAACACAATCGAATTACAGCTATCAGCCTCAATCTATGAAGAATTTTGAACAGACGAAGATTCCACAAGGGACCCAGCAGGGGCAGCAGCAGCAGGGGCAGCAGGGGCAGCAGCAGCAGCAGCAGCAGGGGCAGCAGCAGCAGCATCCTCCTCAGCATGTGATGCAGTACACCAACACTGCCACCAAGCTGCCGCTGCAAAGCCAGGTGGGGCAGTACAGCCAGCCCGAGGTTCCCGTGAGGTCCCCCATGCAGTTTCACCAGAACTTCAGCCCCATTTCTAACCCTTCCCCGGCTGCCTCTGTGGTTCAGTCTCCAAGCTGTAGCTCTACCCCGTCTCCTCTTATGCAGAGTGGGGAGAATCTCCAGTGTGGGCAAGGCAATGTGCCGATGGGTTCCAGAAACAGAATTCTACAGTTAATGCCTCAACTCAGCCCAACCCCATCAATGATGCCCAGTCCTAATTCTCATGCTGCAGGCTTCAAAGGGTTTGGACTAGAAGGGGTGCCAGAAAAGCGGCTGACAGATCCTGGGTTGAGTAGTTTGAGTGCCCTGAGTACGCAAGTGGCCAATCTTCCTAATACTGTTCAACACATGCTACTTTCCGATGCACTGACACCTCAGAAGAAGACCTCCAAGAGGCCTTCTTCATCTTCTAAGAAAGCAGACAGCTGCACAAACTCCGAAGGCTCCTCACAGGCTGAAGAACAACTGAAGTCCCCTATGGCAGAGTCGCTGGATGGAGGCTGCTCCAGCAGTTCCGAGGATCAAGGTGAGAGGGTGAGGCAGCTAAGTGGCCAGAGCACCAGTTCTGACACCACCTACAAGGGTGGAGCCTCAGAGAAAGCAGGCTCCTCACCAGCACAAGTCACTCAGAATGAAGCCCCCAGACTCAGTGCCAGTCCTGTAGCCAGAGAAGAGACCGCCTCACCAGGTGCTAAGGACATGCCATTGTCATCCGAGGGCAACCCAAAAGTCAGTGAGAAGACAGTTGGGGTGATTGTCTCCCGGGAAGCTATGACAAGTCGGGTAGAAAAACCTGGTGGGCAAGAAAAAGGCTCCCAAGAGGATGATCCTGCAGCCACTCAAAGGCCACCCAGCACTGGCGGGGGAAAGGAAACCAGTCATGCGTCACTTCCACAGCCAGAGCCTCCGGGAGGAGGAAATAAAGGAAACAAAAATGGAGATAATAACTCCAACCACAATGGAGAAGGAAACGGCCAGAGCGGGCACTCCACAGGGGGCTCTGGTTTTATAGGCAGAACTGAGCCTAGCAAATCTCCTGGAAGCTTGCGCTATAGTTACAAAGATAGCTTTGGGCCAGCCGTGCCAAGAAATGTCAGTGGCTTTCCTCAGTTTCCTACAGGACAAGATAAGGGGGACTTCACTGGCCATGGGGAGCGAAAGGGTAGGAATGAAAAGTTCCCTAGCCTCCTGCAGGAAGTGCTTCAGGGTTACCACCACCACCCTGACAGGAGATATTCTAGGAGTACTCAGGAGCACCAGGGCATGGCTGGTGGCCTAGAAGGAGCCACAAGGCCTAATGTGTTAGTTAGTCAAACCAATGAATTAGCTAGCAGGGGCCTTTTGAACAAAAGCATTGGTTCCCTATTAGAAAATCCCCACTGGGGCCCCTGGGAAAGGAAATCAAGTGGCTCGGCTCCTGAAATGAAACAGATCAATTTGGCTGACTATCCAATTCCCAGAAAGTTTGAAATAGAGCCTCAGTCATCAGCCCATGAGCCCGGGGGTTCCCTCTCTGAAAGAAGATCAGTGATCTGTGATATTTCTCCACTAAGACAGATTGTCAGAGACCCGGGGGCTCACTCACTGGGACACATGGGTGCCGACACCAGACTTGGGAGGAATGAACGTCTCAATCCAAGTTTAAGTCAGTCGGTCATTCTTCCAGGTGGGTTGGTGTCCATGGAAACAAAGCTGAAATCGCAGAGTGGGCAGATAAAAGAGGAAGACTTTGAACAATCCAAGTCCCAAGCTAGTTTCAACAACAAGAAATCTGGAGACCACTGCCACCCTGCTAGCATCAAGCATGAGTCTTACCGAGGCAACGCCAGCCCTGGAGCAGCTACCCATGATTCCATCTCAGACTATGGCCCACAGGACGGCAGACCCACGCCAATGCGGCGAGTCCCTGGCCGAGTTGGTGGTCGGGAGGGCATGAGGGGTCGTTCCCCTTCTCAGTATCATGACTTTTCAGAAAAATTGAAGATGTCTCCTGGGAGGAGCAGAGGCCCAGGGGGAGACCCTCATCACATAAACCCACATATGACCTTTTCAGAGAGGGCCAACAGGAGTTCTTTGCACACTCCCTTTTCTCCCAACTCAGAAAGCCTGGCCTCTGCTTATCACACAAACACTCGCGCTCATGCTTATGGGGACCCCAATGCAGGTTTGAATTCTCAGCTCCATTACAAGAGACAGATGTACCAACAGCAACAAGAGGAATATAAGGACTGGAGCAGCAGTTCTGCTCAGGGAGTGATCGCTGCGGCTCAGCACAGGCAGGAAGGACCCCGCAAGAGTCCAAGGCAGCAGCAGTTTCTTGACCGAGTACGGAGCCCCCTGAAGAATGACAAAGATGGCATGATGTATGGCCCACCGATGGGGACTTACCATGACCCCAGCGGTCAGGATGGTGGGCGCTGCCTCATGTCTAGTGATGGTCTTTCTAACAAAGGCATCGAATTGAAGCACGGCTCCCAGAAGTTACAACAAGAATCTTGTTGGGATCTTTCTCGGCAAACTTCTCCAGCCAAAAGCAGCGGTCCTCCAGGAATGTCCAGTCAGAAAAGGTATGGACCACCCCATGAGACCGACGGACATGGGCTAGCTGAGTCTACACAGTCATCCAAACCTAGTAATGTTATGCTAAGGCTTCCAGGTCAAGAGGATCATTCTTCTCAAAACCCCTTAATCATGAGGAGGCGTGTCCGTTCTTTTATCTCTCCCATTCCCAGTAAGAGACAGTCACAAGATGTGAAGAACAGTAACGCTGAAGATAAAGGGCGCCTCCTTCACCCATCAAAAGAAGGTGCTGATAAAGCCTTCAATTCCTATGCCCATCTTTCTCACAGCCAGGAGATCAAGTCCATCCCTAAGAGAGAATCCTCCAAGGACCTTCCAAGTCCAGATGGTAGAAACTGCCCTGCTGTTACCCTCACAAGTCCTGCTAAGACCAAAATACTGCCCCCACGGAAAGGACGGGGGTTGAAATTGGAAGCTATCGTTCAGAAGATCACATCCCCAAACATTAGGAGGAGTGCATCCTCGAACAGTGCGGAGGCTGGGGGAGACACGGTTACTCTGGATGACATCCTGTCTTTGAAGAGCGGCCCTCCTGAAGGCGGGAGTGGTGCTGTTCAGGATGCCGAGATGGAGAAGAGAAAAGGTGAGGTGGTGTCTGACCTAGTCTGTCCAGCAAACCAGGAGTTGAGCGTAGACAAGCCTCTTGCACGATCTTCAGAGGAGTGGCGTGGCAGTGGGGATGACAAAGTGAAGACCGAGACACACCCAGACACGGCCACTGCTGGAAAGGAACCCCCTGGTGCCATGACATCCGCAACCTCACAGAAGCCTGGGAGTAACCAAGGGAGACCAGATGGTTCCCTGGGCGGGACAGCACCTTTAATCTTTCCTGACTCAAAGAATGTACCTCCAGCGGGCTCATTGGCTCCTGAGGCAAACCCCAAGGCTGAAGAGAAAGAGAACGATACAGTGACCATTTCCCCCAAACAGGAGGGTTTCCCCCCAAAGGGTTATTTCCCATCAGGAAAGAAGAAGGGGAGACCCATTGGTAGTGTGAATAAGCAAAAGAAACAACAGCAGCCACCACCTCCACCCCCTCAGCCCCCCCAGATACCAGAAGGTTCTGCAGATGGAGAGCCAAAGCCAAAAAAGCAGAGGCAAAGGAGGGAGAGAAGGAAGCCTGGGGCGCAGCCAAGGAAGCGGAAAACCAAACAAGCAGTTCCCATCGTAGAGCCCCAAGAACCTGAGATCAAGCTGAAGTATGCCACTCAGCCACTGGATAAAACTGATGCCAAGAACAAGTCTTTTTTCCCTTATATCCATGTAGTAAATAAGTGTGAACTTGGAGCCGTTTGTACAATCATCAATGCTGAGGAAGAAGAACAGACCAAATTGGTGAGGGGTCGGAAGGGTCAGAGGTCCCTGACCCCTCCACCCAGCAGCACTGAAAGCAAGGTGCTCCCAGCTTCATCCTTTATGCTGCAGGGACCTGTCGTGACAGAGTCTTCTGTTATGGGGCACCTGGTGTGCTGTCTGTGTGGCAAGTGGGCCAGTTACCGCAATATGGGCGACCTCTTTGGACCCTTTTATCCCCAAGATTATGCAGCCACTCTCCCCAAGAATCCGCCTCCTAAGAGGGCCACGGAAATGCAGAGCAAAGTTAAGGTACGGCACAAAAGCGCTTCAAATGGCTCCAAGACGGACACTGAGGAGGAGGAAGAGCAGCAGCAGCAGAAGGAGCAGAGGAGCCTGGCCGCCCACCCCAGGTTTAAGCGGCGACACCGCTCGGAAGACTGTGGCGGAGGCCCCCGGTCCCTGTCCAGGGGGCTCCCTTGTAAAAAAGCAACCACCGAGGGCAGCAGCGAAAAGACTGTTTTGGACTCAAAGCCCTCCGTGCCCACCACTTCAGAAGGTGGCCCCGAGTTGGAGTTACAAATCCCTGAACTACCTCTTGACAGCAATGAATTTTGGGTCCATGAGGGTTGTATTCTCTGGGCCAATGGAATCTACCTGGTCTGTGGCAGGCTCTATGGCCTGCAGGAAGCGCTGGAAATAGCCAGAGAGATGGTGAGTACAAGAAATCCCTTACCAGTTGCTCTTTTTGTTACTTCTTTTTGATTCCTTTTCTTCCACCTTTACTTGTTTCAGCCGTATTTTTTATTCTTTCACATCACATGGTGATTCCTCCAAATTAAAGCCCCTAAGCTCATGTACAACACAGGGAATATAGCCAGTGCTTTATAATAACCATAAATGGAGTATAACATTTAAAAATTGTGAATCACTATGTTGTACACCTGTAACTTACATAATATGGTACATCAATTATACTTCAATTAAAAAATAATAATAAAGCTCCTAGACCCAAATAACAGACAGAAAATTAAGTAATTTGGACATTTGTTTCACTTTTTACTTTTATCAGCAATATGTGTTCACAGGTTACAGGGCCATGCTAGTGTCCTCCAGCTCATTAAAACAAACATCCCTGTTTCACCTGTTCTCAAACCTGATTCCTCTGCCAGTTTCCTGTGTTTCTAAACGATAAGTTTTTACTGCTACTTGTGTTATCTATGGATCTTTTTTCCCATTTTTCAACATCTGACTCTGTAATACTTACGAAATATACACTGTGGATATAACTTCTTTCTTTTAAAACTTTTCACTTCTCTAGAATTATTAATTCATGTTTTTATTTGCTTTTTATTTTCTTGGACCACATCTTTCCAATCCAAACGGCTCCTTCCAAGGGCGTTTTTGTTCTTCAGGTCTTTTTTTTTTTTTTTTTTAATTGGGGTATGGTTGTTTTACAATGTTGTGTTAGTCTCTACTATACAGCGAAGTGAAGTAGAGTTCCCTGTGCTATACAGCAGGTTCTCATTAGCTATCTACTTTATACATATTAGTGTATATGTGTCAGGTCTCTCATAACTTTTCCTGGGGCGTTCATCACAGTCATCATCATTTACTTCTTCCCTCTGTGGAATGCTGTTACCTTACCCATGTCTTTACCTTACTTAGTCTGGGTCCTCATTTAATGGAGTGCATCATCCTTTAGTATTTTCCTGAGAAAAAGGATGCTTGGGAGGTAAATACATTGAGATCTTATGTATCTGGACGTCTTTATCCCATCCTCACGTTTGATGGAGGGTTGGTTGGGTATAGAATCTAGTTGCCTCTCACGATCTTGGAGTCATGCTTCCTGACCTGTCCTCTACCTCCTAGTGTTGCAGTCGACAGGACTGGAACCACTCTGATTTTCAGGCCCTAATATGTGTGTTGAGTCCTTCTCCTCTGGAAGTTTAAGGATCTTCTCATTTCCCTAGAGTTCTGAAATCTCAAATGATAGGCCTTGAGGTTGGCCTTTTCTTGCCATCTGTAACTCATGGCTGTTAGATCAGGAAGTTTATGTGTTACTTCTTTGATAATTTCCTTCCCTCTGTTTTCTCTATTCTCTCCTTCTGGAATTCCCATTAATTAGGAATTGTACCTCCTGGATTGATCTTCTGGCTTTGTCTTTTCTTTCCTATTCTGTGTTCTTTCTCTCTTTTTGTTCTGATTTCTCCATGCTTTCTACAACTTTATCATCTAATCAACCTTTTATTTATTTGTTTTCATTTCTGATATTTTCAACAACTTTCTCTTCTCTGAATATCCCTCTGTGGGGACAGTTACATGGTTAAACTGGGTTGAGTAAGGGACCTAAGTCCTCATACAGGCTTTGAGCTAATCTTCTGGTTTCCAGCCCCACCTTGTACCCCCCACTTTCTGAGACACCTGTGCTTCCCAGGCTCTGTGCCACAAGGTGGCTGGCTTTCTAGCGGCTCCTCCCCTGCACTCTCCCCTCTTCTTCCCTTCAGTCTGCTGAAGCACTTGCTCTGTTTTATTTCCGGTTTCCAGAATTTGGACATCTCCTGTGTGTTGTTTGTTTCCCCTCCCATTCTTCAGGTCCTCATGAATTTATAAGTTTATCCCTTTATTTTGTGGAAAGGAAACAGGTGTGTAAATGTATGTTCAGTCTGTGATGTTTAATCAGATGAGAGTTTTTTGTACTGATTTGTATTTGAAACTTTCCATGCTTGACAGATGTACAGGTGACTTTCAGTCATACTTAATAAGGGTTTTATCAGCCAGGATCATAGTATTCTTGGACACTTCATACTGTCCTCTCCTCTCCACTACATCTTCCCCACAAAGCACTGTATTTTATCATTGCGTTATCCCCAGAATTTATAACAGTGTCTGATGTAAAGGAAGTGCTTGTAAACTATAGTCAAAAAAATGTAATTAATGTGAAATTTACATATATTTTAAATTAGAACATTCTAATTCAGCCACACAAGGAGTTTGCTTTTCCCTCCAAGACATTGTCCCCACCCCCCCACTTCCCCACAGGATCTTTTTTCTCCCTCCTTCCCCCTCTGCACCATCATTGTCACTCCTAAAGCCCCAAGTTTGAAATAGATTTGCTTTTTAGACACAGTAGCTTTTTTTTTTTTTTTTTTTTAACCACACTGCTTGGCTTGCAGGATCTCAGTTCCCCGACCAGGGATTGAACCCAGGCCACAGCATTGAAAGCCCAGAATCCTAACCACTAGGCCACCAGGGAAGTCCCCCACAGTGGCGTCTTAAAATGCAGAAGTCCTAAAGGGACATAACATTTAAGACTCTAAAGTAAGCACAAAATTCTTTAGTCAGTTCTGAGAGCTCAGTAATCCATTAATCATCATTTTGCCCCAGTTGATGGCCTGCTTGCCAACTTTACTCTGATGGTTACAATATTTGGTGGGTTGGTTTGTTTTATTTGTTACTTTTTGGTGTGTGTCCCTATCTGCCCATGTTTTCTTTATTTCAACATAGAACATTATTAACATCTCTCAGAGTAATTTTTATGTGTAAACTTTTGAACATTCTCTAGTAATAACTGGTAACCAGTAATCAGCAGGCTAAATCCTTCTCAGCAAACCACTAGATCCCATGTCTCAATTCAAGTCTAGTTTATAGAAAGTAGAAAGCACCCTATAATGATGCGACCACCCTAAATCACAGCTCCCTCCATCCTCAGAAGGGCCAAACAGCAGGCCTGCCTTTTAAAACTCCTAGTCAGGAATCATGTCTTCAGAAAGTGACAATTTAGTCTTCTACTTGTCAGCTTTGATCCCAAAATAAAATCTGGAATGTTATAATTGGAACAAATACACTGAATATGATAAATCAGTCTCTTTAACCCATCCCTCGTAGCTTTCATTGACTAAATGGTTAAAATAACATGAAGCACATTAGGTAGAGAACATTGAAAGTAGTTTTTGATTTTTAAAATATTAATTGCACCCTCAACTGTTTAAGTTGGAAAGTTTCATTTAAAGGTAAAAGGCATAAAAACAGGTATTTTTGTCCCTACACTTCTTCTATATAGTAGAGGCTGTAAACTTAGATCTTGGGGTTCTGTGATGGCACCATCAAGGCTGCAGATTCCACTCTCCTTCAGTAACAGGTTTCAGAACACTTGACCACCTTTTTTTTAAAAATGGAGATGTAATTGACATATAACATTATATTAGTTTCATGACCAATCTTAAATTAAATCTCATACTGCAGCTTTAAGCTTATTTTCTTATATTGTACTCATTCACTATACCAGTGCCCTTTAAGAATATTACCTTTCTCTTCCCTTGATCCCATTCTATTTTTTTTACATCCCTCCTTTAGAATAGAATGCTAGCTTTGTATATTGAATTTTTTAGTACACTGCACATCTGTTTTATTCTCACAAGCCACTCAATGAGATAGGAAGAGAGAAGATACCATTCCATTACCCTCAGAATAAAGGATGGCTTGGCTTTTGTGACACATGCTCAGGTAGTATAGCCCAGTGATGTGTTGATTTTTTAAAATGGTTTAAAAAGTTATGCTTCTTGGCCCTTGGAGCTGATGTTATGCTGTGACTGCAAGATCCTTTTCAGTTTTATTTGCCTAGCTTTTATTCTCCTTTTCTTAATGTACTCAAGAACAAATTACACTAACTTGCCTTTTTTTATTTAGTTTGATGGATGCTGTTTCAATTTGTCAAGGTCACTTTGAGTCTAGTTTTATCTTGGGTTTTAGCAGATGCCTTCAATTTTGGTCTGCTTAATAAGCGTGCTCTCGATCCTGTCGTGTTGAGATAAGGCCACATATATTTGATTAAAGATCCATTTTGGCCTATGTATTTATCAGGTGTTTTGACAAGCACGATATTATAACAGAATAATACAAAGTCTTTGACAAACAATAGCTCCTCTTCCTGTAAGCTTCACACTAATCTAAAAATAGCTGAAAACTAGAACATTCCTGTACAAACGGCCTTCACCGTCTTTACTTTTCTGAGTGTCCTCTTTGGTTTTGTCTAACTGTGACCTCTAATTATTTACCTTGATGTAATTATATGTGTGAATCCTCTGACATGGATGGTATGACAGAAGTAATTGCCTCTAAATAGACATACAAATAATTTGTTACATAAAAACCTGTTCAATACGTTTAGGAATGGGAAGGCTTTCAGGGATCTGGTGGCCATGGATCTCTGGTGTGTCCCTTGAGACTGCACATCTCAGCTTTGCCGGCCTGTGCTTGTTCCCTTCCCCTCCTCCACTACCTAGGCTGGTGGCACCCCTTCCAAATAGATTGTTTTCAATCTTGAAAAGTATATTAAAGATTATATTTAAAGGTTATTTAAAGTATTTAAAGTTTATTTTTATTACAAGTTTAAATAATGGGCAATAATAATTTGCCTTCATACAGCTAACAGGCTAACATCCTCCTTAATTTACTTTAAATTGTGACAAAAAACATAATTTGACAAGTATAAAAGTACTAATACGTTGATTATGTTGTGAAAGTGTGACTACGTGTTAAAATGTCAAAAACAGGTTAGTTAGTTTCTCCGGTTATTTGTAAAATAAAGGCATTGTCCCATATTCTCACTGAATTCCCATCTATGTGCTCCTTAAGTTAGCAGCCTGGCACGGATGCTGCCACCAGCCCAGGTCCTGCGGAAGCCTTCCGTAGACTCCTGGTCTCTGCTCTTAGCTCCAGTATCCCTCTTCCCCCCATTGACTCTTTCCTTTCTCTCCCCTCAACCCCGTACCCCCAGCTCATCACCCCTGCACGCTCCTCTACTCTGCCCCTCCCTCTCTCACATTCCCACACTCTCTCTCATTCTCCTCTTCCGTCTTCCTCACACTCCCTCCCTCCCTCCCTCCCCAGCCCCCATCACTTGGTCTTTGTCATCACAGCTCTCATTTCTGTCACAGCCTGTCCACATTACACATTAAGGCACCGAGGCCTATTCATCTCTGTATTCCCATGACTTTTATCATACAGCAGAAAGTTGTGTAATTATCTTATTTCCTATTTTTCATAACATTTACCTGTGTGATAGATATCTCTTTTTATAACACTACATGATGGCCTTGAGACTGAACCTACAGAGAAAGGGTTAATTTTCTTTCAGAATTTGGCTTTTCTGAATTCTAGGGAATCTCCTGTGAAATTTGAAGCTTAGAATTTTATTGTTTATATTACCTTACAAATGGAAAGACTTAGTGTTCCTACAGTCTATTTCTTTATTTCTTTTAGGGATGAGAGAAGCATTACACGTGATTTTTAAATAAAATTTATAAGGGGCACACTCTTCTTTGAAAATGCTGAAGGACCATAAATAAGAATATTGACAAGTCACTGTATATTAGGCCAGATAATTCATCCCTGAGATGTTAAGCGAGTTATTGCTGATATGTTAAAAGAGCTCACATGATCGAATAGTATGTAAAAGTAAGTATTCATTTCAATTCAACAAATATCTGAGTCCTTGTTAGAAAACCAGTAGAAGTCTGAAGTTAGAATGCTGTGAGGGACCTTTGTCACTTCACAGGTGACTGAGCCTCAGCCCCGGGCCCCAGGGCTGGTGCCTGAAGAGAAGCCCTGTGTGAGGGCTCCTGGACCTTGTCAGGAAGGTTCGCGCTTTTCCTGCAGAAAGCAGTGCCTTGCCCCACACAGCTCCTGCACGAGGGAGGCACAGCTTCCTTTACCTAGCTTTGTTAGAAAAATGGAGCTTCCGCCCCCTCATCCCAAGCCAAGGCCAGTTTTGAAGCCACCTGAAGGCCACAGCCAAGACCAGTTTCTTCCCATCTTCCCATGTATTGGAAAGAAGTCTAATAAGGGAAAGTCCAGTCAGCTTAATGGTTGCCCTCAAAGATCTTCCTCACCTTTCTGCCTTTGCCGTTCTGCTCAGCAGCTGTGTGTGTGTTGGCGGGGGAAGGGGCTAGGTCAAAGACCTGGAATCACGTTGCTTCCTGTGAATTTCCTAGCTGGCCACTTGCTCAAGTCACTAACCTCTGTACTTCACCTCCCTCATCTGTAAAATATGGAAGCTGATGGCACCTGCTGTGAAGAGGGTTGTCCTGAGCATTAAATGAGTTACTCTTTGGAAAGTACATAGAGAAATGCTTGGCATGTACTGTGGGCTGGTGTCTGCCCTAGAATGGCATCCTCACGTGTTGTTTTGGCGAAGATGTGTTCCTGTTATAAGCTCGCTCAGTAAGCTGTGGTTTATATCATTCCATCCTAGCACAGTTAGTGATTCATCCCAGGAGTGTCCAGAACGTATCCTCCTGGATAGCAAAGTTGCCCTGCATATGAAACAAACAGTTTCTCCTCATTTTTATTACTCTGGTGGGAAACTCAAGTTTGTGGGGAGCGGGGAGCGTGGTGTTTAAGGTGTCATTTTTTTTTTGCGGGACGCGGGCCTCTCACTCTTGTGGCCTCTCCCGTTGCGGAGCACAGGCTCCGGACGCGCAGGCTCAGCGGCCATGGCTCACGGGCCCAGCCGCTCCGTGGCATGTGGGATCTTCCCGGACCGGGGCACGAACCCGTGTCCCCTGCATCGGCAGGCGGACTCTCAACCACTGCGCCACCAGGGAAGCCCTAAGGTGTAATGTTAATTACTGTCTCATGAAATAGCATTAGCCCACGTGAACACTCTCAGGAATTAGAGTCCTCAAGGAGAGGAGGCAAAAGGAAGAGAATAAAATCTGTCTTCACATTAAGTAAAGACAATATTCTTGTGAGTTGGTAAATTTCTGATAATGATTATCTAAGGCCACAGTAAAGAGTCTACCTAGTAATGAAGTTTTTTAAATAAACATTTTTGACAGGTCAGCACCATAAAGGAGATCCAAAATAATTAAGAATTCATGGAATGATTCGGGACAACCACACTCCACCTCCCACCAAAAATAGTTAATATATGTAGTATATATGGACCACAGAGGGCTGTATTGCAGTCTTGGGATTGAGCCTTTATAATTTATGGGCAGTGCGAAACCACCAGCAATTGGTGGGTTCCAAACTATTCCTGGAGGCTTTTGAGTTGTGGTTTTTAGATGAAATAAGTACTGTGGGCTGATGTTAGTCCTAGAAGGTGTCCTCACATGTCATTTTAGTAAAAATGTGTTCCTGTCATTAAGCTTATTGGGTAGAAGTCAAACCAAAGAGAAAATTCAGCCCTATGTGACCCTGTCCCACTAATCCAGGTACAGTGGAGTGATTTTGGCTGTGTGTGCTTATGACTGACACTTGATTTGAATATATTGGCAGCATACTGCTGTCAAGTAATGTGCCTTGTGAGAACAGAACTAAAGAGCTGCTACATAAGCAGACACATGAGACCAAGGCCAACAAAATAACAAACTTAAGTCTGAAGTAGTGCAGGTCCCTTCTGATGGGAGTGAGACCCAGCTGCAGTGGCATCAACTTCTGTTTTTTAATTTTATTGGAGTACAGTTGATTTACAATGTTGTGTTATTTTCAGGTGTACACCAAAGTGAACCAGTTAAACATATACGTATATCCACTCTTTTTTAGATTCTTTTCCCTTATAGGCCATTACAGAGTATTGAGTAGAGTTCCCTGTGCTATACAGTAGGTCCTTATTAGTTATCTATTTTATATATAGTAGTGTGTATATTGTCAATCCCAGTCTCCAGTTTATCCCCCACCCCTTACCCCCTGGTAACTGTAAGTTTGTTTTCTACATGTGTAGCTCTGTTTCTGTTCTGTAGATAAGTTCACTCATACCGTTTTTTTAGACTCCACATATAAGCATATCATATAATATTTGCCTTTGTCTGACTTCATTCAGTGTGCCAATCTCTACGTGCATCCATGTTGCTGCGAATGGCATTATTTCGTTCTTTTTTATATGTAATATTCCATTGTATATATGTACCACATCTTCTTTATCCATCTGTTGATGGACATTTGGGTTGCTTCCATGTCCTGGCTGTTGTAAATAGTGCTGCAGTGAACATTGGGGTGCATGTACCTTTTCGAGTAATGGTTTTCTCCGAATATATGCCTAGGGGTGGGATTGCTGGATCATATGGTAGTTCTATGTTTAGTTTTTTAAGGAACCTCCATGCTTTTCTCCATAGTGGCTGTACCAGTTTACATTCCCACCAACAGTGTAGGAAGGTTCCCTTTTGTCCTGTGACATCACCTTTGAAGGCATTTTATTTCTCACCTGTTTCACTAAGCAGCTAGTAGAAGAGTTTCTAGTAAAACGTATGCTCATTTAACAACTCTCAGGCATACTCATTGTGACTGGCTCTGTGGAGATGCCAGGTGGTTCCAGACTTTGAAAATAGTGTCTATGAAATTTAAATCTTGGTTCAGACAGATATCAGATGTAGGTCCTTTGTTTGCTTGAGAGTTACTTTTTTTTTTTCATTCAAAAACTACTTAAAACTGGTTAAGATAAGCAATAGGGTAATTGCCAGATGGTTCTCTTTGCTTGTTTCTAGGTAGAGTTGTCTCTGGAAAGAATCAAAATATATTAATGCTTTGAAAAGGCAGCCCCTCAAAATATATTTGTTTGCTGACACAAGACCTTGCACCTCCCAACAGGCCTGGGCATTTTAATCCACTGTTGTTCATGAAAAGCACATGGATTTTAAAAAACCAACTCACCTGTCACCTGGTTCCCCAAGCAGCAGGTCCCCAGCACTCCCATTATGCCTGTTGCGCTACTTAGCACCGTGTACTGTGACTGTCTTCCTCACCAGGTTGGTTCCCCAGGGGCTAGGTCAGCCCTGGGGCCGCTGTAGAGAATGACACAGGACTGATCAGCACAGCGTGAACCTGTGACTTAAGAAAGACATGTAATGAGCAATGTAATATCTGGGAGGAAGGTGGGCCTTTGGATGTCATTTAAAGTATTTTTCGAAGCATGTAATAATTGAAGAGAAATGTTAAAATGTGTTTTGGTAATGAGTCTGAGTGACAGTTTTTTCTATATGCCACTTTATAGTTTCAGCAAAAAAATTAATGGTTGAGAGATAGTCAACCATGGTAGTGTTAATTGCTCATCCTGGTAGTTCTTTGTGAGGCACAGTATACAAGGCACTCACCAAAGGTTTTGTTGTTTGTGTGTTTTATTGTGTGCCCTTTGAGACAAAAACGTGAGATCCAGAGGTCAGTCACCCAGAGCCCTAACACGGTTTTATTGTCCTAGACTGACAACCTAGAGGAGAGATTCGACTCAGAAAGGAGAGAAACAGTCCCTGTATGAGAATATGACCTAATGACACTCAGAACTCATGTTGCAGATCTGTCTATGAAGCTGCCCACTGGCCTCACTCAAAACCAGCATATGTGTGTCCCCTGCCTAGTTCTGTGCTCTCCTCTGCCCCAGCCAAAACCCTTGGAGCCGTCACAGACTCCTTCCCTTGTTTCCTATTGCGACATTCATTGTTCTTGTTTCCTAGAGAACTCAAGTCTCTCGTATCTTCATTGAAACACCCCAGACCCCCCAACCATCATCTTTTCAATTAGGTACCGTCTTAATCAGTCTCTCTACTCTTTAGTTTGACCCCCTTCCATTTTCCACTCTAAAGAGATCCTTCTAAAACCCAAGTGTGGCCATGCCGTTGCTTACAACCTTGGTTTACTTACACCCTTTACTAGTTGGCATCTGATAGGTGCCAGGAACAGATTGGTGCACACAATTAAAAGAAGACAATGTGGTAGAAAGTAACCAGGTAGCTGCTTTAGATTGGGAGCCCAGGGGAAGTTCCTGGAGGTGCTGAGGTGGCAGTGGTATAACGAGCCAGCCTTTGAGATCAGAGAGGTACAGAGGGTACAGGGGCTGCAGGGAGGAATGGAGCTTGGTGGGTTTGAGGATCAGGAAGAAGCCAGTGTGGTGAGGCAGTAGCAGAAAAGCGGAGAGGGTAATGAGGTTGGAGAGGTCGGCAGGAGCTAATCCCCATGGCCTGTGTGGGCAGGAGTGGAAACAGCAACTGGGTGAATGCGGTGCCATTTCTTTAAACAGGAAAGCCTGGAGGAGGAACAAGTTTTGGTGGGGAGATCAGGAGGTGTATCACGTCCATGTTAAGTCTAAGATGCCTCCCTTTTAGACATCCAAGTGACCATTTACGAATTAATGAATTTCTGATGGATAGTTCCTTGCAGCTAAGAGCAGCTCTAGATAAGCTTTAGATCAGCACGTGTGTAAGGACTGTGAGGGTGTGGGGTCTGTGTAAACACCGAAAAGCTGCACCTAACTTGGGCGAGGGGAAAGGTGAGTCAGGAAGGCTCCGGAGGCCCGACCTGCCCAGAGTTACTGTGCGCTCGGACCAGCCCAAAGCTCAGAGTGAGTGGTGGGAAAAATAGGCCCACGTCACGATCCACACCTTCCCGCTTTCCCAAACCCTTCCATCAAGCCCTCTGAAACTCACACTCTTAATTCTCTTCTCTGAACACTGGCTTTCTCAGTGTCACTACCTCTGTCCCCTTATCCCTCACAGGTGGACACAGTCATTAATATTTGCACCTTCACTCTGGTCCAGGTACTCTCCAAGAGCGACATGTCAGCCCAGGGCTATAAGCAAAGCACCCGCAGTAGAAACTGCGGAACAACATGCAAAGCTACCACGCGGTTGTGGGTGGCATCCCTATAAATTGCTACTGCTGCCTCCTGGCAGGCGAGGCTTTGCAGTGCTGCAGACCTTTTCCTCATTAAAGCCAGTCACCTTCAAGGATGCTACCTCTCCAGCAAGGGAATTCCGTTCTCCCATACCATCTACCCCACCCACACTTTGCAAAAAAGAGAATTCCATTTAAGTTGCATATGCCAACAAGATCTCATTGCTCAGCTCTGGAAGACTCTCCATTCAAAACCTTCCAAATTAACTTTCAGAAGCCCAGGAAATGATCCAGCCACACCTACACACACACACTGAGACCACCAGCAAACACCAGTTGTTGCCTTCAGCTCCTTAATTTGACTTGGGAATTATGAAACCCCATCTTCTGTTGCTTCTTTGTAATCTCACTCATGAATGAAAACCCACATATATGGTGGACCCACCGTTCATCACATAAATACTGTGTCCTGACCAGGCTGCCCAGAGAACAGGTACCAGAAGGAAAGCAAAAGAGGCTCTTGGATTTACCCCACAAATGGTCTCCGAAGACACTAGAAGAGATTGTTGGGGAGGAGTGATGATTACAGAACGTTATAGATCTCATTTTTTCCTTCATCCAAATATTGGTAGGGATTGACTTCTTGGAAAATTGTAATGGCATACAAGTCACTTCAGCCTCTTCCAACCTAATTTCTTAACCTGTGAAGTGGAGATAATAACTGATCTACCCTGTCAGGTTGTAAGGAGTAAAATGAGATATGTCGAACAGTCACTTGACATTAAAAAATTGAAGGTTGGGGAGGTAGTTGTTGAATTTAATTAATTCTGATCTTGGTCATATTATTTCCGCGTTCCCATTTACTCCCATCTGTTGAAGTAAGGATTGGCCTCTTGCTGAGTATCTTCCTGCTCTTGAAATGAAGAAGAAAGTGTCCCCATCCACGAAGGTGGATTGAGTCAGTAGCTGTTAGACTTTCTTGGGGGTAAGAAACACCTGGAATGCTGCATGTTCAGTCTTCCGGGACAAGTGACAGACTGAAATCAACTCTGAAAACTCAGTGTTTAGCTAGTCAACTAACTTTGGTACCAAAGTTTCCATTCTAGGTTTGGACCAAGTTTTTTTTTCCAGTGCAGGGTTTCTGGGAAGTCAAGGTATGGAAGGACCTGAAATGCCCTGTGAGGTGTCTCACACATTATCACCTCATTAAGTGGCCCCATAAAGCCTGCTGAGAGGGTTAGCGGGATCTGGCTCTAGGGTGTGGGGACCAGTGACCCTATGGATAGTTGAATTGGCATGGCAGTAGCTTAAATATACCAAGATGTCCTCATTTTTTAAAGTTCCTTTCTGCTGGGACTATGCCCCCATATGAAAGTGCCTCTGCTGTCTGTCCCTTTTTAGGCTGCCCCTGCCCTTAAAGAACCTGCCACTTCCAGGAATAGGGTGGCTTTGCCTGACAAGATCTTGACTTGCAATACTCAGTTGTTCTGTTGGGAAGATGGGGATGGGTGAGGTGGAAGCAGATCTGGTCAAGAAAGTATAAAACAAATGCAAGTAGGAAGAGAGGCAGTGAAAATAAGGAAAAAGATCTCCAAGAGTTTGGAACTTCTTTGGAGCTTTAAGTTCCAGTATAAGCTGCACAAATTTGAAATCTTGCTAAAGGAGGCCTGTTGTGGCAGCAGGTTCATCATTTCTGCCACTGAAATTGTAAACAGTTAAATATAAGCGCCTTTCTGGATGCATAGACCCAGCTCGGCGTTGGATGATCAGTGGAGAGGAGCAGGATTATACTGAGAGTCACTTTCCTGGCAGGTAATTTCTTTTAAAAAATGCCTTTTTAACGCAGACGTAGAGAATGGACTTGAGGACATGGGGAGGGGGAAGGGTAAGCTGGGACGAGGTGAGAGAGTGGCATGGGCATACATATGCTACCAAATGTAAAACAGATAGCTAGTGGGAAGCAGCCGCATAGCACAGGGAGATCAGCTTGATGCTTTGTGACCACCTAGAGGGGTGGGATAGGGAGGGAGGGAGGGAGACGCAAGAGGGAGGAGATATGGGGATATATGTATATGTATAGCTGATTCACTTTGTTATAAAGCAGAAACTAACACACCATTGTAAAGCAATTATACTCCAATAAAGATGTTTAAAAAAAAAAGATGCCTTTTTAGATTCAGAAAGCGCAAAAGGCAATCATATCTCCTTGTAGGCCAATCCACTGTTTGAGCAAAGGGTAAAAAAATTAAACTAGTATGTAGTCTTGTGCAACTTAAATTTCAGTGTTTTAAACTCTGTCTATAAGCATTTATCTGTACACTTAGAGAAAGCTGTTCTCTTTCTTCTCACAGGGCTGCCGCAGGGCTCCTCCTCCTGCTGAGCTAGCCTTTCTCAGGTTCTCAGCTGCTATTCAGAGCAAACATGCTAATTACTGCCTTAAACCTCCTTTCTAACTTCTTAAAGGGCACACATCCCTTTTCTTCCTCCCATGTGGAAACTCCCCTCAGACAAGATATATAATGTTCTCAACAGAGTTACAGCTTTCTTCTCCAGCTGTAAAAGAAAACCTGATTACAGTTGTTTTAATGGAATATATGTACCTGTGAGTTAGATAAAATGCACACTGTTTCAGGAAAAAACCAAAGTCTGGTTAAGCCAAAGAAACATCATTAGTGAGGCCTTTGTTGACTTTCTTGTAAGTGGAATTACGAAGAATATGTATTTACATAGCAACGTACATTTTAAGATCAAGAGAAAAATGATTAAACTAAGTCTTCTTTTATAATGCTTTAATATTCTAGAAGGGGGGCAGGGATGAAGACTGGTTTTAACTTAATTGTGGCAGGTAGATACATTTTATCTGGGATATTGCTTTGGTTTTGCCTCTGTAAATTTGTTATTGCTGAATCTGAACACTGTTAACCCAGGAGAATGAGAATTAGACCGGGAATTACAGGATATTTAAAACCCACAGTGAATGGCCAGCATCTGTGCCCACCATATCCATGTTTGAAGTTCATTCCATATGTGATCATTAAAACTTTAAGCTTTGTGAGCACCTTGGTAGAAATAATGACTAGTATCTGTACTAATACATGTTTAGAGAACATTATCATCATTTTTAAAAAGTCGTTAAATACTGTGCCTGTCCTATTAAAAACATGCTGTTGTAATAAAAAGATAAATGTTCAAAACAAGTGCATGAAAGTGGCAACATTGCTGGGTGTAAGCATTAGTAGTGGATTGTTTTACAAGCTAGCTCCTCCTGGATGCCTGCACTGCCATCCCCAGCTTCCTGTGTCCTTGCAGATAAGCCCAAAGGTCTCTGCTGTTCAGGAGGCCATCCTGGGACTGCTGCTAGGCCCTCATTTTCCCTTTTTTTTTTTTTTAAATCAATTTTTTTTTTTCCTGGCCACGTGGCATGCGGGATCTTAGTTCCCCAACCAGAGACTGAACCCGTGCCCCCTGCAGTGGAAGTGCAGAGTCTTAACCACAGGACTGCCAAGGAAGTCCCATCCCTTCTGTTTTTATACAGAGTGTCTTAGAAATACCCTACACGTCATTTAAAAAATACTCTTCTCCTTCACCGTCGAGCACGTTCTGGGTTGATGGGGGGATTTTTGGTTTGTTTTCCTCATTGATTTTCTTAAAAGATTCTCCACCCTCCTCCTTTTTTCCCATCTGGGTACTGTTCCCAGTTTACTGTTGAGACGAAATTGAGGCTGAAATTAATTAACTGGCCCAGGCTGGTCTAGCGGAGGACGCAGGGCTGGACGCTGGTCTCCTGTCTCCTGTGGAGCCCCTGCTGCCGGTCCACCTCCACTGCCACTTCCCTGGACAGCTCCGCCCCAGGAAGGAACCCAGAGCCTCCTCTCCAACCCAGCTGTCTCTCCATTTTACTCTTTTTGTGTCTTTGTCTCTTTTTAGGCTGCCTATATTTGAGGCAGGAACCAAGAAAAAGAGCCCACTGAATATAAGGCAGGCAAATTCAGGAGATGTCAGCAACGACTGGAACATGTCTTTAACTGGATTGTTTTCTCCCCTCCACTTTAGGATAAACAAGAAAATGATAAGGAAAAAAGCTTGATAGCAGAGATTTATTTTGAAAAGCAAGTTTTTAGTTATACCTCCGAGTCACTATGATTTAAAAAAAAAAAAAGCCTAGTCTCTACCTAGTATCTTACAAGAGTATTCCTAATAATAGAATCGTCGCTCTGAGGCAATAGAGAATAATCAGTTCAATTCAGAATAGTGTAGACTCATGTGTTCCAGAAAGGGTTTCTAGTTTTACCTTCAGTTACCCAGAAAATGTCATTTGAAATTAAACCCTTTCCTCATCATTCCAGTTGAGATATTGCTCAACGTCCACAACATTGTATTCTTAAATGGAATTTTTCTAAGAGTAAGTAGCTTTTAGAGCAGGGGCCACTTGTGTCCTCTCCTCATCAGAGTCCTGCTGCACAGATGCTGGAAGGGCTCCCCTTCCACTGTGCCTGCCAAGTGAGGGTCCCGCCACTTACGCCACACACACCCAGGGCTCGCGAGACACATCTCAGACCCCCGTGGCTGTAGCTTATGACCAAGTCCTATTGGTTTTATCTCCAGATCTCTAAGTGCAGCCTCTTGTATGCACTTCCACCCCCAAACCCCCGTACCCAAACTCTTCCGTGACATGCCTCACCCAACAACAGGCCATCTTTGACCCCACATTCCTGCTCACCAGCTCTCTGCGCCTTCAGAATCCTGCCCCACTGTCAGCTCTCCACACCCTGAGTGCTTGTTCCTACAAGGCAGTTTGTTCCTTCTGCCCTGACATCTGAATGCTTTCCTGACCTGCCTCACTAGGTCAGGGATACTACCTCTAAGCTCTAAAGTACTATTTACCTCTTAACACATCACAATTTTGGTGTCTTACCTACAGACCATTCCATAAGTTCCCCAGTGGCAGACTTTTGATCTTCAGTTCAGCCCCCTTGCCTGGCACATAGGCAGGTAAAATTTGTTGAATGAATAAGAAGGAAAGATGATTACGTTTCTGAAGTTGACACCATTTAAGAAAACTTAAATATCAAGGCAAAGACCACCGAGAATCAAAGCTACTTTGGTCATACGGTCTCTTACAACCTTTAGAGAAACCAGGATATTAGAGGGAAAGATAAGGAATAGAGAAAACTTGAGCCAACACAGACCAAACTAATTGGGTTCTTATTAATTTTCTTCTAGCCCATGTCTCCATTTTCTCGACTTTGCAGTTCTATGCTGTAGACTCAGGATTGACGTGTTAATAAGGCAAATTAAAAGTCCCAAGAACAGCTCATTAGGAAGTCAAAGTCCTTTCTTCATTTTCAGTAGGATAACTTGTATTTCGTGATTCTGTAAAGAAGCACCAGCCTGGCTTTTTACTGTTAACCAGTGGTTACTCACCTTCACCTCTGATGGAGGCACAACAGATGCCTTACTTTCAGTGCACCTAACGTGTGAAAGTCCAGATGTGTAAAATAGCAACAACAAAAAAAGAGATGGGATAGAATCTTCTAGAGAAAAGACACCCTTCCCCAGCTGCATCTTAGACCTAATAAGTTTTCATTATTTGTTTGCTGAATGGTAAAGTGAACAAATCCATCGTAGAAAGGCATGTGCACTCTAAATGTATTCTTCATGTGCTCAAGGTTGTGGGTAAATTCTGGCCTCCTCTGTTTGGCAGACGAAGTACAGAAAAACAAGAAAAGACATTGTTAATGAAGAAAAAAAGTCCTTTAATCCCAAACCTTGTAGCCTAATTCAAAGCATCAAAACTTCAGTGTAAACCCATCTGTGAGTACAAAGACAGTAGGAAGGGAATTCTGGGAACAGGCTTTGCTTGTGGATCGAAACAGAGGCCAGGGATGCAGCTGGGAGACGCTGCCAGAACAGCTGCACTTAGATTTTGACCTTGGTCATGCTGTCATGCGTTTTGTTCCACTTCCAGGGCCAGTCACCCCTCAACTCCCACTGAGCCACAAAGACATATTTTATATGTTTATAATGTGGTTTGAAAAGCTTTCTCAAAGAAGCTAATATTTTTCAGGGTCAGCAGCAGAACCACTTTTTGACTGGGGTTTTTATGGGAGGAAAATGGGAATCTAAATGAGTAATTTTATCCCAGATTTTTATATCTAAAAGATGACAGTTGGATTAAAGAAAGTTGTGCATGTGTGTTTCCTCTCCTGGTTTTGAGGGGAAGCAGATGACTCTATCCTGGAGGCAGAGAAGATGAGCCGCTAGGCTCTGGGTGTGTTGTGAGGATCGGTGCCACCGGCTGGGTCTCGGCCCCTCATCGTGAGGGATCCAGAAGCAGAGGTGGAAATTATCGTAACGTGAGTGAGGGGTTGCATAACAAGGGTGAGGACAGGCTGGGAGAACTGTGGCTAGGAGCACGTGGCAGGTGACACTGGTGCAGACAGCCTGAGTCAGTGTCATCAAACAGGCAGGGGCAGTACCTACAGGGCACAGCAGGCCAGCCCGCATGGCCCTTTTCCTCACTCTGGTTTTGCTCAGCTTTGGACGCTTTTGACCCCCTGCTAGTGTTTAATTTGTACTCGATTGTTTTATTCCTTGTTTGTTTGTTTGTTAAATTTTATTATTATTTATTTTACTTATTTTTGGCTGTGTTGGGTCTTTCTTGCTGTGCACAGGCTTTCTCTAGTTGCAGAGAGCGGGGGCTACTCTTCATTGCGGTGCGCGGGCTTCTCATTGCGGTGGCTTCTCTTGTTGCAGAGCACAGGCGTAGGCTTCAGTAGTTGTGGTTCACGGGCTCTGGAGCGCAGGCTCAGTAGTTGTGGCGCACAGGCTTAGTTGCTCGGCAGCATGTGGGATCTTCCCAGACCTGGGCTCGAACCCCGTGTCCCCTGCACTGGCAGGCGGATTCTTAACCACTGTGCCACCAGGGAAGCCTCTCCTTGTTTATTTAAAACCTTTCCTTCCAATGCAAAAGTGCTTCACAAAACATTACAAATACTTCCCATTAATCTGTATTGTTCAAGGATAGAATTAGGAGGGGAAATAAAATGAAAGTAATAGTGAATAGTAGCTAAGAGATGCAGTGTTCAGAGATTTGGCCAAGAGCTGTCCATACACACCCTCAGAGGTGAAATACTGTTGAAACACACACAGCAACTCAAATTACAAAAAGACTGACAGCAGATGCTCAGGACCACCCAGGGTCTGCTTGTTTCAGCCAGTATTCTAAAGGAAAAAAATTAGTTCCAAAAAACAATTTTTAAACTTAGTTTGTCTTAATTTAATAGAATCTACTTGGTATGTGTTTTCTAATTTTGACATCAGTAACTGCCAAAAATATGACACATTATAGGGACTTCCCTGGCAGTCCAGTGGTTAAGACTCTATGTGCTTACACTGCAGGGGGGCACGGGTTTGATCCCTGGTCATGGACCTAAGATTCTGCTTCCCGCACGGTGTGGCCAAAAAAAAAAAAAGACATGTAAGCCCTAACAATTATATAACTCTTTCTAGTTTATAAAACACTCTCACAGTTATTTCGAACAACTTTACGAGGAAGGAAAACAAAGTTGACCCTTGAACAGCACGGGGATTAATCCGAGTATAACTGATAGTCAGCTCTCCATACCCTCGGTTCCTGCACTTTTGCAGATTCGACCAACCACGGACTGTGTACTACTGTAGTGTTTACTATTGAAAAACATCCACGTATAAGACCCAGCAGTTCAAACCTGAGTTGTTCGAGGGTCAGCTGTATTGTTAGCCCCATTTTGCAGATGATAAAATTGATGTGACTTTTTTGGCTTTCATGCAAGAGCTGACACCCTCAGCTTCTCTTTCCATTGGCCCCTGTGCTGCTTCACACGAGCGTAGTATTTACATTAGACCATCCATGTTTATTCTGAAAAGCCAGTCAGACTGGGAGCTTTTGTCTTAAGGCACAGTTAGCCGTTAGCCAGTGAATGCTGCTGACATGACTGATGGCATTTAAACTAGTATCATCATAATTTTTTAAGATTTAATGGTTTTGCTGGAACAGCTATGGGGCATAGATGCTACTTTAAAATATATACCTCTCGTAGCACTGAGTAAATGGATGTGGAAGGACTGGGTGTCTCTCCCCCCCTGAGGGGGTCTCTGAAGCCTTAGTGGTGCTCTGGGCTTGTGGTGTGGGCTCCAGAGGCTGGTGCCAATCCCTTCTTCCAGGTCTTGAGAATGGCAAACAGCAGCAGAACTTTCCAGCTGGTCTCATGAGCTTTCAGGGGACATAAAGAGATTAACTCTAAGGAAGCAAGAACCCAAAACATAGAGGGTTTTATATGTATTGCTTTGGCCAACGCCTTGAAGTGCTCTTGAAAGAAAATTAACAGGGTGCAGAGTTGCCTCAAAGAAAGCTGCTCCCAGGGCAGCTCTACCTGTAAAGAGGGCAGCTCTTTACAGGTAGACTGTGTCGCTGCCACGTGGCTGGAGTAGATCGCTTGGGCGGCAGAGGCTTCTGTCCTAGATATGGAAGGCATAATTAAAAGGAAAAGGAAGATCTTGCTGGTGGCCAAAAATTAACACATACCTTGTTCCACATGTTCCATGCTCTACTAGCACCAGCTTTTAAACTCATGTTGAAGAGTATTCTCGTTAGTTATCTCCACGTTCTCAAGTGTGTCAGGCATCGCGTTCATTCCATCAGCCCACATTTACAGTTCCTACAGTGTGCCGGGCCCTGAGGATACAAGAATGAGTCTCGCAGTTTGGGGGGTGTGGAGGGTGGACAGACATGAAAAAGTTAATACTGTAAGCACGAGCAGAAGTGTGTGCAGTGCTGGCTAAAAGCCATCTTGGGCACAGTAGTGGCAACGTCTGTGATCTTTAAAGCTCTAACGGAACTGATCGTCATCAACACTAACAATACCCTGACCCAAATGCTTCAGTGCACTGAGGCTGCTCAGAGATGCCCGTTAAGCAGAGCGACTATTCAGGTCGCCGTTACATCTCATAGGAAAGACATTCCTGTAAATGAAGAGGCATGCAAAATTCTCCCTCAGAGCTTCCTTTGGATATGAACTAAACTGCTTTTAGGTGATTCGGCTCCAGCAATTTGCCACCTCCAGTATTTCCCAAGATTTACAGTATCAAGAAATGCACAGTGGCTTAAAAATAACCTTTATTCCCCCCTAAATAAATGAAAGATTCACTGTTGAGATGATTGGACCGTTGCTTGTTGTAAAAAGTACTTTGATTTAGAAACCATGATTGAAAAGTCCCACTGTGTGTCTCACTTGTGTGGGGAACAGTCTTGTGTGGACTTATCTCTCCTGGAGATAAATATCATTAAACTTGTAACAACAGTGGCGTCAAAAACAAAGGACATTTAGCTGTACACTGACTTTATTAAATTATTTGCACTATGGGAGAGTGGTAGTATACATAGTTTCTTCAGGTAAAAACTAAAGAACAAAAAATCCAGTTGGAAATGGCACTGGCCTGGGTATTGATTTTAGGATAGAAGGGGCGAATAGAAACAGAAGCTATTATACAGGTAAGTTTTTATATTGTCTTTGGCACCTGGCATGTAGGAAGTACTTTTCAAATGTTGGATAGTTGAGTAAATGAAGGGGACTAGAAGGCAGCGCAGTGTGGTATAAAGAATGGTTGAACCTTGGGGTTCAGGAGAAAAGAGGCTTTAGTTGTAAGTTCTGGTACTTCTAGTTATGGGATCTTCAGCAGGTCACCTTGCTTCTAGCCTCTTTTTGAACCAGAAAAAAAAAATGTGTTGAAGACAGACCCAGTGTCCCTTCCAGTTGCAGTGTCATTGATCTGATGCCAGACAAGCCTGATGCCTAATAAAGAGTGAGTGAAATTGTGGGGGTTTCCATGAGGGAGAAGCTTGTTACACTGAGGGATGTAACAGGAAAATGAACGGTCCCTTCTCTTACTGTGAGATTCTCAGGAAATCCCCACTTACTAGATTTCTATCACTGCTGTAACATATTACCACAAACTCAGTGGCTGAAAACACACACTTGTTATCTTACAGTTCAGATTAAGGCATCAGCAGGGCTGTGTTCCTTTCTGGAGGCTCTAGGGAAGAATTTTTCTTGTCTTTTCCAACTTCTACATTCTTGGCTCATGGCCTCTTCCTCCATCTTCAAATCCAGCAGTGTTGCATCTCTCTGACCCTGCTTTCATCATTACATCTCCCTAAAGCCTGCAGCTCTGATACTTCTGGGAGAGGTTCTTTGCTTTATGGAACCATGTGATTAGATTGGGGCCACCTGATAATCCAGCTTACCCTCCCCATCTGCACAGTCCCATTGCTGTGAGGCAAAGATTCTGAGGATGAAGTTGGACATCTTTGACATCTTTGGGAGTCAGTTCTGCCTATCATGCCCCACTGTCTACATTAGTCTGCCGGGGACAGAAGTATAATGGCGAAAGCACTAAATGGCTCCCAGGAATTCTGAAATCCTACCTCAGCCAGTCATAGCATCTCTCTGGGTCTTTGTTTTTCCTCATCTAAACAGTTGGGGAGTTGACGGGACTTCCCTGGTGGTCCAGTGGTTAAGTCTCCGCGCTCCCAATGCAGGGGGCCAGGGTTCGATGACTGGTTCGGGAACTAAGATCCCACATACCGCAACTAAGCCCGCACACTGCACTAGAGAAGCCCGCACACCACGATGAAGAATCAGTGCAGCCAAAATAAAATTAATTAATTTTTTAAAGTTGGGGAGTTGAAATTGGACCAGTGGTTCTCAAACTGTATTGGAGCATCAGAATTGCCTGGAGATTTGTTGCACATTGACATGGGGCTTGAGAATTTGGATTTCTTTATCTTTTAAATTCTTTTATTGTGCTGAAATACACTTAACATAAAATTTACCATCTTAACTGTTTTTTGTTTTTTTTTTTGCGGTACACGGGCCTCTCACTGTTGTGGCCTCTCCTGTTGCGGAGCGCAGGCTCAACGGCCATGGCTCACGGGCCCAGCCGCTCCGCGGCATGTGGGATCTTCCCAGAGCAGGGCACGAACCTGCGTCCCCTGCATCAGCAGGCGGTCTCTCAACCACTGTGCCACCAGGGAAGCCCCTTAACTGTTTTTTTGTTGTTTGTTTTTTTATTGAAGTATAGTTGATTTACAATATCATGTTAGTTTCAGGTGTACAGCACAGTGATTCATATATATATTCATATATATATATATATATATTCATATATATATTCTTTTCCAGATTTTTTTCCCTTATAGATTATTACAAAATATTGAGTATAGTTCCCTGTGCTATACAGTAGATCCTCGTTGTTTATCTATTTTGTATATAGTATGTGTATATGTTAATCCCAACGTCCTTTTTTATCCCTCCCCACCCCCCCTTTCCCCTTTGCTAACTGTGAGTTTTGGAAATAAGTTCACTTTTATCTTCTTTTTTTTTTTTTTCTTTGAAGATTCTACATATAAGCCATATCATATGATATTTGTCTGTCTCTGTCTGGTTCACTTCACTTAGTATGGTAATCTCTAGGTCCGTCCATGTTGCTGCAAATGGCATTATTTCATTATTTTCTATGCCTGAGAATATTCCATTGTGTATACATACCACATCTTTATCAAGTCATCTGTTGAGCATTTAGGTTGCTTCCATGTCTTGGCTATTGTAAATAGTGCTGCAGTGGACATTGGGGTGCAAGTATCTTTTTGAATTATAGTTTTCTCCAGATATATGCCCAGGAGTGGGATTGCAGGATCATATGGTAACTCTGTTTTTAGCTTTTTAAGGAACCTCCATACCGTTCTCCATAGTGACTGTATCAATATATATTCCCACCAGCAGTACAAGAGGGTTCTTTTTTCTCCACACCATCTCCAGCATTTATTATTTGTAGACTTTTTTATTATGGCCATTCTGGCCAGAGTGAGGTGGTACCTCAGTGTAGTTTTGATTTGCATTTCTCTAATAATGATGCTGAGCATCTTTTCATGTGCCTGTTGACCATCTATATGTCTTCTTTGGAGAAATGTCTATTTAGATCTTCTGCCCATTTTTTGATTGGGTTGTTTGGTTTTTTGATATTGAGCTGTATGAGCTGTTTGTATATTTTGGAAATCCCTTGTCAGTCACATTGTTTGCAAATATTTTCTCCCATTCTGTAGGTTGTCTTTTCATTTTGTTTATGGTCTCCTTTGCTGTGTAAAAGCTTTTAAGTTTAATTTGGTCCCATTTGTTTATTTTTGTTTTTATTTCCATTACTCTAGGAGGCAGATCCAAAAAGATAGTGCTGTGATTTATGTCAAAGAGTGTTCTGCCTATGTTTTCCTCTAGTGTGGTTTTATAGTATCCAGTCTTACATTTAGGTCTTTAATCCAGTTTGAGTTTATTCTTGTATATGGTGTTAGAGAATGTTCTAATTTCATTCGTTTACATGGTAGCTGTCCAGTTTTCCCAGCACCACTTACTGAAGAGACTGTCTTTTTTCCATTCTATATTCTTGCCTCCTTTGTCGTAGATTAATTGACCATAGGTGCATGGGTTTATTTCTGGGCTTTCTATCCTGTTCCATTGATCTATATGTCTGTTTTTGGTCCAGTACAGTACTGTTTTGATTACTGTAGCTTTGTAGTATAGTCTGAAGTCAGGGAGCCTGATTCCTCCAGCTCCATTTTTCTTTCTCAAGATTGCTTTGGCTGTTCAGGCTATTTGTATTTCCATACAAATTTAAAATTTTTTTGTTCTAGTTTTTTGTAAAATGCCATTGGTAATTGGATAGGGATTGCATTGACTCTGTAGGCTGACTTGGATAGTATAGTCATTTTAGCAATATTGATTATTGCAATCCGAGAAAGCAGTACATCTTACCATCTCTTTGTGTCATCTTCAATATCTTTCATAAGCATCTTACAGTTTTCAGAGTACAGGTCTTTCGCCTCCTTAGGTAGGCTTTTTCCTAGGTATTTTGTTCTTTTTCTTTTTTTTTTTGGCTGTGCCATGAAGCATGTGAGATCTTATAGTTCCTTGACCAGGGCTCAAACCCGTGCCCCTGAGGTGGAAGCGTGGCGTCCTAACCACTGGACCGCCAGGGAATTCCCTCTTTTATTCTTTTTGATGAGATGATAAATGGGATTGTTTCCTTAATTTCTCTTTCTGATCTTTTGTTATCAGTGTATAGAAATGCAGTAGATTTCCGTGTATTGATTTTGTATCCTGCAGCTTTACTGAATTCATTGATGAGCTCCCGTAGTCTTCTGTTAGCATCTTTAGATTTTCTGTGTATAGTGTATCATCTGCAAACAGTGACAGTTTTGCTTTTCCAGTTTGGATTCCTTCTGTTTCTTTTTCTCCTTTGATTGCTGTGGCTAGGACTTCCAAAACTATGTTGAATGAAAGTGGCAAGAGTGGGCATCCTTGTCTTGTTCCTGATCTTAGAGGAAATGCTTTCAGCTTTTCACCATTGAGTATGATGTTAGTAGCTGTAGGTTTAACCGTTTTTAAGTATTGAGTTGGCCAAAAGGTTTGTTTGTTTCCGTAAGATGGCTCTAGTAGCGTTTGGTTGTCTTTAACTTCATTCGAAACAGTTTTGTTAGATTGTATCATGACAGCTATTGCATCAGAATGGATTTAAAAAATGACATCAAAATTGGTGACTTTTTGTGTAGCCATTTTAATATTGAAGATGGAAGAAAACAACATTTTTGGCATATTATGCTTTGTTATTTCAAGAAAGGTAAAAACCCAACTGAAACGCAAAAAAAGATCTGAGCAGTGTATGGAGAGGGTGCTGTGACTGATCGAACGTGTCAAAAGTGGTCTGCAAAGTTTCGTGCTGGAGATTTCTCACTGGATGATGCTCCAGGGTCAGGTAGACCAGTTGAAGTTGATAGCAATCAAATTGAGACTTTAATTTTGAACAATCAATGTTATACCACGTGGGAGATAGCCAACATACTCAAAATATCCAAATCAAGCATTGAAAATCATTTGCACCAGCTTGATTATGTTAATTGCTTTGATGTTTGGGTTCCACATAAGTTAAGCGAAAAAAACCTTCTTGACCATATTTCCGCATGCGATTTTCTATTTAAATGTAATGAAAACATTCTATTTTTAAAACAAATTGTGACAGGCGATGAAAAGTAGATACTGTACAATAATGTGGAATGGAAGAGATCGTGGGGCAAGCGAAATGAACCACCACCAACCACACCAAAGAAGTTGTGTATGGTGGGATTGGAAGGGAGTCCTCTATTATGAGCTTCTGCCGGAAAACCAAACAATTAATTCCAACAAGTACTGCTCCTAATTAGACCAACTGAAAGCAGCACTCGACGAAAAGCATCCGGAACTAGTCAACAGAAAATGCATAATCTTCCATCAGGTTAATGCAAGACCGCATGTTTCTTTGCTGACCAGGCAAAAACTGTTACAGCTTGGCTGGGAAGTTCTGATTCATCCACTGTATTCACCAGACATTGCACCTTCGGATTTCCATTTATTTCCGTCTTTACAAAATTCTCTTAATGGAAAAAATTTCAGTTTCCTGGAAGACTGTAAAAGGCACCTGGAACAGTTCTTTGCTCAAAAAGATAAAAAGTTTTGGGAAGATGGAATTACAAAGTTGCCTGAATAATGGCAGAAGACAGTGGAACAAAAGGGTGCATATGTTGTTCGATAAAGTTCTTGGTGAAAATGAAAAATGTGTCTTTTATTTTTACTTAAAAACTGAAGGCACTTTTTTGCCAACCCAATACATAGTTTTTAATTACATAGTGGTATTAAATACCTTCACATTGTTGTGTAACCATCACCACCATACGTCCCTATAACTGTTTTCATCTTGTAAAACTGAAACTCTAGGGCTTCCCTAGTGGCACAGTGGTTAAGAATCCGCCTGCCAATGCAGGGGACACGGGTTCCAGCCCTGGTCTGGGAAGATCCCACATCCCACGGAGCAACTAAGCCCGTGTGCCACAACTACTGAGCCTGCACTCTAGAGCCCGGGAGCCACAAATATTGAGTCCGTGTGCTACAACTACTGAAGCCCGCACGCCTAGAGCCTGTGCTCTGCAACAAGAGAAGCCACCACAATGAGAAGCCCTCACACCGCAACAAAAAGTAGCCCCCACTCGCCGCAACTAGAGAAAGCCCATGCACAGCAATGAAGACCCAACGCAGCCAAAAATAAATAAGTTAATATTTAAAAAAATCTGTGTGCAGGTTTAAAAAAAAAAAACTGAAACTCTATACCCATTAAATAAGACTCCACACTTTCTCCTCCCTCCATACCATGACAGCCACCATTATACTATGATTAAATTATTCTAGATACCTCATATAAGTTGAGTCATATAGTATTTGTTTTTTGCTGACTAGCTTATTTCACTTAGCACAGTGTCCTCAAGGTTGTAGCATGTGTCAGAATTTCCCTCCTTTTTAGGAGTGAAAAATATTCCATTGTATGCATATACTGTATTTCGCTTAGCCATTCATCCATCGATGGACACTTGAGTTGCTTCTACATATTAGCTATTGTGAATAATGCTGCTGTGAATATGGGTGTACAAATATTTTTCATACTCTGCTTTCATGTTGGTGGGATATATATGCAAAAGTGGACTTGCTGGATTATATGATAATTCTATTTTTAATTTTTTGAAGAACTGCCATACTGTTTTCCATAGTGTTTGTACCATTTTACATTCCCACCAGTAGTGCCCAAGTGTTCCAGTTTCTCCCCATCCTCACCAACACTGTTCTTTTCTGTTTGATAGTAGTTATTTTAATGGGTGTGAAGTGGTATCTCATTTTGGTTTTGATTTGCATTTCCCTAATGATGAGCGATGTTGAGCATTTTTTCCTTTGTTTATTGGCCCTTTGTATATCTCCTTTGGAGAAGTGTCTATTCAAGTCCTTTGCCCATTGTTGAAATGAGTTGGGTTTTTTGTTTTGGTTGGGGTTTTTGTTGTTGTTATTTGGTGGAGTTTTAGGAGTTCTCTATATATTCTGGATATTAATCCCTTATCATATACATGATTTTCAAATAGTTTCTCCCATCCTGTATGTTATCTTTTTACTCTGTTGCTAGTGTATTTTGATGCACAACATTTAAAAATTTTCATGAAGCCCTATTTGTCTACTTTTGGTTATGTGGGCCTTTTGGTGTCATAACCAAAAAATCATTGCCAAATTCAATGTCATGAAACTTTTGTTTCATGTTTTCTTCTAAGAGTTTTATTGTTTTAGGTCTTACATTTAGGTCCTTGGTCCTTTGTTAGTTGATTTTTATATATGCTGTTAGGTAAGGGTCCAGCTTCATTCTTTTGCATGTGGATATCCAGTTTTCCCGGCACCATTTGTTGAAAAGACTGTCCTTTCCCCATTGGATGATCTTGGCACCCTTTTCAAAAATCATTTAACCATATACGGAAGGGTGTATTTCTGGGCTCTCTATTCTATTCCATTGGTCTATATCTCTGTATTTATGTCAGTGCTACACTGTTGACTACTGTAGCTTTGTAGTAAGCTTTGAAATCAGAAGTATGGGTGCTCCGGCATTGTTCTTTTTCAAGATTGTTTTGGTTATTCAGGTTCCCTTAATATTCCACATGGGAATTACCTGCTGGTCCAGAGGTTAGGACTCTGTGCTTTTACTGCCAAGGGCCTGGGTTCAATCCCTAGTTGGGGAACTAAGATCCTGCAAGCTGTGCGGCACAACCAAAAAAAAAAAAAAGATTCCATATAAATTTTAGGATAGGTTTTTCTATTTTTGCAAAAGACGTCATTGGGATTTGATAGATTGTATTGACTCTGTAAGGTCACCCTGTAGATCACTTTGTAAACATTTTAATAACACTAAGTTTTCTAATCCATGAGCATGGGATGTGTTGCCATTTATTCATGTCTTCTTTAATTTCTTTCAGCAGTGTTTTGTAGTTTTCATTGTACAAGTCTTTCACTTCCTTAGTTAATTCGTAAGTATTTTATTCTTTTTGATGCTATTGAGAATCAGAAATGCAACTGATTTTTCTGTGTTGACTTTGTATCCTGCTACTTTGCTGAATTCATTTATTAGTTCTAGCAGGGTATTTGTTTTTTTGTGATCTCTAGAGTTTTCTACATATAAGATCATATCTTCAAACAGAGATAATTTTACCTTTTTCTTTCCAGTTTGGACCCCTTTTATTTCTTTTTTTTTCTTAATTGTTATGGCTAGAATTTCCAGTACTATGGTGAATAGAAGTGGTGAAAGCAAGTGTCCTTGTTTTTTCCTCATCTTAAAAGAAACACCACTGGTCTTTCACCATTGAGTATGATAATCCTTGTCGGTTTTTCATATACGTCTTTTGTTTCCTTCTGTTCCTAGTTTGTTGAGTGTTTTTATCATAAAAGGTGTTAAATTTTGTCAAATGTTTTTTCTGCATATAATGAGGTGATCATGCATGTAGTTATTTCCCTCATGCTGTTGACATAACGTATTACATTGATTTCTGTGTGTTGTACCATCCTTGCATTCCAGGAGTGAATCCCACTTGGTCATGGTGTATAACCCTTTTAATGTGCTGTTGGATTCTGTTTGCTAGTGTTTTGTTGGGGATTTTTGCATCAATGTTCATAAAGGATATTGGTCTGTAGGGTTTTTGTGTCTGTGTATGTGTGTGTCTGTGTGTGTGTGCACGCACCATTTTCTGGCTTTGGTATCGGGTGATGCTGGCCTCAGTAGAATGATTTTGAAAATGTCCCCTTCTCTTCAATTTTTGGGAAAAGTTTCCCAAGGACTGGTATTAGTTCATTCTTAAATGTTTAGTAGAATTTACCAGTGAAGCCATCATCAGGTCCAAGGCTTTTCTTTTTCGGGAGCTTTTTGACTACTGATTCAATCTCCTTACTAATTATAGATCTATTCAAATCTTTATTTCTTTGTGATTTAATCTTGGTAGGTTTTGTGTTGCTGGAAATTTGTGCATTTCATCTAGATTATCCAATTTGCTAGTGTACAGTTGCTCATAGTACTCTCTTATAATCCTTTTTATTTCTGTAGAATCAATAGTAATGTCCCCACTTGGGTTTTTCTCTACTATTCTCTGTGTGTTCTCTGTTTCATTTATTTTCTAATCCTTATTATTTCCTTCCTTCTGCTAGCTTTGGGTTTAGTTTGTTCTTCTTTTCGTAGTTCCTTAACTTGTATAGTTAGGTTGCCTGCCACTTGGCTGGGAGTGGGAGATGGGCAGAATTAACTGCTGTTTAACACCCACATCTCCCCTGGAAGTTGCAGGTCTTCAACAGACTCCAGAGCTCCAGAGCAGTTACATCAGACAGATTCTGCCAGTGCAGTTATTTTCCAGGTGTGGGGACAGATTCCCAGTGCTACTACTCTACAGTCTTCCCAGAATCCCAAAATTTGCATTTCGAACAAGTTCCCAGCTGATGCTGCTGGTCCAGGGACCACACTTTGAGAACCACTGACCTAAACTCTTTAAGGTCCGTTCTCTAAGGCCCTACCTAATAGGTCATGCAGGGTCTTTCTCCTCTGGAAGTAATATAGTAAGTTAATTGTGCTTTTTTAATTGAAAGATGCATGCATCATTTTATTGATGTGATTTCCTGGTGAGGGATGGGTTTGCTTTCATTATGAGAAAAATGGGGCCTGTGGGCTGGTTCAGGGCAAGAAGCTTTGAGAAGCCCTACCGGGGGCAGAGGGGTGTGTGTTGAGGTAGGAAGGAAATGGACAGTGTTCGGATCCGAGGGTGATGACAGGCCTGCTCCACAGGTGGCTCTTTGTCAGTCTGTGTCGTGTGTCTGGCACATGGTCATCTTGGGTCACATTTACCGAGCGCTTTTGATCCAGCCACGGTTGTAAGCCTGGATTAACACATTTAACCCTCACAATATCTCTGTGAGGTAGATCGTATTACCAGGTCCACGTTTGCAGCTTGAAGAAACAAAGCTTAGGACTTTGGCCAAGAACAACACAAGGATGGCCAGTGGTGGAATCACTTACCAGGGAGTTATTTAGGCTCCAGAGCCCACATCCTTAACCTTATGCAGCGGGGCCTCAAGTACTAGGTCCCTTTCTGTATCAATCAGGATATTTTGACTGCAAGTTACAAAATTAAACTAAAAAGTGATTTTTTTTTTTTTTTTTAAGAAAAGTGTCCTCCCCCTTAACAAGTCTGGAGATGGGATGGTCCTGGGGTTGGTTACTTTAGTGCTTAATCATGTCACAGAAATCCAGGTTCTCTCCATCCTGTCACTCTGCAGCCCTCAGCAGGTTGGGCTCTGTCTTCAGGGCTGTCCCCTTGTGGTGACAAGATGGTTGCTACAGATCTCACCATCCCCTTCTCACAGAGGTCGAGCGAGAATATGGCCTGTTCCTGCCTTTCTGTCTTGTGTCCTTGTTAAGAGTGCAAAACTTTCCCAGAAGTCCCTTTCCCTGCAGACTTCACTACCAGAAATGCTTGACACACCCATTCCTAAATGTCCACCACTGAGATTCACCCCCCAGGGGCGTGGGGAGGGCCTGGAGCATGAGTCCTCTGGATGGCTGACCGTTCGGGGCTCCCTTAGGAAGAAGGGGTGTAATGGGAATGGCTGTGGGTGACCACTGAGAAATTAGCCATGTTCATTCCCTCTGGTTGATGGTGAGACCTTTGTACTGAAGGTGCCCTGTGGCACTGATAAAAGCAGATAAAGTCTAGGGCTGCCCGAGAAGCTGCCAACTGTCCTTGGTTTACTCTGGGCCAAGTAGTCTTTTGTTTCTTGGCAAGGGTATGAGGGCACATGATAAACATTTACTGGTTGTCAGCACCCAGAAGAATGTTGGTCTTCTAGGGCTGTCTTACAGCCCTGTTCCTGCTGCATTTGCCTCTGGAGGATGCCAGGCGTGGTCAGCTGGGATCAGCTCTGACCTGGAGCAGGTTACTTCCCCTTATGGTGCTTTAGGAACCTCATCTGTAGAGTGGGGCTGTCACAGGGTAGTTATGAGGACCAAATGAGCCGCATCATTCGGGTGATGATTGACGCAATCACCCTGACGCATGATTCAGGGTGCGCATTGGGCTGTGCTGTTGCTGGCGTCTGTGTGGTTTTCCATCAGCATCAGCATTAGGGCAGCTTGATCCAGCTCCCTGTCATCCTGCTCCTGCCGCTGTGAGTTGGAGGTGTTCATTCCATGGCACCGTCCAGGTGGGCCTCACTTCACTAGGTGAGGCATTCCTGACTGCTGCAGGCCTGCAAGCCACACAGACCCTGATAGGCTGACATCCCAGGCAAAAGAGAAAAGAGGGAAGGGTGCCCTTTGGTCACTTTCCCCCAGGAAGGGTGTAGTATGTGTTGGGGAGCCGTTTTCCACAAGTGTAACTGCTTATGGAGCACTTTTATTTTCCCTAGAATCAGGAATCTGATTCCCTAGAATCAGAATCTGTATCATTCAGGTAGCCTTAGCTGTGTGTCCTCGGCCACCAGAAGGGTCTGCATCTTTCCTCAGTAGGGCCAATGTGGTTTTTCCAAGTACGATTATTGTTGACAGGACACAGGACTGAGCGATCATGGCAGCCACATCACATGATAGAGATGTGCCCCACTTTATGAAAACCTGACCGAAGAAGGAGGAGCATCTCAATTACAGAATAATGTCTCAGCCAGAAATTCATGGCAGGTTTCCTAGTGCCTTTAAAATAGGATTTGTGTGTAAAAATACCGTTTGCACACAGGAGCCCATATTTTCTGAAAAGAGAAATATACTTGTATTGGGCATTTGGGATAAGCAGAATAAAAATAAAATCTTCTTACGAAAATAAAAACTAGAAACCAAATTCCACTTTTAATTCTAAAAGGTTTATATATAACTCTACTATCGTACCCTCTTCTCCTACCCCAGACTTCCACAACAGAAATAGATGGGCAAGATCTGTAGGCAGTTCACCATAGTGGTGAGGACTGAGGAAAGGACAGGCAGGCTCACAGGCGGGTGGACAGTGGGCACACCAAGGGCAGGGCTGGGTGCCTGTGTTGTGCTGTTTGATTTATTTGTGAACATTTGTAAGGCCTGGCCTAAAACATTACTGCTGGATCCCTTGCATGGTGTGGTCAGTGAGTGGTGGTTAGAAATTGACAGCCTGTCCTGCTGCCAGACTCCTGTAACCGCAGAGACATGCGCTGAGGTCTGACCCACGGGGTCTGGGGAAGGCCTGGGGGAGAGGGGTGAGGTTGGGATGGTGACACGCCTGACTTCTTCCTTCCTTTCCAGAAATGTTCCCACTGCCAGGAGGCAGGCGCCACCTTGGGCTGCTACAACAAAGGCTGCTCCTTCCGTTACCATTACCCGTGTGCCATTGACGCAGGTAAGCTGGGACCACAGACCCTTGTTCAGAGCATCCGAAGGGTAGGAAATAACATTTTGATTCTCTCTCCTTCATAGTTCTTTTTGTCTCTTCTGACCTTGTTCTGTTTGTGAATTCTGAAGGAATGCAGAGAAGATAATTAAAAGGAATTAAATGGGGTGATATTTTTTATAAATTTTATAATTCACAAAAGACTTACCTATTTAAGTGTACAATTAAATGATTTTTACCATTATATTCACAGAGTTGTGCAAGCACTATCACAATTAATTTTAGAGCATTTTCATCACGTCTTAAACTGCTACCTTTTGGTGGTCTCTCTCCCTCACCCCCAGCCCCTGGCAACTACTAATCTACTTTCTATCTCTGTGGATTTGCCTTCATGTAAATGGAATCACGCAATATGTGGTCTTTGTGATGGGTTTCGTGTGACTTAGCTTCCTGTTTCTCTGGTTTATCCACATCGCAGCATGTGTCAGTACTTCACTGGTTTTATTTTCTAACAATATTTTATTGTAAGGATATACCATATTTTATTTATACCATATTTTATTTATCTTCAGTTGATGCACGTTTAGGTTTTCCACTTTTGTATTATTATACAATAATAATACAAAATAATGCTGCTGTGAACATTCACAGACAAGTCCTTGTGTGGACTAAATGTTTTCATTTCTCTTGGGTATAAACCTAGGAGTGGAATTACTGGGTCATATGGTAACTCTATGTTTAACCGTTTGAGGAACTGTCAGACTGTCTTCCAAAGTGGCTGCACCATTTTACATCCCTCCAGCAGTGTGTGAGGGTTCCAGTTTCTCCACATCATCACCAACACTTGTTTTATGTCTTTTTTATTATGGCCATCCCAGTGGGCAAGAAGTGGTATATCATTGTGATTTGGGTTTGCACTTCCCTGACAGCTAATGATATTGAGCATCTTTGGTGAAGTTCAGTTTATCTGTTTTTCTTTTGCCACTTATGCTCTTTGTTGCTTGTTGCTTTTCTTATATTTAAGAAGCCATTGCATAATCCCAAATCACAAAGATTTATGCCTATGCTTTCTCCTAAGAGTTTTATAGTTTTAGCCCTTACACAGGTCTTTGATCCGTTTTGAGTTAATTTTTGTATGTGGTGTGAAGTAGGGGTCCAGTTCATTTCTTTCCATGTGGATTCCAGTTGTCCCAGCACCATTTGTAGAAAAGACTACTCTTTTCTCATTCGATGACCTTTGTCGAAAACCAGTTGACCATAGATGTATGGACCTATTTCTGGACTCTCTCCAGTACCACACCGTCTTGTTTACTGTAGCTTTGTAGTAGATTTTGAAATTGGAAAGTGTGAATCCTCCAACTTTGTTCCTTTTTTTCAAGATTGTTTTGGGTATTCTGGGTCCTTTGCTGTTCTATATGAATTTTAGGATCAGCTTATCCATTTCTGAGGGGCGGCGGGATTGCATTGAATCTGCAGATCAGGTTAGGGGTTGTCACCATCTTATAAAAAAAAAAAATAGTGTGTCCTCCAACCCATGATCATGGGGTGTCTGTCTTTCCATTTACTTCAGTTTTTAATTTCTTTCAACGGTGTTTTGTAATTTTCAGAGTACACATTTTGCATCTTTTTTGTTAAATTTATTCCTAAGTATTTTATTATTTTTGGTGTGGTTATAAATGGAATTGTTTTCTTAATTCCATTTTCAGATTGTTCACTGTGACTGTATAGAAATATAATTGATTTTGGTGTATTGATCTTGTATCCTGGAACTTTGCTCCACTCACTGATTAGTTCTAATAGTTTTTTAGTGGATTTCTATATACAAGATGTGTCATCTGTGAGTAGATTGTTTTACTTCTTCCTTTCCAATCAGATGCCTTTTCTTTTCTTTGCCTAGTTGCCTGGCTAGACCTTCTAGATAATGTTGGATAGAAGTGGCAAGAGCTGGGACTTCCCTGGCAGTCCAGTGGTTAAGACTTCGCCTTCCAGTGCAGGGGGTGCGGTTCAATCCCTGATTGGGGAACTAGGATCCCACATACCTCGAGGCCAAAAAAACAAAACATAAAACAGAAGCAATATTGTAACAAATTCAATAAAGACTTTAAAAATGGTCCACAGCCAAAAAAAAAAAAAAAAATGAAGTGGCAAGAGCTGACATCCTTGTCTTGTTTCTGACCTATCATGATGATAGCTGTGGGCTTTTCATAGATGTTCTTGACGCAACTGAAGAGGTTCCTTTCTATTCCTAGTTTGCTGTGTGTTTTTATCGTGAACTGGTGTTGGGTTTTGTCAAACCTTTTTTCCAGGTCTCTGGAGATGATCAGAGCAGTGTTTTGCAGTGTAATAACTGTTGAAAGAAGGACACCTTTTGTCTGAGAAGTGCCATCCAATGAGCAATGCAGAAGACTGGAGTTCTGACTCAGAGCTTCAAGCAGCCTGGGAAATCCTCTTTCTTCCTCCTGACTTTTGGCTTTTTGTTGACTGTTTTCACCAGTTACTTTTTGAGCATCAGATGGGTCTGAGACCTTCACCTAGCAGGTTCTCATGCTTTCAGTCAGGATGGAGGAAGAGAAAATGGGAAGACAAACAAGAGTGCTCAAATGGCCTGGTGGCTGACCAGGTGATGGGAGCAGGTACAGAGGCATAAAGCACATGGAGTCGGATCCGACAGGTATGGGAGGAATCTGAGTTCCTCTCGACCACCCTTCCTCCCAGCGCTCCTGACGTTTGCTTAAGTGTGTCCCCCTGCCTTTCACATCCTTCTCGTTGCCCCTCCTTTCCTCTTCCCTTTTTTCTTTCCAGGTTTCTGTAGGGGGTGCAGCTAAAAAGAACAAGAAAGGGAATTCCCTGGTGGTCCAGTGGTTAGGATTCCGGGCTTTCACTGCTGGGGGCCTGGATTTGATCCCTGGTCAGGAACTAAGATCCTGCCAAGCGACACAGTGTGGCGAAAAAAAGAGAAAGGTACAGAAAGATAATGCTTATGCCAAAGTTAGATTCTCATGAAAGTTTGTTTGCATGTGCTGAAGGGCAGCTGGTGGCCAGGGTGCCGTGTGACCAGAGGGATAAGTGGGCAGTAAGAAGAGAGCCTTGAGGGCTTCCCTGGTGGTGCAGTGGTTAAGAATCCGCCTGCCAATGCAGGGGACATGGGTTCGAGCCATGGTCCGGGAAGAACCCACATGCCACGGAGCAACTAAGCCTGTGCGCCACAACTACTGAGCCTGTGCTCTAGAGCCCGCGAGCCACAACTACTGAGTCCGCATGATACAACTACTGAAGCACAACTACTGAAGCCCGAGCGCCTAGAGCCCGTGCTCCGCCACAAGAGAAACCACCACAATGAGAAGCCCGCGCACCCCAACGAAGAGTAGCCTCCGCTCACCGCAACTAGAGAAAGCCCGCGTGCAACAACGAAGACCCAACACAGCCAAAAATAAATAAATTTATTAAATAAAAAAAGAAAGAAGAGAGCCTTGAAGTGTCAGTTCAGGGAGTTTGGGTTTCAGTCTGTCCCTTCCATCCTCTGTCCTCTTCTACATGTTTACTTGTTGAGTCTGAGCAGTAATTCACCCTGGGTCATGGTCTGGCATGTTCTATAGAACAGCCATTAAATCCTTCTCTCTCAGAAGCCCAACCACTGCCTTTTCTCATTTTCATGATACCGCCCAGGGTTACATCAGAACGTTTTGTTTCTTTTTCTAGTTTAAGCTTCGTGGTTTTTAATGAAGATGTTCAAGTTCTGGGTTTTCGGCAGTTGTGTGTAAGTCTTTTGTGGGGAATGCTGCAAGCATTGGCTTTCCCCGTCGGTGGGCAGTGAGAGGTGGTCTCCTGCATGGAGGCTCTGCCCAGCAGCCTGAGGTGAGCAGCAGGCAGGTGCCTCGTCCCCCCCGCGAGCGTGCTCCCTGTGTGCACACGGGGCACCTGCCTCCAGGTACAGTTTCTCCAGGGGTTGAGTGGAGTCGCTTGGTAGAACTTGCTGCAGTGAGGGAATGTTCTAGATCTGTACTCTCCAATACAGTAGCCACAAGCCATGTGTGACCATTGAGCGCTTGGAAGGTAGCTAGTGGGAATGAGGGACTGAGCTTTTTCTTTCGTTTAGACTCCCATGGCCGTGTGCAGCTGGCGGCTGGAACGCCCTGCTCTAGCCCAGGCTCTGGGGGTTCTTCGGGACAGGTACTGGGCTCTCCTCCCTCAAGTGGAGGCCCTCTAGCGCGCACCACCAGCAGGGAAGCAGGGCCTGCTCTACCAGCTGAGTGTTAGGAAGCAAAGGACTTCCTTGTCACTCTGTTTGAACCTGCCTTGCATGGCCTGCCCAGATAAGTTGGTAACGTCTCTGTTTGGCAGAAGTTGGTGGCCGAGTATCCAGGGAGAGGAAGGCTGTCTGGGTCGGGGCCTTGGCCCTCTGGCTTTGCTGTCCCAGCTGCTGCAAACTGCTCCTCCATGCGGAGCTGGCACCAAAGAAGCAGCTTAACAAGGTGACCGTGTCTTTGTTGGTCTCTTGGATGACCTGAGTCACAGTGACCCAGAGCCTGCACTGCTCTGTGTAGCTTGATGCTTGTATTTATCCCACACAGTCTTCTCAGGAATTCTGTTCTATATGTAATGGATCTTTGTATCCAGGAAAGGCATTCATTGATTGACTTTCTTTCTAGTTATAATAAAAGTAAGTCCCTGAGTTTGAGTCCCCCATCTCTGTATGGAGTAAGGAACAGTTTGGCATTTTCATCTCTGCCTTGCTGTCAGCTGCCCAAACCTTAAAGAAGGCAAAACTTTTATCACCAGGGACATCTCCATGGAAACATGAGGATCTGTGGCTCCTGCAGAGTTTCCCCTTCCTAACAGTGATTGCACATTTGTGACATCACAGTTTGCTCTGTTGTGCTGCTTGTTATGTCACGGGCATAGGATTTGTCTCCAGGTGGGAGAGTGCAGTAATAAGAACATGAGTGCTGTTTAAAAAAAAAAAAAAAGATTTAATGTATTTAATGCAATAAGCCACAACAATTAATACCAAAGGAAAAAAGAGCTGTGGTAGCTCATTTATAATCCCACTGTGCATATAGAATCTTGCCTAGAGGGGCTTTTTCTTTTACCCTCATGAGGAAGCACAGCTGGGAATTTCACTTCTGTAGCCACCCTTCCAGCAGCATTTTAAAGCTGCTCTCTCCGCTGCTGACTTTGATCTTGCAGCAGTGGGTTCAGAGCCCCAGATGGGTCCTACGAAAGAACTGGTGGTCTGGCCTCTCCCTGGAGAGGAGCTCTCTGCATCCCAGGGCCTTGCTCCCACCTTCTTATTCCCCTCCTTCAGCCCCAGGAGCTGAGGCTGCCTCTCAGCGAGGTGGGGTGAGGCTGGTGGGTCCCTGAGTCCCAGCCTGGATTTTGCCATTATGAGTACTAAGCGTAGCTCTGAGGAGATTGTAGCTGAGTTGGAGACTGTCGGGGCCTGGCAGATCCAAAGGACGCTAGACATCCTTTCGTTTTCTCCCTTCCCGGGCTCACCATCCTCAGCATGGGGTATATACGGGTGCATGTGGGTATCTGAAGCTCCACATAGCTTGTTATGAGGAGCTCAGCAGAGTCCTCTGCCTTTAAGCCCAAAGAGAGGACTCAAAGTGGAACACTGTTCTGGGGTGCTGCTGTTTGTGTCTGGAAGCCACCCTGCCGACTAGACAACCTGGTGAGCCTCTTCCAGCCTGCGTGATGATCCAGCCATTGACTCTGACCTCACTGTGGGGAAGTGCTGACCAGGCCCTCTGCACAGTGCGGGGTGTTGCCAGGGGCTTAAAGGAATCAAACGAGAGGCTGGCGGGTGGGCAGTGTGGGGCCAGGCGCCTGTCCAGAGCCCTCAGGAGAGCTTTTACTGCACTTCCTGCCACTCTTGGCTCTTCCCCAGCAGAGCCTGGCTGGAGGCAGCCCAGGAGAGGCTCCCCGGCCCCTTGCAGGTGTCTAAGCCCTCCAGCTGTGGTTCTCACCCTGCCAGGAACAGGAAGTGCAGTTCCTGATGGCCGGTGGACATGACGAGAATGGGGACAGCCGCTGCCTGTTCGGGAGGCCTAGCCAAAAGGTGCACCCCATCTCGTAGATTCGTTTCGGAGACTTCCATTCCCAGAAGTACCTGGCATTAGTTCCAAGTTGCCTTTAGTGTTTACTTACATTGTTTTATTTCTTCTTTTTAACTTTGAGGGAACATGTTTCCTAACTTTAAGCATGTTTTACTAATGGTCCATCACAGCTGGCCACTGTTTCGTGGCAGTGAGGGGACCTGAGCCACCTCTACCTTTCTGATGGCATCTTTTCCAGCTAACACGGCCCCCCTCCTTATTTCTGTAAACCCCTGTGGTGTAAGGGTGGCCTTTCCCCACCCCGTGGCCTGTGCTGTTTCTCTTTGGCCCAAACTATAGACTCTGCCAGCATGCGCTGCTGCCACAGCCCAGGTAAGGAGAAGGTGCTTCCCTGGAGCTCCAGCTGTCCATCTCCCGCTGTTCGTGAGCTCTCTGGCAGATTGGAGCAGCAGGAGCCTTGGTCATACCATGTACTTGTGGGTTTTAAATTAACACATTTCATTTACTGCTGCGCTCTTTGCTTGGAGGGGGGAGGGGATAGGGATGCAAAGGTTAGCAGGACTTGCTGTTTCTCGTGCCCCGAGGCTTGCCCCGGGAACTGTGAAGACCAAACCCGTCTGACCCTAGAGATTCTAGGACTCCAGAAGGGGAGGCTTAGCCGAATTATGAAAGGGTCTTTATTTATTTAAGATTATAGAGGACCTCAAAAGTTTCCATTTGTGTGCTCCCTTGCTTACTACTGTTTCACTTGAAATCTGTGGGTACACAGGCCGCTAATCTGGACCTCACTTTAAACCTGAGTTAAATTGTAAACTTAACAAGGCTAAGTACCACGGCTGCCTCCCGCCTTGGTGCCTGGGAGCTCTCTGAGAATGTGTGATCAATATTTATTAACATTCGGCCACTGCGTCTCGCACCAGTGACCTGGCTGTCGGTCTTCAGGAGCTGTGGTGTGCAGAGTGAGCTCGTTAAGTCGGTTTCCTCGCCCTGCTCCGCGCACGATGCTTGTGCCGCAGAGCACAACGCCCCTGGAGGCAGGTGCGCGTCCTTGCCGTCATGGAGGATGTGTCACCACCGTGTTAACAGTTGGAATGAGTGATTTTCCTCCAAGGATTAATCGCCCCCTCGTGGGATTTCACATTTCTCTGAAGCATTTAGCAGGGATTATGGACCTTCTGCAGTGTGTCCATGGGTTGTGTGTGGGGCAAGGGTGGCAGCGGGGCTCACGGGCCTGGCCTCCTTGCTGTCTCTGACCTGTGACTCTCCACGGAGGAGAAAAGGTGCCTCCAGATTCAAAGTGTTTTCACAAGGAAGCTTTGGCGTGGGCCTGTGGAATGGCCTTAGCCTAAGATAAGGAATTTTAAAAATAACACTTATTAGAGATTGTTTCTGATTAGAATAATAGGATATGATCATGGAAATACAGAAAAAATAAAGAAAATTAAAATCACCTATAATATTACTATCCAGAGAGAATCACGGTCATATTTTGGTAGATTTCCTTTGTCCTTTTTTATGCACATAAAATATTTTGGTAAAATTGGGATTGTACTTGTACATTTATGTATCCTGGTTTTTTGAGCAATTTGCATCGTGTTCACTATTCTGAAACGTTTCATGTTGGACTGACATTCCACCATGTTGAGGTGCCATAGCTTATTTGGGGGTGTCTTGTGTGTTTTCCTATTAGAAATCATAGTGTGGAGATCTCTTATCTCCATGTGTGACCCTGTCCTGGCCAGCGTGGCCCCATGCCCCTCAGGCTGTGCTGCACGCCAGCCTCCTCCTGACTGTCCCCTTCTCTCTTGCAGATTGTTTGCTCCATGAGGAGAACTTCTCGGTGAGGTGCCCCAAGCACAAGGTGAGTCAGAGCCTGCAGAGCCTGTGCTCCCCTCCCCGCAGGACTTGGGGGTGGCGGCGGGGCTCCTCCTGAAAGACCTGGAGACCAGACCTTGCAGGGTCACGGCCACACCACCAGGGCCTGGGCTGCCGAGCACTCCTGGCCCCGGGAGGGCCGAGATGCAAATGGGAGGGAGCCCTGTGGCGTGGGGTCAGCACCCATGGGGTGGCGCAGCTGGGGAGAAAGGTGTTTGTCTGTTAAGAGAAATTGGAAGAGAAACACACAAAACTCCTGGTTTCCCCCGCAGTTGAGTGGAACCCCAGATCACAGATTGGCGTGAGGTGAGATTGGTTGTAGGTCTAGGTACAGAAGCAGAGGTGTCTTCCCAGACTAAAGAGAGTTGACTCCAGGCTTTTGGGGAAACTCACAGTCTCCTCCAGGTTTTACTTCAGCCGAAGCAGCCAGTGGTGCCTGCAACTGATTGAGGAGGTGGTCTCTTGGTCACCTCTTAAATTTAGGAAAGGAATGAAGATGGGGGCGGGGGTGTGTGTGAATGGCCTGTTTCCAAGACACCACATGCGTGTGTGGAGACGGGAGGGCGTGGAGAAAGGGACCCCAGGGAAGGACTGGGATGGTGGAGACCGCCACCTGGCAGTCCCTGCAGCAGCGGCTCTCCTCCGGCTGAGGTCACACTGACCCCTGGTGGCCACTGGTGCTCACGGTCTTCAGTCTCTAAGAGGGGCCAGAAAGTACTAGAAAGAGGTCGCCCTGACAAGTCTGCCCTCAAAGTGCTTCTGAAAGATGCTTACTTATGCTTTTCTTTAACAATTATTTTCCAGTATGGATCATAGGATCTTACAATTTTCTCTCCCATTTTTTACTTAATTTACATGTTTTTATTTTTAAAAACTTCTTTTTAATGGTCACAGTTTACCTCAGAAGACCCTGTCTGAGTATCTCCTGTTTGTCACTCAGCACTGACTCTGCTTTTTCTTTCCTTTTCCATGTGCGTTCCTCTCCTCACCTCCGCCTGCCCTGACCCCCACGCTCGTTCTCTGTCCCTCCTGTCCTGTCTCCTTGGCTTTGCCGGCGTCAGCCTCCCCTCCCGTGCCCTCTCCCCGCCTTGCAGAACAAGACAGCGAAAGGCAGCCTCAGCACAGAGCAGTCGGAGCGGGGGTGAGGGGGGCAGTGTGCTCGTGGGAATGGAAAGTACAGCAAGCACAGGTGAGTCGGGGCCGCCACCCCTGCCAGACTCCGAGGGGGTGTCGGGGCCGCTGCCTCCTGCTCGCCCCAGGCCAGGCTGCCCCACCAGCATTTAATCGCATGGACTGCCAGCGCCAGGTGGATACAGTGTCTTTCCATCTGTTGCTCAGCTCCCCAGAATACGTGTGGAAAGGTGGCGTGGGGCTTTAAATTGGTCCCATCCTCCGCCGGGGCTCAGGCCTTGTGTGTGTGGAGTCCCCAGGGGCAGAAGCAGCCTCTGGGGGGGTGGCTGTCCTGCTGGCAGCCCTCACTCTTTCCCTGTCTTAGAAAGGCTTCTTGCCAGAGGCCTCTTCTTAATTTACTTAACATCTCTAAAGCTTATGATGGGTTCTCCTTTGAAAAACAAAAAATACCCCAAGTTTTGTTTTTTGAAACCTTTTTTTTCCCCCAGGTCTATGAAGGATTCCTTTTCCTAGAAGTACAAAGGGAAGGAAAATCCCCTCAACGATTTAGTAGACTTTAGCATCCCGTTTAACTTTACTTTTAAAAATCTCAGGAGGTTGAGTTGTGCTTTTTGTGAGTGTGTCTGGGGGCTCGTGGTCCGGGCTGGCAGCGTGTGCCTGTGAGAGCAGGATTATGGGACTTGGGTCTCTAGAAGCAGCAGGCCTGCAGTGCTCCCATTGCCTTCCTCACCCGCCCCGTCCTCACTGAGCAAAACAGATCATGAGAAGAAAAACCAAAATGTAACTTGGGGCACTTGCTTCTACAGGATGGGGTGGGGGGCTGGTTGTCTCAGAACTGTTCGTTAAGGGATTATTTCTCTGCAAGTGAGGGCGTCTGTGTTTACTGCAGACGGCTGAGACCCACACAGGTGTGCTAGGCCTGGCTCTCTGGGGCAGCAAGCACCATGGGCCTGAGTCTCTGTGGAATGTTCCCTCCTCCTCGTTACAAGTCGGGCTGGGGGGTGTCTGCCTTTCTCTGGAATGCCTAACAGTACTTTGAGGAAGAAACAGAATTCACCTCAGAATGTGGCAGTTTTCATTTGGGAAGTCATCTGTTTCTTAGGTGGGTCCCGGTACTGACCTCCAGAGAAGGCCCCTGTGCTGAGTGATGAGTGTCTGGGGCCAGTGGGGGTTACAGTGCTTCCTGAGGGGCTGTCGAGTGGGGACTTTGCACTCACACTTTTCTGTCTTGCTCTTCCAGGGAGTAGGGCTGGGAGTGGAGGGAGCGGAGCAGGGTGGGAGGGTGGGTCATCACACGGAGCCCCGTGCACTTCTAGAACCCGCGGGGTCCACTGACCCTCAGGGCAAGCAGCAGTCTGGGTGGTTTTCAAGAATGTTTCTGTTGGCCCTTCTACTGTGTCTAGGGGGCTCTGCCACCTTCCTGGCCCAGGTGGTTAGGGCTGGGTTATATAGGAGGCCACGTGGAATGTTCCTGGAAGTGTCCAGGAAGAGCCAGTTAGGGAGAGAACCATTGGTTACTCAGTGCCTTTTGTTCCTGTCCTGGAATCCCAGCCCATGTTTGAGAAAAAGAAGAACTCTGGGCCCTGGGCCTGGTGGGCAAATCTCCTCTTGGAAATTTTAATTTTTGTTCATCATCGCTTTTCTCTCTGCTCATTCTTGGGCTCTGCCAGCTGACAGAGCGCTTGGCTCTCGTGGGACAGTAAGCGCCACAGTTCATTCCTCAGAAGGTTGGTGTCATCGTTCCTGTTTATACAGGAGAAATGAGGCGCTGAGTGATTAAGTGGCGTGTCCCTCGGTTTGGGGTCGTTTCGAGTCTGTTGAGGTCAGACCTTCACCTCTTGGAGGGAAGGAACGAACATGTGCCTCTGGTCTCGTCCACCTGAACTGCTTGTCATCGAGTGCTTCCCCGCGAGGCTGGACCCGTCGTCCTGGGTTCGCGGTTCAGCAGTCACATTGCAGGCCTTCGCTGTCAGCCCTCTGCAGACTGTGCGGAAGCCCCAGTGATTGGGGACAGAGACGCAGCCCCCCACCTCAAGGAGCATTCATTTCAGTGTCCGTGCTGAGGACACAGAGCCACCATCGTTGGGTCTCCCGACAAGGCGGGGAAGGGACAGTGATTGTACATGTGAGTTCCGGTTCGTGGCGCCCCACTTTCTCACCCAGAGCAGTGTGGAAAGTGCTGTGTGACCAAGCTCAGGCCACTTAATGTCTCTGTGCTTCAGTTTTCCTTCTGTAAAAAGAGGGATAGCAGTGGCCAACCTTGTGAGGATTCAGTTAAGAAATGCCTCCACCATGCTCAGCGCAGCCTGGCCTGGGGTGCGGTGTCAGCAAATGCTGGGTGCACTGCCCTCAGCCATGCCCGGGAGGAGCAGGAGGTTCAGAGCCGCAAACCGGACCCTACAGCTGCCCTGTCGGGCAGAAAACCCCAGGGCTGGGGCAAGGAGATGTGAGTTCTAATCTCCCGCCACCACGTGAGATACCTGGCGCTTGTCCCTCACCAGGCCAGCAGTGCCACAGAGGACAGGTCCTCGGGCAGCTGTTAGTGTGCCCCCTCCTCCTGGCTCTGTGGGTGATGGAGCCGTGTGGCCGGCCTGTGCTGCCCTCTCCCCGTGCTGAAGCCTCCCTGGCTCAGGGCAGCGAGTGGGCAGGGCTCTGACCGCGGAACACCCCCCCCCCCCCACCCCGGTCTTCCATTCTCATCTGAGTAAACAAGGAGACCCCACCCCCCAGGTCTCCCGATCCAGTGGGCAGGAAGCAGTATCCTCCATCCATCTGCTGCCTTGTCCTGGGTGCCAGCTGCACACAGCAGCCTCCCTGCCCTGGAGCTGGGCCTTCCCGAGCAGCTTCTGTGGTCGGAACGTCACACAGCCGGCCTGCGTGTGAACAGCGTCATGTCCCGGGGCTCCCCTTCCCTCCCACCCCAGCCCCGGCAGCCCCTCACTGCCTCCCACAACTGCAGCTTCAGAGGTTCCCATCCCTGGTAGGATTAAGTCCAGACTGCCCAGCACGCCTCTGAGGACCCCTGGAGTCTCCGGCGAGGCTCCTTCGGCTCCTCTGAGCTTCCTCCCGTGGAGCTTTGTGCTCGCGCTTAGCTCCCTGCGCTGGAGCACTGTGCCTCCGTCTCTTCTCTGGGTCTCAGCTTCAGTGTCACTTGCTCACGGCAGCCTTCCAAGTCCCCTTGTCCCCACTCTGCAGCCTTCCTGGCATCACCACAATCTCGAGTCATGTGTGTGTCACGTATTGTCTGCATCTCCACTGGACTGCCTGCCCGGTCCTCAGGGACCGCTGTCTCTGTCCCGTCGCGCACTGGCCGGAGGGGGCACACGGCAGTCCCTGTCCTCGCAGGGCGGACAGCCGTGTTAAGTAGAGAAGCACCTACAGCCCAGGGAGGAGAGTGCTGACCTGACGGCGCCCGGGTGGGTACAGGTTGAGGACGAGGCCGCCCTCCACACCCTGGCCAGGTCCCGTGGGGCTGAGGGGGTGCCGCCTAGCCGCAGGTGGAGAGGGCAGCTTGGTGTCAGACGCGGGAGGATTTGGAGGACAGACTGACCCGGCCCAGGTTCAGGCCACGGAGGTGAAGCTGAAGGGCAGCAGGAAGGAGGGTGACGAGGGCGGGGGTGTTGGAGGCTTTGGCGCAGCATGAAGTCCCGACCGCCGGCAGCTGACCGTGCAGTTGCCTTTTTACGGAGAAGCGTGCAGGTCCTCAGCACAGAGGACCGCCCGCTCGCTCACTGGCGCAGCAGCTCCGCGCCTGCTCCGTGGCTCTGCCTGGGGTGCTGCCTTCTCAGCCATGTCCTGTGCGTTTGGATGGGGCCCACAACAATGGAGGCTCGAAGGCAGAGTCCCTGGGGCCCAAGCAGAGGAGCTTTGCTGGATGTGAGCCCCAGTCCCACTTCTAACCAGCCACGTGGCCTTGGGCCACATGTGTCGCCTCCCTCAGCTGCCTCATCTCCAAGATAAGGGGGTCAGGCCTCTCAGTGTTACTGTGAAATAATGCCTGTAAAGCTCCTAGCATAGTGCCTGGCCCCTACTTGGTGCTTAAAGAATTTTCTTCCCATTCTCCCTACTGAAGGAACAGTTTTGAGGAGCAACTGAGAAGTTAGGGTCCCATTACATTCAGGGTATCATGTGTTTGGGCCAGTCTAGTATCAGACCCTGGGGAAGGTCCCTGCTGGGAAGGCTGGAAGGCAAAGCCACAGGCGAGAGGTGCGGAAGGGCCGAGGCTGCCTGGACCACCAGGTCCCCCTGTGGCACCAGGGGAGGAGCCCAGGGTCAGCAGTGTGCACAGCCTGCCGGCCAGGCAGACCCTGGTGCCGAGACAGCCTTCATTCTGAAGATGGGCGCTGGGCTGGGGCCTGCTGTTGTGAGTAATGAGCAGGATAGGGGTGCAGACCCAAGACTGTGCCAAGCACTGGGGAGAGGGCACACCCTGCCCTGTCCCTCCCTCCACCAGCAGAGCTTTGCAGGATATGCATGGCACCTGTCCTCTGTCCTCACCTGAGAAGGCTGCTTGCTTCTCTCCGCCTTCCTGGCAGCCTTAGCCTCAGGAAACCAGAGTGAGGAGTGGAGAGTGTCCGTGCTGGGGGAGGGGGAAGCATGGACCACATAGGTGGGGCCAGAGCCACCATCAGTGCCGGGGAAGCCACACTGTGGCTGGGGACGTCCTGAGGATGGCTCAGCCGCTGGCCCACGTCCCCAGGGCCTCCAGCTGGATTCCCGGGGTTTGCTTTAACCTGAGGGTGGCGACATTGTCCTGCTGTCTCTGTGAGTCTCTTCCTGTTTATTCATGTTTTCTGTCAAGCAGTTTGGAATCTCTTTATGGCTCATGCACACAGACCAGTCTTAACTATTTTGCATATTAGTAAGTTTTATGGAAACAGAAAAGGGGATAGTGGTGTCTGGGTTTTCTTGAGGTGTATTGGCTGGAGGAGGGAGACACACACACCACACACACACACATACACACACACACACACAGAGTTTCCAAGAGTGCTGTGATTGGCAGAAACGTGAGGGTGCCACCACTCTTGGCTTCTGGTGTAATTTTTCTGGACTGAATTCCTTGGAAACTGCTTTGTCTCTCTGAGATCTTTGCACATGTAATGAATGACCCGCGAAGCATTCTGAGGAGGCCCTTGATACAACCCCACGTACCCCATGTGATCACCAGGATAGTCTTCCTGAGCCTGGAGCCTGGGCTGGAAGGAGAGACGCCAGTGGCAGGGCCTGGGGAGCCTCAGAGGATGAGCTGAGACCTGCCTTCCGTCAGAGCTCCTGGGTGGAGTGTTCGCTGTTAGATGTAAAGAGCTGCCTGTGACTGGAGGCAGCCTTCACGTGGTCCTGAGCCGGTTCTTCCACAGACTGGCTGGGTACTCAGCCACCTCTGTGAGGACTGGTCCCTGCCACCAAGTGCCAAGCCCAGCCCAGCTGCAGGCCCCAGATGGTGGGGTCCTAAGCAAGGGGTCGCCCTGAGAGCCACCCCACTCCAGGGCAGCCCCACCTGGCAGGTCAGAGAACTCTCTCCTGGTCTCGGTTCCTTCCACACACCCGGGACAGGGCACTCAGAGTCCGTTCCTGGCGCAGCTGGCCGGGTCATTGCTGCCTTTACCCTGTTTCAGGCCCAGAGCCACACGGCTGGCTCCGGGACCATTGGTCTTGGGTGTCTGCAGTGTGAGCAGTGTGTTCACAGGGGTTCTGCAGCTGCTGGACCCTGCAGAGTCCCCCTACCCCGGCGCCGCCACGGAGCAGGGGCTGTTGGCTACAGCACCACACGGGGGTTCCCAGCACCCAGTGTCTGCTTGTCTTGCAGGTGAGACTGTGGAGATGAGAAGGTGGTGGACCCTTGTGATGGAATGGAAATGGTCCTCCTGTGCAGCCACACCCCCACCCCGCCCCACCCCGCGTGCCTGCCCGTGCCAGCACTTCCTTCCTAAGTTCTTACATCACTCTCAAACTGGTGACACCACAGGAAAGAAAGACCCAAGAAGTTGGAATGGCTGTTTCCATGGACACAATCTCCATAGTGACAATGTGGGGGGTGGGGGGAGGGGGGATGATGGGAAAGGGTGGGGGGAATTAAAAGAGGGAGGGATAAAAATATATATATATAAATCTATTTTTAGTCTGGAAAGACTGTTTAAATGAAAGGTGCGCTATCCCTTTTGATTCTATTTTAAAATTATCTAGCTTAAGAATTCCAAATTTGTTCCAATAACAGTGAAATTTAAATGTGAAATTGAACTGAACAAACTCTCATCCCACAAGGACAGGGGCTGACTTAGACCCTTAGCCCAACTTACACAATTCAGAGATTCTAGACCCGGGGTTGGAAGAGCAAACAAACCACGCCAAACTATTCTATTGTCAGTAATTTGTCTCAAAGTGGGAAGGTCAAGGGGGAGGGAAGTGGGGATGGTCCGTGTTTTCAAGAGTGGGAGAATGATGTTTAAACACAAAAATAAATTTTTTCATTTCCAGAAACACTATTTATTTATTATTTTTAAGATTTTTATCTTTTGGGGGGGGTGAAATTGGCACAAGCTCCAAGGTCACAGCTGCGTCCTGGGTCACTGTGGCCGGTGAGAGCCCCAAGCATCCCACGAAGTGGCTCAGCCGGCAGGGTCAAGGGATGGCCGCCTCTGGGCATGTTTCAGGCAGCTGTGCCCTGACCCCCAGGACACACGGGACGGAAGCCTAAGCTGTAGGAGTGGACACAGGGAGGGACAGTGTCAGGTATGATCATGTGAGGTAAGCTGACCAGGAACACCCACTCCACCCTTTTTTCTTTTGCTTTCATTTTTATAAAGGAAAAGGGGGCCTGTCGGTTGAGCAGCCCCGTGCTACATGATTCTTTATGTTGTATTGTTTTGTTTTGTTTTGTAAATTGTACAGTTTTTAAATATCTGAGTTTTAAAAAAAGAAAAAAGTACAAAAAAATCTTGTTAAGGCCTTAAGAAGGGGTTAGTGCATCTTTCAGGGGTCACTCTGCCGTGGGGATAAAATAGCTGTTTCACAAACAGTTTTATTTAAAAAACAAAACAAAAAAAATCAAAAAAAAATAATAAACTTCATTTTAACCTTGTTTCCTTTTTTGTTTAAAGCAAACGCGTCTCTTTCTCCTCCCATCCCAGTCCCCAGGGTGGCTCTGGTTCTGCTGCAGGGGTGGCTGCCAGCTCACTGGTCCAGCCGTCCTGGCCTCCTGCAGGCCTTGCAGCAGAGCCTGGAATGAAACAAACCGAGGACTCCTGCCACTCGCCCTCGAGGGTGGAACTCAGCCACGTATGGGGATGGCCAGATTGCTTAAGTTGATATGAGGACATATTTCCAATCAACATTAATTTTAAACGTTATTAAAAAATAATACAATGTTAATGGACTTTATTTTTAGAGAACAGTAATACTGGAAGGAATGTTGTGAAGTAGAAATAAGCAATTATAAATGAGTTCTTGTGTGCTGATCAATTTGAGGCTGCAGAAATGGCAGACTAATTTTGTTATAATAGCTACATCAAGCAGTGCGGTCCATTTATAATTTTGCTCGGCCAGGATGGAGCTGTGTGGGTGGGTGTGCTGTGTCGGCCACGGAGCCTGCATAGAAATGACAGCTTTTTGAGCTCCTTGGCTTCCCATCTGGTCTTGACTTGGCATTAACACAGTTCAAATGAAATTGATAGATTTCAGGTGTTGAGAACTAAGCCACAAAACTTGGAAGATATGCATCTTAAGGAATATCTTTTCCTGACAGCAAATGGTTCTTCATCATTTTGCCTTTTCTTCTTCTGTCCTCTTTTGACTTGCTGATGATACTCTGAGTAAGGCACTTTTGACGGTTCCTCAAACTGGCTACTGAAATGACCGTTAACTGGGGAGTGGCCCTATTCCAGGCTCCACTCCTGACTCTAGCTTTCCCAGTTCTGCAGGAAGCCTCAGCTGTTCATGTGCATTTCAACTCCTGCCACTTTTGAGCTCTATATATTTTTTAACAGACTTTATTTTCTAGAGTAGCTTGAGGTTCATAGTGTAAAGCAAAATGTACGGCGGTTTCCCTCGTATGCTGTGCCCCCACACAGGTGCACAGCCTCCCCCAGTATCAGCGTTACCCACCAAAAGTGGTGCTTTTTCTTTATGACTGGTGAACTTACATTGACACATCATTGTCACCCAGAGCCCATAGTTTACATTAGGGTCCACTCTTGGTGGTGTACATTCTGTGGGTTTGGACAAACGTTTAATGACATGTATCCACCATTATAGTATCATGCAGAGTAATTTCACTGCCCTAAAAATTCTCTGTGCTCCCCCTCTTCATCCCTCCCTCCCCTGAGCCCTGGCAACCACTGATTGTTCACTGCCTCCATAGTGTTTGCCTTTTCCAGAATGTCATATAGTTGGAGTTACACAGCATGTAGCCTTTTCAGATTGGTTTCTTTCATTTGGTAATAGGCCTTTAAGGTTCCTCTTGACATGGCTTGACAGCTCATTTCTTTTTTAGTGCTGAAGAATATTCTGTTGCCTGGACATACCACAGTTTACCCATTCACCTACTGAAAGACATCTTGGTTTCTCCAAGTTTTGGCAATTACGAATAAAACTGCTGTAAACGTCAGTGTACAGGTACAGGTTTTTTTGTAAGGAGCGGCCCAACTGTCTTCCGCAGTGGCCGTACCGTCTTACATTCTCTCCCCTGCAGTGAATGAGACTTCCTGCTGCTCCACATCCTGGTCAGCATTCGGTGTTCTCAGTGTTCTGGATATTGACCACTCTAATCGGTGTGCAGTGGTGATGTATTATTTTAAAGTAATTTTTACGCCGTGGTTTAAAAACACAGCAAAAGTACCATCTTAACCGGTAAGGGTACTGTTCGGTAGTGTGAGGCATATTCATACTGTTGCGCAGCCGAGCTCCGGAACTTTTTCATCTTGTCCAGCCGAAGCCCTGTTCCCGGAAAACTACGGGAGGGGCCGGCCATTACCCCCACCCCGCCCAAGACCGCTCGCTCGCTCGCTCGTGGCGCTCCCCCAACCACGCCGCCGCCCCCCCCCCCCCCCCCACTCCCGGCGGCTGCCGGGCCGGCCCTCCACCTGGATCCCAGCAGGGCCCGGGAGGGCAGTACCGCGAGTCAGATGCCAGCTCCCACTTCTGTCCCCCGGGAGGAGCGAGAATTGAGGGGTTTCTTCTCTTCCGCGGGCTTGGCCTTGCCGCGGGGGAGGGGAGCGAGCAAAATGCCACCAACTTTACAGCGCTCTCTCTGGGCGCTGCAGCTCCCTACTTGCTTTCTAGAGCTCTCTCCAAGGGGCTTGCTCCGCATCGCGTTGGGGTCCCACGGCTGGGTCTCCGTACTTGGGGGCCCCAGGGCCTGGCGCTTTCTGGTCCGTCATCTTGCGGACGTCACCCAAGGACTCAGTCTCAGGTCGCAGTGTCCAGTTGGGCCTTCCCTGCACGGGCGAACACGTGTGACACGGAGATTGGGGGAGGGGAGGGAATGGGGGGGCTCATCCCTCTAGCACCAACAGCTTCACCAGAGCAGAAACCAGCAAGGGCAGGCTGAGTATGTTTCTAAAATAATAAATTTCAGTAACTTAAATGCTGGCCCTCATAGAAGTTAGTCCACTGTAGAGCAGTGGCTCAGAGCATGAGTTTTGAGATAGACCATAATGGTGCTCTGTGACTTTGACCCCGTGATCCCTGAGACTCCAGTGCCTTGGGGACCATAAAGCCACCTACCTTACAGGGTGTGGGGAGGATGGGGAGTGAAGCAGTGCCCGGCATGTGAGTGTGCACAATGATTGAAAAAGGCCGTTGGCCTCACGATCACAGGTTTTCCTCAAGGCCTGTCCTGGACAATAGGCGCCCAGTAACGGGAGGGCACTGCCTGAATTACAGGCATGTCTGTCACTGCCCTTCGTATGTCCATTACAGTGACTGTTTGGGGAGGGCGTGAAACATCCAAAAGGTAGATGCAATTTATCGAGGGCCACTGTGACAAACCTGTGATGGACCATCCTGCCAGCCCGACTAACACCCCCTGATTTTCTGGCTGAGCCCCGATGAAAGACCACAGGCTGGATCTGAGAAGACCCCACGGTGCCCATGGGTCTTACCCTCTCAGTCTTTTGAGTGGCCTCAAAACTGGTCTCCCCGCCTCTTTGAGGCCCAGGAACCCCGGTTTCCCACAATCCAGTCCTCTGCCGGACCTTGCAAAGGCCCCAGCCTCAAGTTGCCCCCGTCCTGCTGTTTTGCATTGGTGCTTTAGTCCCGCTGCCAGGTCACCTTGGCTTGCAGAGCCGAGCCAGCTGAAGTCCTCTGGGAGGTTTTCCCGGAAAGTGTGCTCCAGCCTGAGGCAATGTCCCCACAACCCTCAACGCAATCCCTGCACTGCTGGCCTGGTGGTTAGGTCTCTGGCTCCCACTCCTCTTGGTCATGAGCACCTTGAAGCAGGGGCCCACCGTCGCCTTCCCGCCATGCTGCCAGTGCCGTGCCCAGCTCAGCACCCAGCACAGGGTGCATCCAGACAGGGTGGGACAGAACCCAAGCCTTGGTCAAGGCAAGATGCAGGAAAGGCCAGATAAACTGAGGAAGGCCCAGTCGGGCCCCAGCCAGCTAGACCCTCCGGCCCTGGGCCTGGCAGGAGAGTGGAGATGTGGGAATTTGGAAGGGGAGGAGCAGCTTTCACAGACCAAGCAGGGATTGCAAATGTTGAAAGCCAGTACCTGAAGGCCACAGCACTCTGTGTTGTCCTGCACCCTGAGAAGAACCTGGTCCTCTCCCCGCTGGGGAGTGAGATGGGAGGGAGGGAATGGGGGTGTCAGGGTACGGGAGTGGGGACAGCTGTTTTCAGAAAGAGAGGTTGCCTCATATACCCCTGGGATGGGTGAGGGGGCTTGACCCCTACCCAGGAAATGCCACAATTCCAGCCTGGAGGTGGCACACACTGGTGCAGGGTGGTACCAAGGTTTGCACATATCGTCGAGGACTGGAGCCACTGAAGGGGACCAGAGAGTCAGGATTGGAAGGTGCGGGGCTGGAGCCAGGGTGGACTGGACCCATGGAGAGGGAGGAGGCTGGCAAAGGGAGAGGCCTGAGAATCCATTCTTTGTGGTCCTCAGCAGGCCTGTGAGGATGTAAAGAAATTACATCCCCATCTGGTATCCATGCCCTTGTCTTCTAGAGTTTGAACAGCTGATGTTCAAGGACAAATCAAGGAGGAGGAAGCAGACCCACTCCTCTGAGGACAGTCACAGCCTATGCTAAGCCACTCTAGTACCCTGAGCTTACTGGCAGTCCAGTCAACAAGGTAAAGTGCCCACCTCACATGTCTCCAAGTTAGGAAATGGGCACAGACACAAGATTCATCACCTGGGTGGCTACAAGAGCTAGAAGGTCCAAGGACCAGTTTGTAACAAACTTAGGAAAGGGTCTCTGGGCCATCAGACCAGCTGGTCATGTGACTAGGGAGCTCTGAAGACAATCCTGCTGCCTCCCTACCCCCAGATTCAAACTTGTCATGGCCACAACCAGGCAGAAACGGGCAGAAACTAAGGAAGCTGAGCCAGCGGCCAGCCAGGTGAAGGTCCCCAGCATCACTGCGAGCAGCCTCGAGGTGGGAGGAGGTGGGTTGGGTCCAGGCAACCACTGAGAACTCCGAGGACTTGGTGCTGAGTCTCTGTGCAAGCGTGTAAGTGGTACATATGTGTTAATGTGTCTGGCTTTGTGGGTGTGTAAATATGCATGTGAGCATGTGAGTAGGCAGTATGTGAATGTAAGTGTGGTTTATGAGTGTGTGACTCTGTGTGTGTGTTGAGTATACTAGTGTGAAGTGAGGGGACACCAAGAACTTTATCCCCCTACAGTGGTCCCTCTGGTCATTAGGACCTCCCTCCAGTGCTGGGCAAGGGCCAGTAACAAACTTGGAAGGTGAAGGCCACTCAGGAGGAGGCAGGTGATACATGGGAGGACAAGGACATGTTCTGGGGATGAGGCTGTGAGCATATTAGAGTGAGCCTAAAGTGACAGGTGGGTGGCAGGATCAAATCTGAAGACCCCTGATTCTTCCTCGGAATCTTTACAGAGCTGGGGAGTCAGGCTAGGGGAAGGGGAGGACTTCTTGTGTCCTCCCCCTACCCTCCGTAAGCACGTGGAGAGGGCAGGAGGGACAGTGGCCATCTGTGCACCTGACTTTCCCTGACCCCTCCCTGCACCCTCTGGCAGCACACTCTCCCTGGCAGGTTGGCTCAGGGCAGAGGGCAAAGGCCAGTCTCAGCTCCTTTCATAAAGACCCAGACTGGTTGAGCCCTGGAGGTGCAGTTGAGAGTGCCCTGCCTGGGCTTAGTCCTGGGTGTCTGATGTATTGAGGAGCCCAGTGCACACTGAGGCAGCCATGCTGCTGACTGGGGATACACTGGCGACCCTGGCCGTGGCCGTGGCCGTCTTCCTGCTCTTGGTGGACCAGATGCACCGGCACTCACGTTGGGCTGCACGCTACCCACCAGGTCCCATGCCACTGCCTGGGCTGGGTAACCTGCTGCAGGTGAACTTCCAGGACCCACTTCTCAGCTTTAGCCAGGTAAGGAGGGTGGGGGTGGGAAGTGGGCAGCGGAGGTCCTAGGGACCCCACCTAGCAGCAGACAGCGGGTGGTGGGTGAAGTCACAGGCTGGAAAAGGAACTGGGCCAAGAGGAGGAGGCAGATTTGAGAGGCTTCTTGAGGGAGGGCATTTGTTCAGGGCTCGAGAACAGTTTGGATTTTCCCAACAGAGGTCCAAGAGGGCAAAGGCCAGAGGGTGGGGGAGTACGACTTGGCAACAGGCTGGGGATTCAGCTGGCCAGCTCTTACATTACATGAGCCTGAGTCCCTTATGATTACATCAGGAGGAAAGGTCTCGAGAATGGGGGAGAGGAGTCTGGTCTTGAGCCCTACTTAAATCAGGTAGTCGAGGTTGAGAGAGGTAGTGATCTGGTTCAAATCTTTTGCCACCATGAGACCTTGGACCTCACGCTTACCTCTATGAATCTGTTTCTTCACCTGTAAAATGGGATGCTAACTTGGTCTATTGACAACTTTGGTGACCTCTGCACAGTCATAGCTGGGTGGTCTGATCCAACTTGAGGTCCTCGACTGTGGTGGATGTAATTAACCCCCAGGCTCACAAGACTGGATAAAATCTTTGCACCCCCTCGCTCCTGGTAGGGGCCTAGGGGTCCCGCAGGGCTCACGCCATGAGGCTGGGCCCGCAGCCTGGCGGGGCCTGGGCTTGACAAACGCCCTCGACCTTCGGCCTGCAGCTGCGACGCCGCTTCGGGGACGTGTTCAGCCTGCAGCAGGTCTGGACTCCCGTCGTCGTGCTCAACGGGCTGGCGGCTGTGCGAGAGGCGCTGGTGTACCGCAGCCAGGACAACTACGACCGCCCACCTGCGACAGTTTACGAGCACTTGGGTTACGGGCCGCGCTCGGAAGGCAAGCGGAGAAGGGGGCAGACCGCGTCCCGGCGGGGACTGCGCCAGCAGTGACCCGATACCGGCAGGGCCAAGGGGAGGCAGGGTCGCGGACATTCGGTGCAGGGAAGAGCCAGCGAATTTGAAGGGGCAGCAAGAGGAGAAAGGAGTCTGTGCCAAGGGTCGGGGGAGGAAGAATGCGGGCGAGGCAGGGGGCGGGGCCTTACGGAGAGAGGGCGGCCCAGGGCCATCGCGGGCACGAAGGGGAGGTCAGGGTGGGCAGGAATGAGGACAAAGTCAGAGCGGGCGGGGTAGGGCCGGGCCAGGACCTTCCCCGAAGAGGAAAGGGGGTCCCGGTGGGCAAAGTAAAAATTGGAGCCAAGATCTGACCCTAGCAGGGGAGAGTAGGCGAGCAATGCGGGCGGGCAGAGAGTGGGACCGGTCCCCAGCTGGAAGGGGGTGTCAAAGTGGGCGGCATTCGTTTGGGAGGGGAGGGTGAGGTTGGTGTGGGCGGAGCGGAGGGGCGAGGCCTGCCCCCAAAGGGGGCGGGGCTGTGTGAGCAGAGCACCAGGAGGGGCGGGCCGAGGAGGACTGACGAGCCCGCCAGCGCTGTGGGCGAGCAGAAGGTGGGGCCGGGACACACCCGAGCCACGCCCACGTGCCCGCTCCACCCCCAGGAGTGATCCTGGCGCTCTAAGGGAAAGCCTGGCGCGAGGAGCGGCGCTTCTCCTCGTCCACCCTGCGCAATTTCGACCTGGGCAAGAAGTCGTTGGAGCAGTGGGTGACCGAGGAGGCCTCGTGCCTCTGTGCCGCCTTCGCCGATCAGGCCGGTGGGTGCTGAGGGACAGCGAACAGGTTTGGAGAGGCTGGGGGAGGAGATGGAGGCGACGCCCTGACGTGCACCGTTCCCTCCCAGGACGCCCCTTTAGCCCCAACGCCTCCTGAATAAAGCGGTGAGCAACGTGATCGCCTCCTTGACCTTCGGGAGCCGCTTTGAGTACAACGACCTTCGCATCCTCAAGCTGTTGGACATATTGGAGGATGGACTGAAGGAGGAGGTTGGCTTCGTGCGCCAGGTGAGGGAAGGGAGCTTCATAGAGGAGGCCTCCGTCCTGCAAAGGGCCTCCCCGGAGGAGGATTTGCGTAGAGGGTCAGAGGAGGAAAGGGCATTCCGGGAGGAGAAACTGCAAGGGAAAAGGCCTGGAAGTGGGGAAATGACAGACAACACAGATGGGAGAGGCGGGGCGAGGGTCAGCGGGCTTAGGGGAGGGAGGGTTCCTTCATTGGAAGGCACCGGCACCCATGAGATGTAGACTTTAGGTTTATCTTTCTGCGCCCAGGGCCAGGAGAGAGGGGCGAGGCCTGCACTTAGGGAGGAACAAGGTCAATGGTGGGGACATCCTGGAGGAGGCTAGGACCTGACTGGTCCAGGTGAAAGCCTGAGCACCACAAGGTCCCAGGGCCCCAAAGCTGTGACCCCCACAGGTGCTGGAAGCAATCCCCGTGCTCCTGCGTATCCCAGGGCTGGCTGCCAGGGTCTTCCCGGGGCAGAGAGCCTTCATGGTCCTGATTGATGAGCTGGTCATCGAGCACAGGGTGACCCGGGACCGGGCCCAGCCACCCCGAGACCTGACTGACGCCTTCTTGGATGAGGTGGAGGTGAGGTGGGTTGAGGGTTGAAGACCCCGTGAGGCAAGCGCAGGCCTGTGTAGCACCCCGTGACCAGACATCTGGGCTGACAGGAGCAGAGTGGGAGGCCATTTGGAGGCTTCCTCCCTCTGTCCCTGCGCTTACCTTCCCTGCGTGGCCCAGGCCAAGGGGAACCCCGAGAGCAGCTTCACGTCTGGTGGTGTCTGACCTCTTCTCTGCCGGGGTGATCACCACCTCGGCCACGCTGGCCTGGGCCCTCCTCCTCATGATCCTGCACCCAGACGTGCAGCGAGAGCCTAGCCCAAGGGGACAGGTGGGATGGGGGAGGGAGGAAAGGGACAGCCTGAGGCCCCTGGGCTTGGTGGGTTTGGCCACCAGTAGCAGCTCTGTGCAGAGGTCACAGTGACCTGCCCCTCCGAGTGGGCACAGCCCTACACAGGAGTCAGGAGGAGGTCAGGGCCCAGCCCTTGGGTCTGACCACTATGAGGATGCTTGTTTTTCCAGGACGTGTCCAACAGGAAGTCGATGAGGTGATAGGGCAGGTGAGGCAACCAGGGATGGGGGATCAGGCCCTCGTGCCCTTCACCATGGCCGTGGTCCATGAGGTGCAGTGCTTTGGGGACATCATCGCACTGGGCCTGCCCCACATGACATCCCGTGACATCGAAGTTCAGGGCTTCCTCATCCCAAAGGTAGGCCTGCGGCTCTCCTCACCCCAGCTCGGCACCACCTGCCACCTGGTAGCCCCAATGTGGGCATTGCCAGGTGGGGTCAGGACTGCAATCCAAGCCACCCAATCCTCATCTCCACAGGCACTGAATGTCCCAGGCTGGGGGGGTGTGAGGATGAGAGCAGAGGCAGGGCTGGCCCTGTCCATTCAGAGCCCGTAGTCGGGTAGGGAAGACAAACTAAAGCGTGTCACAGGTGTTGGAGGAGCCCGTTCACCAAGGGACAGGTGGCAGTAAGGGCACCCATGGGAGGCAAGTCACTTACCCTGCCATGGGGACAGGGAGGGTGCCGAGAAGCTTCTTGGGCTGAGGGTTACTTGAAGAGTCCAGGTGTGTGCCAGGCAGAGGGTGTGTGCCCATGTGTGTTTGGTCGCAGGGGTCAAGGCATCCCCCAGTCCAGACCCCACCCATGCCAGATATTTCCTGCCAGGGGACGACACTCATCAACAACCTGTCATCAGTGCCGAAGGACGAGACCATCTGGAAGAAGCCCTCCCACTTCCACCCGGAGCACTTCCTGGATGCCCAGGGCCGCTTCGTCAAGCAGGAGGCCTTCATACCCTTCTCAGCAGGTACCTGTGGGGTGCCCGGTTTGCTTACCTGTCCTGAGGGAGTCTTGAAGGGGAGGAGCCCAGGCCCCCAGGCTCAGAGAGCCCCCATGCCCGCCCACAGGCCGCCGCTCGTGCCTTGGGAGCCCCTCGCCTGCATGGAGCGCTTCCTCTTCTTCACCAGCCTCCTGCAGCACTTGAGCTTCTCAGTGCCCACTGGGCAGCCCCGCCCCAGTGGCCACGGTGTCTTTGCCTTCCTGGTGACCCCATCCCCCCCTACCAGCTCTGTGCTCTGCCCTGCTAGAGGTGGGCACCAAGCCCCCAACCCACTCCTCAGCAGTAGCCCTGATGTACAATAAACCAGTCTGGTGGCTCCAACCTGGCTTGAGTCCCACCCAGGGCCCCTGACCAGCCCCTTGGCGCTCATGGGGCCTCAGCAGCCTCCCCAGATCCAGCCCCTACCCCTGCCTGATCCATCCTTACCTGGCATTTGACCCCATTTGAGAGATGGGTATACCGAGGCTCAGAAGGTGACACCTTACCCCCTAGTCACCCTTGGAGACCCAATACTGGTTACTTGGGTTAGTGACAAAGTCTATAAATAGGTCCTGGCTTCTGCTGGAACGAACTAGAATAGGCTGGTGAGAGATTTCAGGCCCCAGAGGGGATGAGGAGGGCCCCACTCAACCTGGATGCCCACATTTCAGGCCCAGCCACCCTCAGCTTGCACCGCAGGCCAGCAGCTCAGCCAGCACCATCAAGTCTGCTGCCCCAAAAGCTGGCGAACTCAGGGATGGCTGGGAAGCAATAGGCCGGGTTAGCACCCACAGCTCAGTCTTCAGATGCCAGAGCTCTCCCTGGGAAGCCTGATGGCAGCCCAGGAGTGAGCCACCTCCCTGGGACTCTTAGTCACCCCAAGATAGGATGGGCCCCCTTTCCCTGTCCCTTAGGGATGCTCATCTCCCAGCCCCTGCCCAATAGTAGTTGCCACTCACGGCCACGCTGGAGTGGGAGGACACTCATCTAGGCTCCAACCCGGGCTCTATCCTCTGAGTGGCCAGGTCAGGCCGGGCACTCAGGAGGCTTGGCAGGGGCCAGGAATGAGCCCCTGTGGGCCGCAGGCATGCCCTAGGGACAGGGGTCAACCTTGGACCCATGTGACAATGGGGTGGCCAGAGCAGAAGGAGGCCATGTGGGGAGCTGGGAGGAGGACACCCTGGCTCTAGTCCTCGCTCTGCTGCGACACTGTGTGACCTCAGGCTTCTATTCCCCTTCAGCCAATGAGAAGTTTGCACCAGACGGCTGCTGGGGCCTGTCTTCCTGCTCTGACTCTGGAGCTGGGACCTCATTAGCCTGGAGCCCTAGCTGAGGGTGGGGACTGCCACCGTCTACCTGTGCCCACCACCCCGACAGTTTGTTCTGGCCTCTAAGCACGCACAGGCACCACCCAAGGGCTTCTAATGACTGTCTGCTTACCTGAGTCATAAGCAGACTTCCTGGTGCATTTAGGTTAACAGCTTGGGGACCACAGATACTCAAGGCAGAAGCACCGCCCCCAGCCAGGCCACTTTTGCCTTCATGACAGTGAGCTCCACAGCTCTTAGCATTCAGGGAACTTGGCCTCTCCCTTGGCACTGAGTCAGAAGACCAGCCAGGGCCCCGTTCAGTCTCCAGCTTATCCCCTGTCGTGGGCTTAGTGGCAGGAGGTGGTGTTCCTGCAGCTTATTGGAACAGGGAGCGTGGATGAAACCACACTGAGTTTGTGGAAACTTGAGGCCCCTGAAAGGAGGCAGCCAGGCCTGCAGAAGCAGCAACTCTGGATTTATTGGATATTTTGTCATTCGTGGCTCTGAGTCTTGGGGATGTCAGAGGCTGGGGACCAGGCCAGCCAGAGCTTCCTCAGGAGCTGGGGGACCCAGCCCCCAGGCCTCTCCTCCATTAGGTCCACCTCAGAAGCCTCTAAAAAGCACAAACAGACATGCCCTGTGGGTTCCTTGCTGGGAGGAACCTTTCCGCAGGGCCAGGGTACCCTCTGGTGCCAGGGAATCAGGTCAGCGTTGATATAAGGCTAGGCATTCCTCCACCCCAAGCACAGTGGCCTCAAGTCCTGCCAACCCAAGAAGGAAGCAGGAGGCAGGGGGTGCTCATCAGGAAAGACAGGGCATCCGGCTACCTGGGTTTCTTCCCTCCCCTCCCTGGGGCAGGAGGGTCAGGGAGGAGCTCGGCTGTCTGTGGCCTCTGCAGGGTCACCGAGCTTAGAGAGGAGAGCAGCCCTGCTACAGCAGGTGGGGCCAGTTGTCTTACCAGAAGTATATGCAGCAATCTCCTTTTGGACCTTTTTATTTTCCTGGGAAGGAAGAAGGGGGACAGTGGTGGGATGAGACAGGCTCTGCACTGTGCAGATGGGGAAATAGGCCTCCCTTCACAAGGAGTCAGGGGAGGCCAGGATTCAGATCTCCTCTGCTCAGGCCATGTCTACTCCTCTCAGCTCCTCACAGAGCTGTTGCTCGACTGAGATGGCAGTTTGGCTCAGTCATCTTGGGGGTGCCCCCGCCCCCCATTGCCCTCCTTCCCCAGGGCCTCTCCACTCCACCCTGCAGAGCCCTGGGGCTCCTCAGTAGGACCTATGCTGGGATGTTCCAGTCGAGGCTTCCTTACCTCCCAGCCTGGGGTCCCTGCCGCCTCCTCCTCCTCAGGTACCTCCTTCCCAGCAGGAATGGGGGAAGGAATGGGGCTGCCTGCTTCCTCTCCTGGTGACCTCATCTCCCCCTCGTCCGAAGACAAGATATCAGCCTCCTCCTTGGGGGCAGCATCATTCGGTCCTCCTGTTGCCTTCGGGGTCATGGCCTGCAGGGAGGGACAAGAGGGCAGAATATGGGCAGAAAGGCCCCCTGATCCCCCAACCCCTCTCCCTGTTCTCCACACCTGGAGTGTGTGTAGTTCTTTGTTTTTCCAAGGAAGCCCCTCCCTTCTCAGCTCACGCTGTGGTAGGGTTGTAGGTTTCCTAGAGGGGCCCTGCCACTCTCCCTGGGACCCCTGGCCATGAGCTGGGGCATCCCTGAGCCTCAGGGAGCTCTGACAGGAGACAGCCCCGGCCCCGGGCCCTTCCAGGGCAGGCCTCACTTACCTCAGAGTCTTGCTTCTCCCCACTCTTGACTCTGCGTCTCTGCAGAGGGAAACAGGGGAAGTGACATTCAGCTGTGAGTGTCTGGGAGTCCTTCCCTGCCTGGCCCATCCTCTTATGGTGTGCGCCTACCGAGGGTGCCCAGGACAGCCACCCTACCCCAGGGGGAGAGGGGTCCCCAGGCCTGACCCACCTGAGCGGTCACAGGGTAGCATTTATCCATCAGTCCCCACACTGGCCTTAAGGTCTCCCCTAAGGGCTGCATGACAAGGAGAAAGAGAGAGAGAAAGAAGGCTGAGGTGACATATTAAGGGCTCAGCTATGTACTAGTCCACTGTCAATGCCTGCTGCGAAGACACCCAAAGACTACCAAGGATTTAAGGAAAACTTCACACAAACAATAATTGATGGCTTTAGAAAGATAAACTTTGCATTTACAAAACAAGTATGGGCGCTAAAATAGAAATGTTCAAACAACAATCTCTAATTCTTCAAAAACAAATATGATATTATAATAGGAATTAAAAATTAAAAATCCAATCAAACTGTAGAAGGTAAAGAATAGAGAGAAGAGAGCGGGAGGTCCAACAGCTAAATCATAGATCTTTCTGAAAGAGGGAACAGAGACAACAAACTGGGGTGGCAGGGAGAGATATCAAATAAATATGTTCATTTTTTACCAAGACAATTTCCCAAAGATGAGCAACATGAGTTTCCAGAAGAGAAGGAATCGCCAAGTGTCCAGGACAATGGATGAAGGAGACCCACCCCAGATTATGCCATCAATAAATTTCAAAACACTGAGGATGAAGAGAACCTAAAAACTTCCAGAGATATGAAGAAAAAAGTCTGTTTTAGGAATTCAACTTTCATCAGACTTTTCAACACCAACCCTTTGAAGCCAGAAGAAAATGAGGAGCTTCAAAATCTGTCAGAAAATTATTTCTAGTCTAGAATTCTATACCTAGCCAAACTTAGTTAAATATGAATTAAGACCTTTTCGGATATGTAGTATCTCAAGACTACCCCTCAGGAAGCAACTGGAGGCTGTGCTCCCCCCAAATAAAGAGTAACATCAGCTCCCACACGTGAAAGAAGTGAAGCACTCCCCACAATGACGGTGAAGGGAGGTCCCAGGACAGCTGAGCAGCAGGCCTCAAGGACGTCCCGTCCAGATGGAAAGAGGAGGATGGAGGGCTCCATGAGATATGTCTCCAGGGAAACGATCATACAGATAAAACACCTAATTTGTCTAAGTGTATTGTAAGGAGATTAATATTTTGGGTAGAGATTTTGGATGAATTAATTATAGGTACAGAGAAAACAAATTTTTAAAAAAAGAGGAAAAAACAAAATTATACACAAAGAGTAGTTACAGTACACTACGTGACTCAGGAATACTATTTACATAGTTTTAAAATGTAAACCCTCAGGCTTCCCTGGTGGCGCAGTGGTTAAGAATCCGCCTGCCAATGCAGGGGACACGGGTTCGAGCCCTGGTCCGGGAAGATCCCACATGCCACAGAGCAGCTAGGCCCGTGCGCCACAACTACTGAAGCCCGTGTGCCTAGAGCCCATGCTCCACTCTAGAGAAGCCACTGCAGTGAGAAGCCCGCGCACTGCAACAAAGAGTAGCGCCCGCTCGCCGCAACTAGAGAAAGCCCGTGCGCAGCAACAAAGACCCAGTGCAGCCAAAAATTAATTAGTTAATAAAAAAATAAACACAATGTAAATCCTCAATATTGATCTAAATAAAATTACAATACAAGCCTATTAGAATGACTAAAAAAAAAGGTAAATGTTGGAAATGATATGCAACAAATGGACCCTCTCATTCATTGCCAGTGAGAATGCAAAATGGGTGCCAGCCATTTTGGAAAGGCTTTACAGTTTCCTACAAAACTAAATATACGCTTGCCGCATGACCCCACAATCCCACTGCTAGGTATTGACCTAAGTAAAAGGAAAACCTATGTTCACACAACACTTGTCCATGAACATTTATAGTGGTTTTATCTGTAAGTGCCAAAAAACTAGAAACAATCCAAATGTTTCTTACTTGGTGAATGGACAAACCGTGGTGCATCCATGCAATGGACAGCTACTCAGCAATAAGAAGGAACAAACACTGCTACACACAACTGGGTGGACCTCAAATGCCTTGTGCTAAGTGAAAGAAACCAGGCTCAAAAGATTACATACTGGGAAATTCCCTGGAGGTCCAGTGGGTAGGACTCTGTGCTTCCACTGCAGGGGGCCCAGGTTCAATCTCTGGTCAGGGAACTAAGATCCCACAATCCTGCTGCACAGCCAAATAAATAAAAGACTACATACTGGATGTTTTTTTGTTGTTGTTTATTTATTTATTTATTTATTTTACTTTTGGCTGCGCTGGGTCTTTGTCGCAGCGCACGGGCTCAGTACTTGCCCCATGGCATGTGGAATCTTAGTTCCCCGACCAGGATCGAACCCGCGTCCCCTGCATTGGAAGGCGGATTCTTAACCACTGGACCACCAGGGAAGTCCCTGGATGTTTCCATTTATATGACCATCTTGCAAAGGCAAAACTATGCGACCAGAAAACTGCCCACTGGATGGCAGGGGCTAGGAGTGGGGAAAAGGTTGACTATAAATGAGTATGGGGGAATTTTTTGAAATGATGAAACTGTTCTGTATCCTGGTTGTGGTGGCAATTATACAATTGCATACATTTGTCAAAACTCACAGAACTGCACACTAAAAAGGATGGATTTCACTCTGTATAAATAATACCTTAATTTTTTAAAAATGAGTGAAAAGAGCCCACTGTGTGGCAGAGGGACTTAAAAGCCAAAATGAGGACTTCCCTGGTGGTCCGGTGGTTAAGAATCCACCTGCCAATGCAGGGGACACGGGTTCGAGCCCTGGTCCGGGAAGATCCCACATGCCGCAGAGCAACTAGACTGCGTGCCACAACTACTGAAGCCCACGCGCCTAGAGCCCGTGCTCGGCAACAAGAGAAGCCACTGCAATGAGACGCCCGCGCACTGCACGAAGAGTAGCCCCCGCTCGCGGCAACTAGACAAAGCCAGCGCGCAGCAACGAAGACCCAACACAACCAAACATAAATAAATAAATAATAAAAATTAATTATTTAAAAAAAGCCAAAATGATATAAAAGTCAGCAAAAAAGCAAAACTGATACTTAAAATTTTTTAACACCTTAAGATGTCACTAGTCAGAATAAAACATTTACAATGCCAAAAACCAGGATATAACTATACTGGAAGACTAGAGAAAGGTGAGATGTATGTTGGAGGTGGCAGTAAGTGTGCAGCTGTTACGAGAGCTAAATCCTCATCTTTCGTTGTAGGAATTCATTCGATAACGTTTAAATCTGAAAAATTAAGACAAAGCAGGATAAGCTTTCTATTTAGAACCATGGAGGCAAAATCAAAGGCTTCAGCTAGAAAATTGGAAGCTGGAAAGACTCCCACCCTGGGTTGTGGGAATCATGGGTGAAGAGGATGGGTGAAGGGACAAAAGACAGCTAGTTTTTTGTTTCAAGTCTTAAAACTTTGACTCCTCGAACTATGTATATGCATATCTTTGATGACAATAAAACTTTTTAAAATGAAAATTTGGTTAATTAAAAAAAAAAAAAGGAAGCAACATAGGACTCTGTCTCTAAGGCACCTGCCAACATGGGCGTTATTAGGGCTCTCCAACCTCTGAATAGTCCCTCCCTAAATATGTAGCACACACTTCTCCGTGTTGCTGGGTCACAGATAAGCTTATTCCCACGAAAATCCTCTCTTCCCAATAGCACTAGATGGAGAGCAGGAAGCCTCCAGAGACCAGGTATGTGGCTCTGTCCTGTCACCTGGGGCAGCCTGGGTCTAGTCACTGTTCTTCTGGGAGCCTACGTTTCCTCCTCTATAAAGTGGGAGCTGCTGGGTTGCTGCAAGGTTTCAATAGATGGGCAACACCTAATCCAGCACGTGGCCCTTAGTGGGCATCCAGTGTCCATTTGTGTTTTCCTGACAGAGGGCTGGGAGGAGGGGCTTCTGCCATAGGTTCCTGGACCTGGGACGTTAAAGAGGGTACGTAACCCCAGGCAGGTGTCCTGCTCACCACCACCCGATTCACATATGAGTGTCAAACCATATTCCAGGGCTACTCACATGCATTAGGGGTCACCTGTTCCTTTAGGTTTGTCTAGGTCACTGCTACGGAGCCCTGAGGTGAGCTTACAGCCAGCCCATGGCGGGTGGGGCCTCTGTTTGACACTTTGCCAGGAACACAGGGAATTTCTCCAGAGCCCTCACATTCACACACACACACACAGTTGGTTGACCATTTGAGATCAAGGAGTATGACCTCTGTTTTTGCTACAGTGAGACAGTCCCTCTAAACTCGGACAGAGGTCCCTACCTGTGATGATTCCCCAGCAATCTCATGGTCAGGAGCTGTTTTCCCCACACACCCCTGAAAATAGTAGTATACCACTCCTGCAGGTAGAGGAAGAAAAACTAGTTAAAACGTTTAAAAGAGTGATGTGATTATTTTTAAATGTCAGTATTTACAATATGCCAGAAATTATATCCTTTTCAACTATTTTAATGTGTGATGAAAGATATTAGATATTAACTTACAATGTGTGAAGGGATAGTTTTTCAAAAGGTATGCAAGCAAAAATTTGAAGATCACTGCTGTAGGACATTTGGTTGTATGCGTTTTTTGGTTTGTTTGCCGGTTTTGTGGGGTATGCATGGATTTTAGAGTGAGATATGGGTTCAAATCCCAGACTCACCATGAAGGTGCAGAGGGAAGAAAGGGGGAAAGAAGCCCAGCCTTGGCTCTGAGCAGTGTGACCAGCCCTGGGGAGCCAGGTACATGGCAGTCTCAGGAGGGGGCCTCTGGGAATCCCAGTGAGTAGCTGGAGACTGGGGTCCTGCCATCATCCCCAAATTATCCCAGCACCCAGACCCTTACCTGCAAGAATGAAGATGTGTACTACATACAGCAACTTGTATAGCCTGGAAGGAAAGCAGAGCTGAGTGTGAGGCTGGGGCCTCGTGCCCTCACCAGTGGGTGCTGGTTTTCCTCCCCAGTCCAAGCCCCAGGACCTATTCCACCAGCACTCGTCCAATCAATACTTGTGGATGAATGAATCCATCAGCAGTAACAGGGCTCAGCCTGGGCTCCCTGCTGACTGGCCGGCATGCTCTGTGCCTCTGCCTACTGCTGAGAAAGCCAGACTTGGTGCCTGGAACCCACAAGGATCCCCTGACCCACTCCCTTCTCCTTTCCTTCTTTACTTGTTTACACAGGTCCATCTTGCCTCTCCAGCCAGAAGGCAGGGACTTAGCCTTGGCTGGACACTCATAGTTATTCATTCAAGTGCTGGATTAGCTCTTCCCCTCAAAGCCCTCCAAAGCCCTCCCTACTCTGGACTGACAGATCCCACAACCTGGATTAGAAATAATATCTCATTGTCCATCCTCCTCTTCTAGGACCCCTCCCTCAGGACAAACAGAGCGTCTTTTTTTAAATTTTTTTTTTGGCTGTGCTGCACTGCATGCAGGATGGTTCCTTGACCCGGGCCTCCACAGTGAAAGCGCCAAATCCTAACCACTAGGCAACCAGGGAACTCCCTCAAACAGAGCATCTTGGCACTGCCAGGATGATGGCTCCCTGCCTACACACACACACACACACACACACACGCATGTCCCACCTGTCAGTACCAGGTCCTCCACTCTGACCCTGAGTCCCAGAGACACTATAACACCCTCCACCCTGACCCTGAGTCCCAGAGACACTATAACAGTCAGGGAAAAGGGAATATAGAACCCTATTTTCCCGTCCTTGTGGCACCAAGTGAGGAGTCCCCTTTCCTGGTCTTTCGGGGCATGGTAACAGGCCCACCTAAACTTTACCTCTCTCTCTGGCAGCACAGACCAAACACCATTTTCAGTCTAAGAAGAAAAGATGGCAACAGTCAATGCATCACATAGACCCAGGGTCCTGGTGTTCCTTTACTCTGTGGCTTGCAGGGATTGCAATGGGCTAGAGGCAGTTGGGGGAATGGCAGGACCTCCACAAGCAGGGTTCATCCAGGGGAGAGCCTGCTGGTCACAGCTGGAGGCTAAACTCAGGAATCCGGAGTGGGCTAGCATTAGGAGCTTGGAAAATGCTCAGGAATTTCTCCCAAGACCTCAGAGCCCCAAACAAAAGCTGGTTTCAACGTCCTCAGAGCTGAAAAGGTAGGTCCCAGGGAATCAGGATGGGAAAAGCGGGGTTGGGAGAGGATTAAGGAAAAAGGTATAGCTCTATTAAACATTTTGTGTAAAATGACCCCAGGTGTAGGTGGCTAATTATAATAGTAAATAAAAATGATTTAAAACTACGAAGAGTTTAAAGTATTTTCTGTGTTACACAGCATTTTGGGAATAATCTTGGGAGTTCTGGGGGAGATTCCCTAGCTGCCTCAGAAATTCCCTCTCTGTCTAGAATCCCACCTTCAGTGTCAAATTGCATATAAACTGACACTGTGGTACAGTCAAGGTCTCCAGGGTGAGGTGGACCTCAGTGTGGCCTGGTGAGCCTCTGTTTCCCAAGTGAGTTCCCCATTCTCCACAGGGACTATTTCGCTTTTTTTGTTTGTTTGTTTGTTTTTTAGATGTACGTCGGCCTCTCACTGTTGCGGCCTCTCCCGTTGCGGAGCACAGGCTCCGGACGCGCAGGCTCAGCGGCCACGGCTCACGGGCCTAGCCACTCCGCGGCATGTGGGATCTTCCCGGACTGGGGCACGAACCCGTGTCCCCTGCATTGGCAGGCGGACTCTCAACCACTGCACCACCAGGGAAGCCCCACAGGGACTATTTCGGAATCTCTCTTTAAACCTCCAGCCCCTCCTCTGCCTTCCTTACCTTCACCAGGGAACACACGCGCTACCAGATGGGTGTTCTCTAGACTTTCTGCCACCAAACTCACCCATCCTCTGCTTCTCACAGGTCATTTCCTCTTCAGGGGAGGAGGCTGCGCGCCCCTCTCTGGGGCTAGCCCCCTCTCGTACTCCATTCACCTGGTCTTCTCATAACCTGGGTGTTTGGAGGTCCCCTCTCTCACTTGTATATTCATCCTTTCCTTTTCTGGCTCCTTCCTATCAGTATTTAAACATATCACTCACCTCTTCCACTAAAAAAAGAAAGGCCTTCTCCCTTGAACCCATATTCCTTCTCCAGATACAGTCCTTATTGTCCCCTACCCTTCACACCAGTCTCCTTGAGAGAGCTGACTGCAGTACGTGTCTTCACCCCTCTTCACCTCTCCCTCACTCCACAGCCCACTGCAATGTTTCTGTCCCCATCAACCTCTGAAGCCTCTTTCACCAAGGTCACCAATATGCTCCTAGTCACCAAATCCAGTGGGCCTTTTTCGGGCCTCAGCTCACTTCACCTCTCTGCAGGGAACTACAGCACCTCCCTTCATACTGAATTACCTTCTCTGAGAATACTGCTACCAGTATACTCAACAGTAAGCTTTTTAGTTATTTATAACTTGGTGTGAGCAAAGTTATCAGGCTTTTTCTGAGGGAAGGTTTGGAGGAGAGAAAATGAGTCCTGAGTGAGAGAAGAAGAGGGGGAAAGGGGGAACGTCAAGTAGAAAGGGATGCAGGACAGGCAGGCTAGGAGTCGTAAAGACAATTTTCACCTGCTTGGGTGGTTTATTGAGCGCAACCTTTTGAAACCGCTTTTACCAAATCTACCGACCCTGATGATGTTAGTGACTTGCAGAGTATCCTTTGACCATATCAGTGTACAGGCAACCTATTCACCTCCCCTCAGGCTCCAGGACTGAGACTGAGAAGGGCACCGGAGCTCAGCTAAGTCTGGCAGTCCAGTGCACAGCCCCTCCCCCTTTCACAGGAGAGCACTGTCTGTGTGTGACATCATGTCTTAGGGGGCTTTATGACAGGACAACCTCTCCAACCTTGGCCAGAGTAGCTTGTCATTGCCTCAGGGTGGCTTTAAATCCCAACCAGTCAGAGAAAGCACCTTTGTAGGTATCTCTTTTGTTCCATTCAATGCCATCAATGCTGCCTGAGCACCTGCAATGTGCCAAGCTCTGTGCAAAGCCCTGTAGAGACAAAGACACAAAGACACAAAGGTGTATAAGACTCAGTCTTGTCACATAACACAATAATCTCGTTTTTAAAATAAAAAACAAGAACACAGCCTGACCATTTCTAAGTGTAATCCATTTATTCAACCAGTGTCTGCTGAGCTTTCATTCTGGTCCAGGAATAATGCTGAGGGGATAGAAAGGTAAACAGGACACACAGACTGCCCTCAGGGTGCTTGAAGAAGTCAAATAGACATCTTCTGATTCAAGACAATAGCTTTTATACCCTCCCCAAATTACTATAAATGTAACTAAATAATAATTACAAAACTATGGTGGTTAAAACTGAAGAATGCCTTAGTTTCCCATACACATGAAATATTTACCAAGAAAGATCACATTCTCAACCATGAAACAAGCCTCTATAATTTAAAAGATTTAAGTAATTTCAAGTACATTCTTTGACCACATGGAATTAAATTATAAATTAGTAACAGAAAGATCCTAGAAAAATCCCCAAATAATTGGATACTAAATAACACACCTTTAAATAATATATGTGTATCAAATGTAGAGAACAAACGTATGGACACCAAGGGGGGAAAGTGGCAGGGGAGGTGAGGTGGTGGTGTGATGAATTGGGAGATCGGGATTGACATGTATACACTAATATGTATAAAATGGATAACTAATAAGAACCTGCTGTATAAAAAAAATAAAATAAAATTCAAAAATAAATACATAAATAATATATGTGTGAAATAGGGAATTCCCTGGCAGTCTAGTGGTTAGAACTCTGTGCTCACTGCCAAGGGCCTGGGTTCAATCCCTGGCCAGGCAACTAAGATCCCACAGGATTTGCAATGCAGCTAAAATATATATGTGTGTGTGTGTGTGTGTGTGTGTGTGTGTGTGTGTATACATATATATATGTATATATATGAAATAAAAAATCAAAAGGAAAGTTAGAAAGCATTTTGAACTGAAAGAAAAGAAAAAATATCAAAATTTATGGGATGCAGCTAAAGCAGTACATGGAGGGAAATTTATAGCACTAAAAACACCTATATTAGAAAATAAGAAATGTCTCTAGAAAATAAGCTTACGGTTACCAAAGGGGAAAGAGGGTGGGGGAGGGATAAATTAGGAGTTTGGGGTTAGCAGATACAAACCACTATATATAAAATAGATAAACATGGGACTTCCCTGGCAGTCCAGTGGTTAAGGCTCCGCACTTTCACTGCAGGGGGCGTGGGTTTCACTGCAGGGGGCATGGGGGCGTCAGGGAACTAAGATCCTGCATGCCATGTGGCACAGCCAAAAAGTAAAAAAAAATTAAAAAATAAAAAACAAGGTTCTACTGTATAGCACAGGGAACTATAATTCAACATCCTGTAATAAACTGTAATGGAAAAGAATATAAAAAAGAATATGTATAACTGAATCACTTTGCTCTACACCTGAAATTAACACAACATTGTAAATCAACTATACTTCAATAATTAATTAAAAAAGAAAATAAGAAATGTCTCAAATCAATGACCTCAGTTTCTACTTTCAGAAACTAGAAATGGAAGAGCAAATAAAAGCCAATGTAAGCACAAGAAATTTTAAAAATCAGAGTGAAAAGAAATGAAATAGAAAACAGACAAAGAAAAGAAAAAAGTCAATAAAACCAAAAGCTCAACAAAGTGTACAATCCTCTAGATAGACTAGATCAGGAAAAAATGAATAAGATGCGAATTATCAATATCAAGAATGATAAAGGTGACTGATGCAGATTCTATAGATACTAAAATAAGGGAACGTTATGAACAATGCTATGTGGATAAGTTTGACAACGTAGATGACATGGACAAAATCTTTAAAAGACACAAAGTACCAAAGCTCATGCAAGAAGAAATATATAACCTGAATAACTCTATATCTATTAAAGACATTGAATTTATTTAACTTTCCCACAAAGAAAACTTCAGGTCCACATGGCTTTACTAGTAAATTCTACCAAACTTCTGAGGAAGAAATAATACCAATTCTACACAAACTCTTCCAGAAAAAAAGGAGGAAATACTTCCCATCTTGTTTTATGAGGGCAGCATTATCTGATATCAAAACCAGACAAAGATGACATGAGAAAACTACAAAACAACATCCCTCATAAACATTGATGCAAATATTATTTACAAAATCTTAGCAAATTGAAAACAACAACATATAAAAAGATAATACATCATTACCAAAGGAGTTTACCCTCGGGAATGCAAGGTTGATTCAACATTCAAAAACCAATCAATATAAATTCACCATATTAATAGACTAAAAAACAAAACTCATATGATTATCTCAACAGATGCATAAAAAACATTTGACAAAATCAACATCTGTTCCTGAAAAAAATCTCCCAGCAAACTAGGAGTAGTTAGAACATCCTCAACCTGATGAAGGACATCTATGAAAAACTTAGAGCTAACAATATACCCGATGGTAAAATACTGAAGGTTTTCCCCTTAAATTCAGGAATAAGGCAAGGATGTTTGCCCTCATTGCTTCTATACAACATTGTACTGGAAGTTTTAGACAGTGAACTAAGTTGAGAAATAGAAGTAATTATCCCTTACACCATCGGTAAACCTACCACACTCCTGAAAGGGGCAACGATGTCAAAGAAGAAGCATAATATCAGACTTCCCTTACCATGCTTAATCTAGTCCAGTAACCAACCTAAAATCTGATTTATTATCACTTGTTGATTTTTTTCCTGAAGTCAAATTGTATACTTTTAGTAACAGATTTCTAGAGTGAGAACCTCATGACTGCGATGATTCAGCCCTTTACATGTATAACTTACAAAACTACTTGTGTTAACATTCCCTCAATTTATGCTGCAAATTGCAAATGAGACAAAAACCTCTCACTTGCATCTATATCATAATTAATTTTGCTCATTGATTATACTAATGTTTTTCAAATTTGATACAATCAGCCATTAAATGATGATCACCTCTTTCAATGAACTACAAAGATTAAAATTAAAAAATAAAAGAGAGAAGTAAAAGGTAACCAGATTGGAAAGGAAGAAATAAAACTGCCTTTATTTTGCAGACAACATGATTGTGTATAAAATCCTGTGGGATCATCCAAAAAGCTACCAGAGTTTTTAGCAAAGTGAAGGATATAAGATCAATATGTAAAAACCAATTGTATTTGTTGTGAACCTAAAAGTGCTCTTAAACAAATGTATTAAAAGTCAGTTGTTCATAGCACTGAACAATTGGGAATTGAAATTTTAAAAATATCATTTATTATAGCATCAAAAATATGAAATACTCTGACAAAAAATATGTGGAAGATCTGTACACTAAAAACTACAAAACATTATTGAAAGAAATTAAAGACCTAAATAAATGAAGAGATAAACCAAGGTTGTGAATCAGAAGATTCAAAATTATTAAAATATGAATTCCACACTCAAATTGATCTATAGATTCAGTGTAATCTCAATAAAATTTTCAGCAAACTTTTCTGGTAGTTGAAATTGATATGCTGTTCCTAAAGTCCATATGGAAGTGCCAACAACCTAGAATTTTGAAAAAGTAAAGTTGGACAGTAATCAAGACAGTATGAGATTGCTGATGTCAAGACAGATGGAACAGAATAGAGTCTAGATATAGACCCATATATTGTCAGTTGATTTTAGACAAAGGTGCAAATGCAATTCCTTGAAGTGAAGGAAGCCTTGACCCTTAAATCATATAATTTTAAATTGACTTAATGAGGCAAAAGTGACACCAAGCTTTCCATATGTATACATATCCTGGTTAAGATTTTTGAACATAAAGAACAAGAAAACATTAAGGCAGGAAAAAAAAAAAGGTTACCTAAAAAGAAAAAAGAATCAGAAATCAGAATGGCATAAGAATTACCACATGAAATACTAAATGTTAAAGGACAGTGTAGTCATGTTCTACAGAGTTTTGAGGGAAAATGATTGTGACTCAAGAATTCTATGCTGAGCCAAGTCAGCTTTCGGTGTCAAGACAACAGAAAGGTTCTCAGGAGCCACTAAGGCCAGACATCAGACTGCCATCTGTGTACGGTGCCTCTCTCTCCTACCTCAAACAACAGAGGTAAAAGAAAGTAGATCTTTAAATAAATCCATAATAGCGCTGGAAAGCAAAATGTGGTACCCTGTTGAACCAGAAGCCATAAGGAATCTCTCAGAAATGGAAGGCAGGCAGGATGCGGTTGACAGAGGAAACCAAAGAACAAAATACAGGCAGGAGAACATCACTGTGAGAGGCAGAGAGTCCCTGGGAGTCTCTGTCCGTCAGAGTGACAGATCTGGGGAGCAGGAGAGAAACTTATTGGGATGATTGGTTTGGGGATTCATGTGAAGCAAAAAGATGACGACTTCCTCTCTTTCCCCACCTGTGGCAAGCAGACAAAAATAGATGCATCAACCACCAGGTGAGAGCAATGATTGTGAGGCCCCTTGCTGGATGGCTGGTAACACCCAGCAGGACTGGGGAACCCCATTATCCCAAAGTCTAACCATAAGTGTACCCTGCCTAGCAATGTCTTATCCTGACTCCACAGAGACTAATGCCACTTCACAGTAAATAAAACCATTCAAAGAGAATCCATCAGAGAATCTCAAAGACAGACTTGAGCACTTAGCCAGAACTTGCCAAATATTTGAGGAAAACCAACAGTAGAAAAGAGAGGCACAATGCTATACAAACAAAAAAAAACTAATGACTAAGGAAAAGAGTTAATAGAAAAAACCAAAAGAGACTTTAAAGTAAATATTAAAATCCTCAGAAAGATAAAAGAGGATATGGCACCCATAAAAGTGAATTGTCTATTAGGGAAAAGAAACAGCTACAGTGGAAATAAAAATAGAGCTGGTGTGGGCTTCCCTGGTGGCGTGGTGGTTGGGGGTCCGCCTGCTGATGCAGGGGACACGGGTTCGTGCCCCGGTCCGGGAGGATCCCACATGCCGCAGAGCGGCTGGTCCCGTGAGCCATGGCCGCTGAGCCTGCGCGTCCGGAGCCTGTGCTCCGCAGCGGGAGAGGCCGCAACAGTGAGAGGCCCGCGTACCAAAAAAAAAAAAAATAGAGCTGGTGAAATATCGGCTTCCCACTAAGGCTTTTCAAAGACTTAAAAGTTTCAGCCGTGAGGGAGTAGCTGGTATTGGATTTACCTTTGCACAATAAACAAACATAAAAGGGGACAAAATACATTCAACTACTTTTAGGCATGGAGAGCAACCAATGCAGATTTTCTCCTGAGGGTACTTCCCTAAGTGTGACCTGCAGTGGTCGAGCCAAGACAGGGAGCAGAATTCTTACTGGGTATAAGAGGCAGAGCCTGGGGTTTAGGGCTGCTAGTGTCACAGAATTTTGAGGGTCAGGGAAGTGAAGTGGAGGTAACCATAGGCAAAGAGCCTGAAAGGTCTGAGTATAGATGTTCGAGTCCTTGGCCAACTGCTGGGCTGAGCAGATAAGACAGCGTAGCATACAACTTCGGGGAGCTGAGAGCACATGGGGAAATTCAGAGTCACATAGTGCTGGATGACACTGGAGCCTGGGCCTGGCCAAAGTGAAGAGATTTTGGTGCATACTCCAGGCATTCAGTTAAGACTCCAGAAAAGCATCACCCTAGGAATAAGGACTGCATCTACAACTATGGGCAAAACTAAAATACTTCCAATTAACTGAAACCTAAATTCAAGCCTCAAATCCTGCCAAAACAAAACTTGATGTTCCTTTTTTATGTTTTTGTGGTTTTAAAAAAACGTTTATTTTATATTGGAGTATAGTTGACTTACAATGTTGTGTTAGTTTCAGGTGTACAGCAATGTGATTCAGTTATACATATACATGTATCTATTATTTTTCTTGATATTCCTTTAGAGAAAAATTAACATAATCTACAACATATCCATGATGCCCAGCTAACAATAAAAGTTACTAAACTTTGGGACTTCCCTGGTGGCACAGTGGTTAAGACTCTGCGCTCCTAATGCAGAGGGCCTGGGTTCAATCCCTAGTCAGGGAACTAGATCCCACATGCATGTCACAACTAAGGAGCCCACGTGCTGCAACTAAGGAGCTGATGAGCCACAACTAAGGAGCCAGCAAGCCGCAACTAAGACCCAGTGCAACCAAATAAATAAATATTTTTGTTAAAAGTTACTAAACTTATAAAGAAGGAGGAAAAATTAACTGATAATTAAGAGAGAAACAGTCAAAGAAGTTGACCCAGGGATAATCTAGATATTGGAGTTAGCAGATAGGGACTTTCAAAAATGGCTATGATTAGCATGTTAAAGAAAATAAGACAAAAAGACAGACAAAACAGATGAAGAGCTAGAGTAATTCAACAGAGAATTCAACTCAGTAAAAAATCAAATAGACACTGTGGTAGGACAGCCTCTAAGATAGTCACTAATAATCTCCACTTCCTAGTATTCATTTGAGTGTGGTCTGGATTTATTGAATAAATTTGGTAGAAGTGAGATGCCACTTCCAAAATAAGTTACGAAAAAGACTGTGGCTTCCATCTTGAACACTGCACTCACTCCCACCCCCTGAACACTTGCTACGGGAAGCAGGTGCCTTATAATGAGGCAGCCCTGTGGAGAGCCCAAGTGATGAGGGCCCAAGGCCTGCCAACAACCATGAGGTGGATGCCACCTCACACTCTTCCCCAGCCCAGGTGAGCCCTCAATGATACCACAGTGCCAGCTGACGACCACCTCATGAGGGACCTTGAGCCAGAGGCACACAGCTAAGCCTCACCTGGATTCCTGGTCCCTAGGAAACCATGAGATAATAAATGTTTGTTGTTTTAGCTGATAAGTTTTGAGGTAATTTGTCCATAGCAATAGATAATAGACATTCTAGAACAAGATACAATATCTGACATTAAGAACTCACTGGACCAAATGGGTTAACAGCAGACACAGCAGAAAATAGAATTAGTGTGGGGAACAGGTACAAGATGCTTTGTGAGCAACAAATGCTCTGTTCTCTGATCCCCATCCAAAGGTCTTGAGTTTCTCTTAGGGTCTGAATATACATATGCATACTATGTGTAAAGCATTCTATGTTCCCTGTTAGGAAAACTCAGCAGTATAAAGATGTCATTTTTTTTCAGGGGGGCCACACCCACAGCTTGTGGGATCTTAGTTCCCCCACCAGGGATTGAACCCACACCCTCAGCAGTGAAAGCACAGAGTCCTAACCACTGGACAGCCAGGGAATTCCCAAGATGTCATTTCTATATTCAATTATAATCCATATTCAATGCAATCTCAATCAAAATCCTGATGATATATTTTTTTGTTTAGTTGTTTCCAGTTTTACTGAGAAATAATTGACATACATCACTGTAAAATTTTAATACATACAGCATGATGGTTTTATTTACATATATTGTGAAATAATTACCACAGTAGGTTCAGCTAACATCCATCTTCTCATATAGGTACAATAAAAAGAAAAAAAATTTCTCCTTATGATGAGAACTCTTAGGATTTACTCTTAAGAACTTTCCTATGTATCATAGAGCAGTGTAAGCTATAGTCATGTTGTGTATTACATCCCTAGTACTCATTTATCTTAAAACTGGAAATTTGTACCTTTTGACCTCCTTTCTCTAATTCCCCCTCTCTCTACCCCCTGCCTCTGTGACTTTGGGGTTTTTTTTTTTTTGTTTTTAGATTCCACATGTAAGTGAGATCATACAGTATTTTTCTTTCTCTGTACGACTTATTTCACTTATCATAATGCCTTCAAGGTCCATCCATGCTGTTGCAAATGGTAGGATTTCCTGGTTTTTCATGTCTGAATAATATTCCATTGTATATTTAGACCACAACTTCTTTATCCGTTCATCCATCAGTGGACACTTATGTTGCTTCCATGTCTTGTCTATTATAAATAATGCTGCTATGAACGTGGGGATGCAGATATCTCTTCAAGTTGGTGTTTTCATCTCCTTTGGCTACATTCCCAGAAATGGAATAGCTGGATTATATGGTAATTCTAATTCTTAATTTTTTAAGGATCCTCCATAGTGTGTTTCATAGTGGCTGTGCCAATTTACAATCCCACCAACAGGGTTTCCTTTTCCTTTCACAACCGTGCCATGATTTGTTATCTCTTGTTTTTTTGATGATGGCCATTCTAACAGGCATGAGGTGATATCTCATTGTGGTTTTAATTTGCATTTTCTCAATGACTAGTGATGTTGAGCATCTTTTCACGTACCTGTTGGCCTTTCATATATCTTCTTTGGAGAAATGTCTATTCAGGTCCTTCACCCATTTTTTAATTGGGTTATTTGGTTTCTCTGTTCGTTTGTTTTGCTACTGATTCTTTACATACTTTGGATATTATAACTAAAATAAAGGAGAAACCTTGAGAGTAGCCAGAGAAAAACAAATCTAGGACCTATATGAGAAAAATCAATTTGAACGACAGCTAATTTCTCATTAGAGGCCATAGAGGCCAGAAGGAAGTGACACAATACTTTTCAAGTGTTGAAATGTCAATCCAGAATCCCATATCCATTGAAAATATCCTTCAGGAATGCTGGGGGAAATCAGGAAATTCTCAGATGAAGGAAAACCAAGAGAATTTGTCACCAACTGATAGGCTCAACTGACTTTTTTTGTGGAGGTAAAATTGGTATATTACATTTTATGAGTTTCAGTTGTACAACATTATAATCTGATATCTGTATACACTACAAAGTGATCACCACCAAAAGTCTAGTTACCATCCATCACCATACAATTGACCCTCTTCACCCATTTCACCTACCCTCCAGCTCCCTTCTGCTCTGGTAATCACCAATCTGTTCTCTGTACCTATGAGTTTGTTTTTGTTTTATTTGCTCATTGTTTTTTGCTTGCTTTTTTTTGTTTTGTTTTGTTTTTTAGATTCTACATATGAGTGAAATCATATGGTATTTGTCTTTCTCGAGATCCATCCATGTTGTCACAAATGTCAAGATTTTCTTTTTTCCTTTCATTCTTTTCCTGTTTTGCTGATCTGTCTGTCCGTTTTTTATGCCAATACCATACTGTTTTGATTATTGTAGCTTTTAACTGAATTTTGATAAGGGTGCAAAAGCAATTCAGTGGAGGAAAGCTGGCTTTTCAACAAATGGTTCTGGAGTAATCAGACATCCATAGGCAAAAACAAAACCCCTCAATCTAAATCTAACAGCTTATATGAAAATTAACTCAAAATGGGCCATGTACTTAAATGTAAAACATAAAACTCTTAGGAAAACAATCATAGAAAATCTTCTGGACCTAGGGCTAGGGTTCTTAAATTTGACACCAAAAGCACAGTCCACAAAAGGAAAAAAAATTATAAATTGGCTTTCATCAAAATTAAACACTCCTGCTCTGTGAAAGACCGTGCAGAAAAGATGAAAAATCAAGCTACAGAGTGGTAGAAAATGTTTGCAAACCATGTATCTGACAAAGAACTAGCACCTAGAACATATAAAGAACTCTCAAAATTCAACAGGTAAACAATTTAATTAGAATATGGGCAAAAGACATGAAAAGCCATTTCACTAGAGAAAATATAAGATGGGAAATAAGCACATGAAAGGATGTCAACATCACTAGCCATAAGTGAAATGCAAATTAAAACAATAATGAGCTATTCCTACACATCTATCAAATGGCTAAAATTAAAAAGTTGCTTCACCAAAAGCAGAACAGGAACTGGGTCACTCATATATTGCTAATCAGAATGCAAAATGGTACAGCTGCTCTGGAAAACAATTTAATAGTTTCTTACACAACTAAATATGCAACAAACACATAACCCAGCAATTGCACTCCTGGGCATTTATACTAAAGAAATGAAGGCTTGTGTTAACACAAAAGCTGTACACAAATACGTACAGTTTTACTTATAATAGCCCCAAACTGGAAACAACCCAGATGTCCTTTAAGGGGTGAATGGTTAAACTGTGGTAAATCCATACCATGGAATACTACTCAGAAATAAGAAGGAATAAACCACTGATACATATATCAACCTGGATGAATCTCAAGAGAATTATGCTGAGTGAAAAAAAAAAATCCCATCCAAAAGGCTGCATACTGTATGATTCTGTTTATAAAACATTCTTCAAATAACAAAATTATAAAAATGGAGTCCCTTTATTAGGGAGGGACTAAGGAAGGAAAAGGATGACATGAGGGATCCTTGTGGTGATGGAAATATTCTGTATCTTGATTATATCAATGTCAAGTTTGACATTGATTTAATCAATGTCAACATTGATTATATCAATGTTGCGATATAGTACTATTGTTTTACAATACGTTACCATTGGGAAAAACTGGGTAAAGGGTACATCTGACTTTTCTGTGTTATTTCTTATACATGTGAATCTATAATTATCTTAAAAGTTTAATTTAAAATGTGTAGCATAATACAGGGAAAATTATAAAAGCTGCTTTCCCTTCCCTACAGGGGCCAGAAAGAAAAGGCTGGGTATAAGGCGTTGTGGCTGTGTATCTTGGCCCTGATGGATCAATTCCTGATACCTCCCCGTTGCTTTTGCTTCCATCTTGGGACCCCATGATCCCATATACCACTGGAACCCAAAACACCCTCTGCTCAAATCTCTGACTCTAAGGTGGTGGTCTCAGGAAGAAAGATGCAACCATTTTAGATAGAAAAGCTTTAAATCAAGGCCAAAAGTGGGGTGAGAGGAGGGATGGAGTAGAAGAACAACACCGAACCCACGTAAAAAATTCTGGGAGCTGGGACTTCCCTGGAAGTCCAGTGGTTAAGACTTTGCCTTCCAGTGCAGGGGGTGTGGGTTCGATCCCTATTCGGGGAGCTAAGATGCCACATGGCTCGAGGCCAAAATACCAAAACATAAAACGGAAGCAATATTGTAACAAATTCAATAAAGACTTTAAAATGGTCCACATCAAAAAAATCTTAAAAAAAAAATTCTGGGATCTAGTTCTCACTCCACTACCAACAGCACAAGTATCTTAAATGCTGAGGTCTTCAATTCAACCCAATTTAACATTCACTGGGCACCAACGACAGTGGCGAGAGGTGGCTAGGGGTAGTGGTTAGTCCTTAACCTATATGTACATCAATGTCCCCTACCAAAAAAAAGTAATATTCTTTTCTACAGAAAATTGAAAAATTTGGGTTAAATTGAAAATCTTGGGTTAAATGTTCATAAAATCACCTTTAGAAATCTCTATTTGTATTAATCCATAACATATAAGTAAAAAATGGGGGCTTAAGATGCAAACACAGCATCTAGGCAATGTCCTGGGTGCATTCCAACCCTCCCACATCAACAAGACTACCACCCTCCACTGGTTCTTGGTCACTAGGATATACTCTGTAAATGTGTTGTAGGGATTGAGGCTAAAGAAAGTTAACGGGATTCTCATAATCTGATTAGTAGGCAAAGGAAAGAAAACTGACATTTATCAAACATCTGTGTGAAGCAGACACTCTTCCAGGCGCTTCATAGTATATACATTATCTCATTTAATCCTCTCAACCCTGTGTGGCAGCCATTGTTATGCCCGTTTTACAGATGCAGAAACCAACGTTCATGGAGGAAAGGTAACATGCAGCTTGTAACTGATATCAGGGACTGACAAATTTTTTTCACTATATGCTACATTGCCTCTAATTTTATAGAGGATATTTATTTTCTGTACTGTGCCATCCGGTCCAATTTTCTAAAATCATTGTTTTTAATAAGGACAAATAGGGTTTTTTCCTTTTTTAAGGTGATGAAAGGAAGAAGGCATTATTAAGGCACACTGGACTTTACACATTTGAAAAATCATCAGACCTTTTTTTTTGGCTGCGCTGTGTGGCATGTGAGATCTTAGTTCCCCGACAAGGGATCGAACCCGCGCCCCCTGCATTGGAAGTGCGGAGTCTTAACCACTGGACCGCCAGGGAAGTCCTGAGACCATTTTTTTCCAACAGCTTTATTGAGATATAATTTTCATACCATAAAATTCATTCTTCACCCATTTTAAGTGTACAATTCAATAAATTTTAGTATATTTACAAAGTTGTACACTATCACCATGAACTAATTTTAGGGCATTTCCATCAGCCTAAACAGAAACCTTATGCTACATTTACTCCTCATTTCTACTCAGCTCACTAATCTACTTTCTGTCTCTATAGATTTGCCTTTCCTAAACCCTTCATACAAATGGTATCATACTGTATTGTTGTGTGTCTATCTTCTTTCTCTGAGCATAATGTTTTCAAGGTTCATCCTGGCTGAAGAGTTTTCTATTGTATGGATGTACCATATTTTGTTTATCCACTTAAAAAAATTTTTTTTGGTATATCCAGTTGATAGGCTTTGGGGCTGTTTCTACTTTTTAGCTATTGTGACTAATGCTGCTATAACAATTCACATACAAGTCTTTGTGTGGACAAACCTTTTCATTTCTCCTGGGTAGATACTAGGATTGGAATTGCTGGATCATATATAGTTAAGTCCATGTTTACCTTTTTAAGAAACTGCCAGACTGTTTTCCAAAGTAGCTGTACCATTTTACATTCCCATTAGCAACGTACGAGGGTTCCAATTTCTCCATGTCCCCACCAACACTGACTGTTGTCTGTTTTCTATTTTAGGCATTCTAGTGGGTGAGAAATGGTATCTTACGGTTTTGATTTGCATTTACCTAATGAACGCTGAGTGTCTTTTCATGTATTATTGGTCATTTGTATCACTTCTTGAGAAAAACAGCTATTCAAAGCCTTTGCCCATTTAAAAAAAAAAAGCCTATTTTTTTAAGAGCAGTTTTAAGTTCACAGAAAAACTGAGTGCAAAGTACAGAGTTTCCATATACCCCTTGCCCTGCCCACCCTCCAGCCTCCCCCACTACCAACATGCCCCATCAGAGTGCTATATTTGTTGCAATGGAAGAACCTAGATTGACACATCATTGCCATCCAAAGTCCACAGTTTACATTCGGGTTCACTCTGTGGGTTTGGACAAGTATATAATGACATGTATTCACCATTATAGCATCATTCAGAATGGTTTCTGACCTAAAAACCCTCTGTGTTGTACCTATTCATCCCTCTTTCTACCCTAGTCCCTGACAATCAATGATCTTTTTATTGGCTCCATAGTTTTGCCTTTTTCTAGTATGTCATATAGCTAGAATCATACAGTATGTAGCCTTTTCAGATTGGCTTCTTTCACTTAGTAATATCCATTAAAGTTTCCTCCATGTCTTTTCACGACTCATTTCTTTCTAATGCTCCAAAATATTCCATTGTCTGCATGTACCACAGTTTATTTGTTCACATCCTGAAGGCCTTCTTTGTGGCTTCCAACTTTTGACAATCATGAATAAAACTGTTATAAACATCCATGTGCAGGTTTTTGTGTGGACATAAGTTTTCAACTCATCTGGGTAAATACCAAGGTGCGTGATTACTGGATTATATGGTAAGAGTATGCTAGTTTTTTTTGTTTGTTCGTTTTGGGGTTTTTTTGGCTGCCCCTCACAGCATGTGGGATCTTAGCTCCCGGACCAGGGATCGAACCCAAGCCCCCTGTGGTGAAAGCACAGAGTTTTAACCACTGGACTGCCAGGGAAGTACAGAGTATGCTAGTTTTGCAAGAAACTGCCGAACTGTCTTCCAAACAAGCTGTATTCCCACCAGCAATGAGAGTTCCTGCTGCTCCACATCCTCATTAGCATTTGGTGTTGTCAGCTTTGCTTATTTTTATATTGAGCTATTTTTTTTGAGTTGTGTCTTTTATATATTCCAGATACAAGTCCTTTATGGAATATACCATTTGCAAATATTTTCCCCCAGTTGTGAGTTGTTTTAGAGACCTTTTTTTTTTTTCAATGAATAAGAATATTAAACACTAAACTCATGACAGTGGTTACTCCTAGAGGAGGCAGGAGCATGAACCAGGTCAGAATTACACAGGTGGGTATCAGAGGTAGAGCGCAGACTCTGGAGTCAGCTACCTGGGTCTCAACCCAGTATTGTCAAGTAACTTAGCCTCTGTGTTTCAGTTTCCTCATCTGTAGAATGGGTATAACAGCGCCTATCTCACAGGTGTGTTTCAAGGCTTAAACAAGTTAATGTGCCTGAAGAATGTAAAACAGTGGTTACCAGGAGCATGGTACACATTACATAAATGTTAACTGTACTACAACTTCTTGAGGTGGGTACTGAAGTTCAAAAGTTCCCATTCTACCATGCTTTATCACTTACATATGTTACATGCTTTTTTAACTTTTGGGGAAGGCTTTTATTCTTGGTTCCTATTTCTTTCCACTACCCCATCTCACAGTTACCACATTTTTATATTTCAGAAGTTCTTTCTTAACTAATATCTAGTAGATGCCTTTAACAGCAGGCTATAGATACATTGTCTCATTTTGTTTTATCACCTCAGCTCTTTTTTTTTTTAACATGTTTATTGGAGTATAATTGCTTTACAATGGTGTGTTAGTTTCTTTTTTATAACAAAGTAAATCAGCTATACATATACGTATCTCCATATCTCCTCCCTCTTGCATCTCCCTCCCACCCTCCCTATCCCACCCCTCGAGGTAGTCACAATGTTACAAGCTTTCTTTTCATGCATAATTCATTTAAATGTACAAATACATTTTAAAAAATAATACAGGGGAAAAATCCAATTTTTTACCCTTTAAAATGGGTAAGACTGGGCTAGATGCAGGGCCATCCCCCATGCTGGCTGGGGTTCCAGAGCTAAGCTCAGCCCTGGCCCCTGCTGCTTCCCCAAAACTCACAAAGTATCTCTCAACTGCATTTTCAGAAATGACCAGTGGACTCCAGGCAGGAGTCAGTCTGGGGCAGAACCTAAAATGGCAAGTGACCTAGGCTGCACCACCTCACTTTCTTCACCTGTAAAATGGGGATGCTAACAGTACCTACCTGATCTATGAGATTAACTAAGACTTAAGTAGAAAATCTACGCACGGCCTGACATGTTGTTAGCTGTTATTTTTCCCTTTACCCTTCCAGGCTCCCCTTGATGTTCAGAGATATCCTCAGTAGAAAAATGCTGGGAAAGGGACTTCCCTGCTGGTCCAGTGCTTAAGACTCTGTGCCTCCACTGCAAGGGGCGCGGGTTCAATCCCTAGTGGGGGAACTAAGATCTCTCATGCCCTGCAGCAAGGCCAAAAAAAAAGAAAAGAAAAAAAAAATGCCAGGAAAGAGAGAGGTACCCAGAATGGACGATCTAACGTTCCTTCCAGCTCCAAAACTCTGGGCTGTTTTTCATAGAGATCCAGAGTTTGGGATGAAAACGTCCCCGTCTAAAATGGGGCTGATGATATAACCCACCTCCCTGGGCTGTGGAGAAGGGCCGAGAAGCTCAGAAGCTCAAGGCCAGGAGAGCGCTTTCACGTCTCTACCTCGCTTCAAAAGAGTTGGTTTATAAGGGGGAAAAAGAGTTATTGCGGAAAAGCCGCAGAGGTGCCAGGCCAACGCCACAGCAGCCCAGGCGCCATTACTTGCCTCAGCAGGGCCCACGGCCCGAGCGCGGAAGATCCACGACGTGCGTGCGGATGGGCGCTACCACACTAGCGCCCGGGGCAGTTCGCGGGCGTGACGCAGTGGACGCCAGACAGCAGGCACGCGCCAACTCGCGGCACAACGGCTGGCCTGGGCCCGAGCGGCCCCTGGCGGCGCGGTCGGGCGACCGTTAGGACGTTCAACGGCCGAGTGTAAGATTCCGCAGGTGAGCCAGCGCAGCCTCCACCTGCCTCTCTCACACAGAGAGGGAGAGAGGGAGAGAGGGGGGGGGGGGGAGAGGGGGAGAGGGGGAGGAGAGGGGGAGAGGGGGAGGAGAGGGGGAGAGGGAAAGAGGTGGAGAGGGGGAGAGGGGGAGACAGGCGGAGGGGCAGAGGGGGAGAGAGAGAGAGGGGGAGGGAGGGAGTGGGAGTGGGGAGGAAGAGGGAGAGGGAGGGGGGGGGAGGGAGAGAGAGAGAGAGAGAGAGAGAGAGAGAGAGAGAGAGAGAGAGAGAGAGAGAGAGAGAGAGGCTTTTCAGCCAATCAGAGAGCCCCATAGCGGTTCTCCCGCCCACCAGTAGTTTAGGGGCGGGACTTTAAGTTTTAGCCAATGAGAAAAAAGATTTGTCCCTCGGCCGGACTTACGGGTTGAAACGGGGTGAAGTTGGGAGGTGGTTTCTTTCGCAAGATGGCGGCGAGCGGCGTCGGCCGGGCTGCTGCGGCCAACACCTTGGTGAAGCCCATTTTCAGTCGGGACATGAACGAGGCCAAGCGGAGGGTGCGCGAGCTCTACCGCGCCTGGTATCGGGAGGTGCCGAACACTGGTGAGAGGCAGCGGCGCACGCGGGGCCCCGGAGGCAGCCGCCCAAGGTCGCCGCCGTCCCGGCCTCCCATTTCTGCCGGGCCGAGCCGAGGTCACCAGCTTGGGCAGAGGTGACCCCGAGCGCTTCAGGGGAGGAGGGTCACACGAGCCTTGCTGGGCCTGACCTGGCGGCAGCGGCGGCGCCAGGGTCAGAGCAGTCGTACTCTGCGTCGGAACCGCGCTGCTAGGGCGCCCTTGCCCTTTTGTCCCCCGTAATTCTTCCCGAACCCCTGGGAGGGAGAGCAAGGACTGTCACTTTATAGATGAGGCAGCGGAAGCACCTAGAGACGAAGTGATCCGCGCAAGGCCCAGAGCCAGCCCCTGGTGGATCTGGAACCCAGAGTCAACTAGAGTTCCTGAATGTGTTTACAGACATCCATTAGGTTATATAAACAAAGGGGCGGTGGGATTTGAGCGATCATCTGGCTCCCACATCCCCCACAGAGAAAGAAGCAGAACCGGAGCAGGGAAGTGACTTTCCCAAGGTCATCCAATAAGACAGTGGTGTCTTTTCCAGCCCCTCCGGGTGAGGTGCCTCCCTCCCCCGTCTCCGAAGTCTTTTTACCTAGTGCCACAGGCCCCTAGTATTCCTTAGGAACTCCTTCCGCTGCCCCCCCAGAACCCCTGTCTTCGCTTAGATGTCAGAGAACCAATGTGTTCACCCGAAGGATTAAAATATAAGCTCCCCGCGTTCAGAGACTTTTTTCATCTTGGCATCCCCCTCAGCGCTGCCCAGTGTACCCGATGAAAGAAAACTTGGGGAAAATCCCATCTGAACTGTCAAGGGCAGTACAGATGTCAGGGACTGTCGATATTTGGTAATTTTGTTGATTTGATTTAGTGTGTTTTATCGTGTTTTTAAGTGAGCTGGAGCGCCATAGCACCCCTTAGGGTGCCACTTCCTTGCCTGTGTGTGAGAAGCAGCAGAATGTGGTGGTTACATGGACTTGCCTCCACTTTCCCCTTAGTAGCTGTGTGACCCTGAGCAAGTTGTTTCATCTCACTATGCCTCAGTTTCCTCATCTGTAAAATGATAATATATAGTACCTTCTTCAGAGAGTTGCTCTGTTGAATAGGTGAATGCATCTAAAGTGCTTAGGGTAGTGTCTGACACTTAGACACTCATTAAGTGCTGGCTGCTACTGCTGTCTTGTTATTATTGTTACTGTTATGTGTAGGGCTTACACTCCGTGCAGAACCCAGCTCTTTAATGTACGGGAGCTGGGTCTGCTCCAGTGTCACTTGTTCTCAAGCTGACTTTTTGAGAGGTTGCCCATGACCATAACTTAGACCCACAGGATACAAGGGAGGGAGAAACCGGAGTGATCCCGGCGGTTCAGGGACTACAAATTTACATGCCTTCAGGGGACAGATGGGGAACAAGACCCAGATGGCAGAAAGAATAGTTGGCAAAGGGTAAAAATCAGTGACTGAGTTGAGGATAGAACCCAGGTATCTAGCTCGTTCAAAATCAACACCCTCCAAGACTTTCCCTCAAATACTGTTTGAGAAGATAAGCCCACAGTCAGAAGGGTCCTGAGAAGAGGAGAAGGCAGGGGGTTATAGGAGCCTGTAGAGCAGGGGGAGGTTGGCGGGGGGGGGGGGGGTCAGTGGGGAGGATCAGTGATCTGTAGCTTGTCGTTTTCTCAGGCCTGTGTGTACACTGGTGTCATGACATCCATCATTGGGGATTCCAGCTGAGGATCCAAACTAAGGACTGGGAATAAGTAAAAGTATTGATAATAACTAACATTCATTGAAATGCATACATATGGCCCAGCAGTATGCTAAATGCTTTACATTGCCTCATTTTAGGGTGGGTTCTAATCATTTCCCTGTCTTACAGATGAGAAAACTGAGGCACATAAACTTGTCTCACTCACACCATTAGTAAGTGGAAGAGCCAGACTTCAGACCCTGATTGTCCAGCTGTTACACTTGGCTCAGCTTCTGCTGTAGTTTTCCCTGAGTCTCACGGAACCCAGTTATGCTGCGCTTGTGGAACAGAGTGCCATTGGCCTGGGTGGTTGCCTCCGCATGGGAGCACAGAACCAAACTGCCCTGGATTCCCTCCTTTGAAGAAATACTACATGCTGCTTGCAGGTTACAGCACAACAGGAGACCTTCTATAGAAACTATTCATTTGTTTAATTTCCATTTCATTGGGTACCTCTTGTACTACAGGGTCAGTACTGGGTGCCTAGAGAGATATGAAAGTGACTAAAACACAACCCTGCCTTCCAGGGTCTTATGGTCTAGTCAGGAAGATAGGCATATATAACCAGATCATTAAAACCCAAAATGTAATAGAGGTATGGGAAGTAAGTGCTGAAATTTTTAATAGTTAACATCAGTATCGATGCTTTACTGTTTATAAGATGTTGTCACTTGATTTTCGCCACATTCTTGTAAAGGAGTTAGGTAAGAGGTTATTGTCTTCCCTACGTTGTAGATGAAGAAATAGGCTGAGGAGGCTGTACCCCAGGCAAGGTCCTAGTTCATGATGGTGTGGAGACCTTACCCAGCTTGTTTGACCCCAGATCCCATGTTCTTTTTTCATCACACCACGCTGCCTTCCCATCTAAGGATCTCCCAGCACTTGGTATGAATGCTACCAAAATGAATTGGAGCAGACGGCTGAGAACCATATCAGTGTCATCCTTCCTAACCTGTCAGAGCCTCCCTGACTCAGAAAAGCCTTAACAATAACTTGAAAACACACAGACTATGGAAGTCACCTTCATCCAAAAGGGGCACTTCCATATCTTCTTTTTGTGCCTCTCAGATTTTTTCAAATCGAAATTAAAATATGCAGGATTCGAAGATTAAGCCAGGAGTCTGTGAGTTGAGAAAGAATAGTTGGAAATGATTTACTCCAGGGCTTCTCAGCAGTGACATTTGTGCTGGATAATTCTTTGTTGTGGAGACTGTCCTGTGCATTGTGGGATGTTTAGCAACATCCCTGGCCTCCACCCAGTGATGCCATTAGCATTCTCCCCCCTAGTTGTGATAATCAAAAATGCCTCCAGATGTTGCCAGATGTCCTGGTGGGCAAAAATCGTTACTGGTGTGACAACCACTGATTTAGACCAAAGAACAGTTCAGTGGGCTATAGCTTAGGCTGTTCCTGTTTGCCTTCCTGCAGCCTTTCTCACTGGTGGAGGGGGTGTGTTCAGGGGGTTGAGGTGGGAGAAGGATGACTAGGACAAAGCTATGAATTTGCCTCTTTAGAGACAAGGATTCTTAACCTGGGAAGATGGGCATTCAGGGATCCGTGAACTGACACTGTAGGCAAAACTTTGCATTTGTGCCTGTGAATGTTTTCCTGAGGAGAAGATTCATACACCCAGTGTGCTGGTGTGTGGTTCAGGAGATCTTGTGGAATGGGAGTAGGTGGACACCAGCTCCCCCAGTATGCACAGAGGCACCTCGCTTTTCTCTCCCAAGGTTGGGCAGGATTCTAATATGAAAACACAGGAAAGGTAAGCACTGATAGCAGGGGAAGATTCCTCATACTCCTTTCCTTAAAAGAGCACAAAATTGTAAATTAAAAACCAATAAGCAACCTGGATTCTAGGCCCATGTTTGCCAGGGACCAGTAGTCTGACTTAAGGCAAGTCCCCACAGTCCTCTAGTGGTAAGATTCTAAATTCCAGGATCCATATTAGTTTGCATTAATTTATGTCTCTGTCTTCTTATGGTCCCTTTGTTTGCTCTTTTCTAAAATTCCACATGTGATACTGTGGTGTTTAACAGCTAACTCTCCGTCAGGAAATCTAGATTTATAGTGTTTACCATTTTCAATGATGTAAATACTCCCACCACGGTTGATTTTAAGCTATCAAAGTGAAGTCAGTGACGGCCGATTTGGGAAGAGATGTGTATAATTGGCTCACCGTGGCAGCCTGCTCCAGCACACCACTGGATACTGAGTTCTTTCTCATGTGATCCTCTGTCTTCTCTGTTAACACTTACCTACAAAGCTGGGATGCAGTTTCTCCTACTAGATTTCTGCTATTGCTATTCTTTGGTTGAATCAGCCTGGCATGATCTCTTCCTCAGCAGAAGCTTTATTTTTCTATTGCCATCACTAAGTTATGAGTATAATTAAAGATTCAAACTTTGTTGTTGATTAATTCAGTCACTAGATAGCCCTCATGGTTTTCAGAGCTGGTTGTGATAGTTCCATAGACGAGATTGGACATGTCACAGGAATGGCCACACCACAGGGTATCCTCACCAAATGAGCCCACTGCTCTGCTCAACCACAGTGCTCATTCTAGCCTGTGAGCCTTGGTTATGCTGTCCCCTGAGCCTCGTGTGCCCCTCTTCTGTCCTTATTCCACCTACCACACAGGGCCTGTTCATGTCCTTGCCATCAGCAAATCCACTGAAGTCCAACTGCCAGAGGATGAGAATAAAAACACCTAATTTTCAAAGGACATCTGTATGCCTTGTCCACCTCCCAGGTCACTGAGTCTGTGCCACTATTTTAGCACTTAGTCAGGGACTGCTGAATACTGTGATTTTAATATTTGCACTCATGGATTTAAGACCTAGAGAGCAGGAGCTACATCTTAAGCTCCTCTTTTTCCTCCAGGGAACCTAATATGGTAGTAATCGTTTGCTGGATTGACGCCTTTCCCTACCTGCACGCTCAGCAGTCTCCCTCAGCTCTTAAGCTTGCGTGGTGCACAAGCCTCCACCGCGCCACTGTACATTAACTTCAGCCATGTCATCTTCTGTCAGCTGTTCCATGGAATAATGATGCTAACATTTATTGAGAGCTTATTCCATGCCAGGCACCGTTCTCTCATAGAATCCTCACAACAGCTCTGTAGTTATGTGTGCTGTTGTCGTCCTTACTTCACTCACAAATAAATACACTCGGGCATAGAGAAGTGAACATACACAGAATCATATAGCTGATAAGTGACAGAGCTGGGATTGAACCCAGGTTGTTCATACTCTTGAACTGTGCTATACTGCCTCTTCAAATGCAGTGGGCTTGTCTCCCCAAACAAATACGCTCTTTGAGAGCAAGTGCCATATCTCACGCTTCTTCACATCCTCAAGCACCTAGCTTAAGGTCAGGCTAGTATTTGGTGAATGGAATGAATGGGCAACCTATGTGTTCAATGACTAGCCGTTGACTCAGTTTTTTTAAAAACCTGTTTTAACCATCTCTACCCTGAATCATGTTTTTTCTTTAGTGCATTTATTCCAGCTAGACATCTCTGTGAAACAGGGACGGGATAAAGTCCGAGAAATGTTTATGAAGAATGCCCACGTCATAGACCCCAGGGTGGTTGATCTTCTGGTCATTAAGGTAACTAACTCTCCCTGACTGATTTTAAAGAGCAGCCAATTTGTCCAGAGCTTCTCAGTCTTCTCAGATGAACATTTTATCTCCAGGTTTAAAAGCAGCTACTAGGTCAGCAACTGTTACATAGTGTTTCAGAGGAATAGTTCAACCTGGAGGTTCTCACCTGGTTAAATAGATTATAAGATTATTCAAGGGAAAATCCACTGGGGCTTACTTTTTTTTTTTTTTTTTTTTTTTGAGGTACGCGGGCCTCTCACTGTTGTGGCCTCTCCCGTTGTGGAGCACAGGCTCCGGACGCGCAGGCTCAGCAGCCATGGCTCACGGGCCCAGCCGCTCCGCGGCATGTGGGATCCTCCCAGACCGGGGCACGAACCCATGTCCCCTGCATCGGCAGGCGGACTCTCAACCACTGCGCCACCAGGGAAGCCCGGGGCTTACATTTTAAAACTAAAAACAGAGGAAAGTTTGAACTCTTCTTGAACCTCATCCCTGGAAGTTACTGCTTCACCTGGTTGTCAGTTTTCAGCTAGAAGAGCAGGCCATGGAGTCTGATCCTGGGCCTGATTCTGTCTCTCTGGTCCGGCTCATTGGCATCAGTGGCAACTTCAGCATATGGGCCAGTAAATAACACGGAAAGAATGTTAAGCAGGAATGTAAATTAAGCCAGTCAGGTTAGGCAGTCGGGGCAGAGGCCTGGTGACCTAAAGTCTCCTCTTGGAACCAGTCAGCCAGAGAGTTAAGGAGTATTTGAAAGGTCTCAGAATTACTTAGTCCAACCACCTCATTTTCCAGATGCAGAAAATATGGTCTAGATGCAGTATGTTACTTGCCCAAGGTCACTCAGCATGTCAGTGCCAGAGCAGAGAATCGAGTCCTGGCCTCCAGTGTTGTATTCCTTTCACTCAACCACTCTGACTGAAGACCTCTCCCCTCACTTGTGCAGGGAAAGATGGAACTGGAAGAAACAATTAAAGTGTGGAAGCAGCGGACACACGTTATGCGGTTTTTCCATGAAACAGAAGCACCAAGGCCAAAGGATTTCCTGTCCAAGTTCTATGTTGGGCACGACCCGTGAAATCACTCAATGGAAAAGTGCATGTTGATATTTAAATATTTTAGAGCACAAATAAACTCAATATATGATGGTCATTTCATGATAGAATTCCATTGGTGAACCATTGAGAAGCTCTACTTCTGCAGTCTCACTTTTTGTCTGAACAAGTTGAACACACCTCCTGTTCTTTCCCGTCTCCTGAAGTGTGGTGTTTCCAGTAAATTAGATTCTCTTTTCTCAGAGCCTTGCATGTTGGTAAACAGGAATGGTGAGGCCATCTGCTCAGAAACTGCCGTTCTGGGTGTGATGCTGGATGGCTTTGTTAACTTAGCTGTTTCTACAGCCCCCAGGATTGGATATTTTGGTGTAATGGCACAGATTATCCAAAATTAGCCAGCTCTTGCTACTGGAGGAGGATCCGAGCAGCACGAAGAGGCCCAGAAGTAGAGCTGACAAGCTGGGCTGTTTTTCCCTGGGTTCTGAAGAAAATGGCTGCTCAGAGGCCTAACCCCCTGTCCGCAACAAGCACTGGTCCTAAAGATGAAATTAACTTCCTTGTCAATCAGGCATCCTGCTAGGGGACACAGCTGTTCAGTGCATGCACCGAAGTATTCCCTTTGCAAATGGAGCGTGGCTCTAGCGATAAGAATAAATCTTGACCCAGGTTAAAGACCTGATCTGTTTGCTTTGGATGGTAGTCTTCTCTGTTCCTTCCCTGGACAGTCTGAATGCTGGAGAAAGGGGTTCAGTATCTATAGGTACAGTCACCCTGATGATTCCTAAATTTTTCAGCACCAGCAACCCCTTTTATTATTATTGTTTTTTTAACATCTTTATTGGAGTATAATTGCTTTACAATGGTGTGTTAGTTTCTGCTGTATAACAAGTGAATCAGCTATACATATACATATATCCCCATATCTCCTCCCTCTTGCATTTCCCTCCCACCCTCCCTATCCCACCCCTCTAGGTGGTCACAAAACACCGAGCTGATCTCCCTGTGCTATGCGGCCGCTTCCCACTGGCTATTTTACGTTTGGTAGTGTATGTATGTCCATGCCACTCTCTCACTTTGTCCCAGCTTACCCTTCCCCCTCCCCGTATTCTCAAGTCTATTCTCTAGTAGGTCTGTGTCTTTATTCCCGTCTTGCCCCTAGGTTCTTCATGACCATTTTTTTTTTTTTAGAGTCCATGTATATGTGTTAGCATACAGTATTTGGTTTTCTCTTGCCCTTTATTATTTTTTCATCTAATGAATCCAAGTTTTGAAAGAATTCTAAAAAGTGGTATTTCTCAAGGAGTTTTAAACAATCAAAGCTTCTTCTGATTGCGCGGGATAACTAGCCAGTGTTACTCAGCACAAAAGCTGAGCCTTTAGTTAGCCTGTGCAGCCATTGGGCTTTTGTAAATAACGAAGATTGGTCCCAGGTCCCCATGATTACCTTGTGGATCCATAGGGGCCTGGAGGCCCTGGGTGTAAATCAAAGACCTATTTGTTCAGCTGATACAGATAGGACAGCAGGGTGAAGAAACTGCAACTAGAGCCTACTTGTATTACGAAACTTCAGCCATCACTCCGTCATACAGAGCTGATGTTTATTATGTTTATTCACAATCTGATTATGCTAAGTGGATAGCACATCTCCAGGAACCTCCCGGAGCCTGGGGATCTGAGCTATGGTCACAGACCATGCAGGAGGCTTCACTGGGGTTGGGAGGCTGAGGGCTTTCCCTGGGCCCATCTGCTGATAGGGAAGGAGGAGAGGCTGCAAGCATCACCATTTCTTAAGTTAGGGCTTTTTCCTTTCTATACTTCTCCACGCCCTGCAAGAAAGGAAAGCAGCAGTCAGTTGGGTGACAGAGCCGTCCTCTTACCATATACTGAAAGAATTCCATACAGTGGTTCTACCAAACATGGCAAGAGATAGGCAGTTTTGAGTACATTCAATTATTCATTCATATATATACTGAACTTTCACCAGAGACCGGGCACTGGGGGCCTAAAGGTATAAAAAAACATGTTCCAGGGCTTCCCTGGTGGCGCAGTGGTTGAGGGTCTGCCTGCCGATGCAGGGGACACGGGTTCGTGTCCCGGTTCGGGAAGATCCCACATGCCGCGGAGCCGGTAGGCCCGTGAGCCATGGCCACTGGGCCTGCGCGTCCGAAGCCTGTGCTCCGCAACGGGAGAGGCCACAACAGTGAGAGGCCCGCGTACCACAAAAAAAAAAAAAGACGAGTTCCCTGCAGCAAGAATATGGTCAAGTAGAGTTTAGGGTATATCTTAGGCATATAAGACTGACTGTCACAAGAGGTACTGGTCAGTTAGGGGACGGAGCAGTCACTTTCAAACGGAGGAAAGACTTCATCAAAGATAATGAAGAATTGGTGGAAATGAGAGCAGTGGGAAACAATCTTTCAATTGGGAGGAATAATGGGCCACTGGGAGTGGGCAAGAGAGTAACTCTAGAGATAGTGAATATTGGGGATAGGTATGTGGTTGGGAATATGGAAGATAAGGCTGGAAGAACAGGTATGACCAGATCATCGCAAGCCTTAAATGCCACACTAAAGCGTCAGGAGGGTCCTTGTTTATAACGGTAATGCAGCCATTAGGGCTGCATTAGGGCACAGGAAGTCAGCACAAGACAGCTGGATGGAACTGGCTGCATTAGGGCACAGGAAGTCAGCACAAGACAGCTGGATGGAACTGGCACAGGGGAAGGGTTTGTGAGCAGTGTATGAACCAGGCGGCAGTGCCCGTGTACAGGCTGTGCTGGTGCAGAGCTTGGTAACCAGAGCTCACTGATGAGGGCCTGCAGTTTCTAAATTTCAATGTGGAGCTGGTGAAATGAAGTTGTTTGTGGTGGGTGTGTAAGGCATATTAAATTGTCAAGAATATTTGTGGGTTGAGAAAATTGAGTGTACATAAAAGGGCAAATAGAAAAGGCTGGCTGGGATCCAACCTGGTTGGAAGAGACGCCAGTGAATCTGTAAGTCAATAAGATAGTTTCCTTCATCCAGCATAGGGAAAAGGTGACATAAAAACATTAGTCACCAAGAGTCAATGCATTAAAAGTCTGTGCTTCTGCTTCGAATGTTCAGATTCTGCTACCAGGCCAAACTGCATCACAGTTGCATCAAAAGCAAGTCTTACCTATTAGTCGTCGTCATCATCATCCTCTGGAACAAAAATGTCATGCTCCTCAAGCAGAGCAGCAAAGTTCTTGCTAATTAGCGTCCCGACATAGAGAAAGGGGATCACAATGGAGAACACACGGAGAAGGCCGAAGGACATCTGCAGGGGGTCAAAGTGGTGGCTGTGAGCGCCAGAGCCCACTCCAGTAGGACCACAGAAGGCCTGGCCCTCTCAGGAGCATTCCCTCCTGTGGACCCGAGATCCATGATAAGCAACTTGATTTTAAAGTTCTTGGAAAAGTTCAGAGCAAGAAAAAAAATCACAAGAAGAGATAAAGTGATTTTATGGCCATCAAACTGTGCACTTGTAAGGAAAGTACAAGGCATTCATAGACATCTAAAAGTTAGGGCACAACCTGTTAATTACTTGCAGATACTCATGAACAGGTGAGAAAGTACTACGAGCTGGACTAGGGAATAGAGTTCAGCTCTCCTTGAATAAACTACTAAATACATGAAAACAGATTACAAGAAAATGAACATGTACAGTGAAGGGATATTCTATACAGTTCTTTAACTGGTTCCCTGATGCCTGAGAAATTTGATTTCACTACATTAAATTTTAGAAATATGTTTTGAAAATTGAACATGTCTTTATATTAAAAGACTAGCTATTTAAATGCACTGGCGGAGTTTCAGTAAAATTTCAACATTTCCTCTCATATCTTCCTACGGAGTTTCAAAAAAAAGTTGTTTTTTCTCTTCAGTTGTGCCTCTTTAAAGGCAGCTCTTCCCCAACATGACCGTGCTTCCTGCTGTGAAACAACCCTGAACTCACCTTGTGTGAGCTTGTGTCGGCCAGACTAGCTTTAAAAGAATGTTTTGTAAGTCTCACACAGCGCTGGAATCAAAAAGCAAACTTACTTGGCATAAGGGACTGTTCCTATTTTACTGAGAAAACTCCAAGGGTACTGAGGGCATATGATAACACAGTGGTGGGAAAAAATAGGATCTGGTGGGAGTTGTACCAGCAGGAAATCTGAGTTCCGGAACCTAAGTCAGCTGCTAGCTTTGGACACTGACTTCACTAGTCTGGCCCCAGATTCTTCATTTGTAAAAACACTGATGGTAATAATTCTCTGCACACCCAATCACATGAAATTAAATACTAGGTCAAAACTCGCAAAAAGATAAGGTCTGTCCCACTTACCCTTTATTTACAAAATCATTCCACAATTCGTTTTTCATCCCATCAACTCTATGGTAGAGAGGTTACATGACTTGTCTATACTGGATGCATAAAGCGGAGTCTTGTGGCTCCGGAGAGCCAGGGCACCGCACTCCTCACGATGAGCTAGTGCTAAGTGCCGTCTTTCTCTGCTCTTGCCCCCCGTCTGTCTCCACGCACCCTGCTCAACTCCCGAATCTAACCCGACCATTTCTTCCCATTTGTCAAAATTAGCAGCGCATCAGCGCAAAACTCTGTCCTTGATCCGTCTTCCGGTCTAAGGCGGTCGTTCGACTGGCCTTTGCTCCTATCAATCAGCGTGAGCCCGCACACACTCCCCACAATGACTGCCCTCGGCCCCTTCGCCCCGCCTCCAGGCAGACACTCACTTTCACCGGTTTGGGCAAAATGGCGCCGCTGCGAGTAACGATGACTGACCTCGATGGCACCAGACTCCGAACTAAGCCGCCCCGTCCGGCGGAGACATCGCCACCTTTCCCCAGGCTCAGCCCGCTCCGGAAAGCCCCAGATCCGACGGGTGCCAACGTCAGCCAGCGACTCGCTCCGGACGGCATCTCCCAGCTCCCCGCCTCGTCCGGGTACCTGCACCCCACCACCCAGCCCCCGTGCCGCTCTCGGGAAGAACGCCGCCCGAAGCCTCGCGAGGCTTTAGGGATCAGACGAGAGGTCCAGCTCACAGACTTGCGCAATGCGCCTAGTTCCTGTTGCGGCCCGACATGGTGACGTCAGGAGGATGACGCCAAGGGCCCGGTACAGCCCTCATTCCGGGCCTGGTGGGCGGGGCCCCCTGACTGGCGTTGTCCTTGTGAAGCCTTCAGATTTCTGTCATCGTTGCCGCACCCAGGACCGCCAGGGCGTGGCAGAGCAGGGTGTTGTTGAAATGAGAAACCACTTTAATTGAACTTCAAACTATTGTATTTTTAAAAACAATTTAAAAATACAAATTTGTTACTTGTGCTACTTGAATGATTTTGGAATTTTATTTCATGCCAAGGTATGTTATGTATAGCTAAATGGAAAATATATCTGAAAAGGGGAAAAATGGGGGCTTTCACACAAACTATCCAGGTGATTGCTAAAGTAAACTTGAGCCAAAATAAGTAATAAAAAAACAATGTTTTAATCGTATAAAAAGCACTGTAACAATAAGCAAGATAACAAAAAGCCCGTAGTGTCTGTGTATCAAACAAGGCGCATCAGGGCTGTGGGGCTCCCATACAGGGCTGGGGAGGTGGCCCCTATTCTTGGGAAACAGGCCTGGCTTCCTAGGAACTGGTCCAGGACCCTGGACGGCATGTCAGCCTCCTGGACTTAAGAGGCTCTGAGCCAGAGCCTCTAGCTCAGGCTGTCCAAGGCCCCAATAAGGGAGAGAGGCTAAGAAGGGGGAGATTGTGTATATCGGAGGAGGGGGATGACTGGACCAGGCTCTGCATCTTCCATCCAGCCACTGCCACCACACCCCTAGGCTATCAGGCTGATCTGGCCTCTGGCTCTGTCCAACCAGCCACTTTTCCTCTCAGAACAATCGATAAAGCAAATGCTTGGCACCATGCTGGTGAGAGCAGGAACAAGAGGATCTTGGCAGGCACACACTGGGTGCCAAGCAAGACTGTGCACGAGTTCCTAGGGGGTTTCAGGATGAGGAGCATCTCTCTGGGGGTCCAGCCAAGAGAGAAGAGTTTATCACAGCGTGCCAGGAAGCCTGTGCCCAAGCTCCTAGAGGCCCAGGACTGAAAACCAAAGTAAGAAACTGGCTTTCCCAGGGATCCTCACTGCCTCCCCACTTCAGCTTCCCACTTGGCAGCTGAGGACACAGTACAGGAAGGATTTCTGCTGACATATAAAAGCTACTGGCCCTCTTGGGGCAATGACCAAGCACCATCTGTTGACAGGGCAGCCAGGGAAAGAAGATGGGGCCCTAACACTTTTGGAGCAGGATAAATCCCTCTTGACTGGCCAAGTGCCCTCTCCCTCCAAAGGGTCCTGTCCAAATTGCAGAGTGGGGGTCCCATGCCCAATCTTCTCATCACTCAGGATGAGCCGGGCCCCAGAAAGCCCCATAACACAGTAAATCCACTTTTTCTGACAATATCAGTCCCTCAAGCCAACACTGCAGCCAACTTCTGGTATTTATACAAGATTCCCCATGTTGGAAATTGTGTCTGTAGAATCGTGTGTAGGTGAAAGGCAGAGCGGCCTGTGGTCATGTAATATTCCCCACTTCCTCCATTTCATTAATATCCCCTAAGAGAGGGGCAGTCAGGAGACCTAGGTCTGTGGCTGCTGAGCAAGCCACCTCTCCTCTCTGGCCCTCAGGAAATAAAGGGGTTGAAAGTTAATGATTCCTCAGTCCCCTCTAGGCGTGAGGGTGGATTTGGAACCTGGAGCAAGCCTAAAAATAGGAAGGGGAGAACTCACATCCAACAGCAACTTCAGAAACCAGTAAACATTAAACTCTTGAAAAAGCACTGGCCCTGGTGTCCTGACCAGCAGGACAAGGGCTGAACCCGAAGGGCCCAGGCTCAGGGCCTATCCCGTTCCTCACATTCTGGCTGGCTCCCCTGGGCACTCTGCAGCCACACCCGCCTCAGCTCCATAATCTCCTGGCCATACCAGTCATGTAGAGTAGAGAAGCAGGAAGTCTCAGGGGACACGGGGCTCTGCCCCCTACCTAGGAGGAGGCTGGCAGGGCCCTGCAACTCCCACTCGGCCAAGCCCCGCCCTGCTGGCCTGCTGCCCCATTCTTCCACCAAGGCCATAGGGCTGCAATCTCTGGAGAGGGAGTGACCGTTCTCCAGGCCAGGAGACCAGTGGTCAGAAGCCTGGGGCTTACAGCGGCTGGTAATGGCCTTCCAGGATGAGTGGCGATGCAGGTCCAGGCTGTGGCGGGCATCACGCAACTGGCTCTCCAGCTCACGCACCACCAGGCGCATGTAGCCAAAGCTTGCCCTGGACAGTGCCTTCACCCAGGCCTCCTGGGCAGCTGGCCCATCTGCCGCGAGCAGGTGTGGGCGCACTCCAGGGGCGTCGAAGCGGATGGCAAAGGCAAACTCTTCAGGCACGGGAGCCTCGGCCAACTCCACTGTGCAGCCCTCCAGCACCACTAGGCTCAGTGGGGCCCGGCCCTCTCGACTCTCAAAGGAGAACAGCAGGTTGCCTTTAAGGACAAACCAGCACCTTCGGCCAGTGCCACTGGGGGTGGGTGGAGTCCCTGCGCCCCCCCAAGTGCGCAGGAAGCCTGCGTGGTCTGCTGGGGAGTCGCTCAGGGCGTAGTGGGCCACACTCCTCTCGTTCAGCTTCATGGCTCGCATAAGAACTGTGAGGTGAGAGAGGTAGACACAGATCAGAGGGAGGCAGCCCTTGTGTCCCTGTGGGAAAAAGAGCACTGGCTCTGGAAAGACCTGGGCCCCAGGGCTGTGGGCTCTTCTCACTTGCTGTGCCCTGAGGCTCTCGGTGTCTTCATCTGTGAAATGGACTAGTCTCCCCTGCCTTTTCTCTCAAAGGGCTATTGTGAGGATCATGCAAAAAACTGGACATCAGAGGACTCAGAGAAAAGGATAATGTGATTGTATCAGACCAGGAGGTATGGCAGGGCTTTGACAGAGCTGTTTAAAACCCAAAGGAAAAGGCATCAGCTGAGCTGAAATGGACCCCAAACTCATAAAAACCATTGTGCTTAAACCATCCCCTAATCTGAGGGCCCCTTAGCTCCAACCCTGAAGCCAAACATCCAGGGTTTCTGTGAGCCCTGTGGACCCCTGCTGGCCTCTCATTTGTTAATGGCACAGCTGTCCTTTAGTAGCCTTCAGGGCCAGATAGGGCTGGGGTGGGGTGGGGCAGGCCTGCCTCATTCCTCCATCATTGTGGGTTCAGACAGGGACCAGCTCAGTAAATAAGAGCGAAGTACAAACACAGGGCACGGCTGAGTAGGATCAACCTCAACCACTGAACGTTGGTGCCCCACAGGTCACAAGTGGCATCTCATCCAACTGTCCTCCTGACTCACAGAAAACTGAGGTCAGGACAGTGAAGGTGAACTGCCCACGGTCACACGGCCAGTGAGAAGCGGAGCTTGGTCTCCTGATTCCCTCCCACCCTTTGGGGGCAAGTCTTGGCAATGACCCACTTACCAGCAGAGCTCACTGGGCAAAGGCAGGGGCCTCTCTTGTCTGGCCACACGGCTCAGCCCTTTGACCACGTGGTTTCTGGGACACCTGCAAAAGAATTCTCAAAGCCAGTCAACCCATCCTAAAGGATGAAAACTCCTACTCAGGCTTTGGGGCCAAATGAAACCACCACCTCCTCCAGGAAGCCTTCCCTGACCCCTGATAATCGCCCCCCCCAACCACCACGGGACCACCCAGGCCCTGAACTTACGGGCAATTTAAGGAGCTGAGTCCCATTGTCCTGACCATCACTGTTCAGACCTCACTGCCCTGCCCTCTAATGCTAGATCAGAGTTAAATGCCCTCATGGCTTCTTGCTTTTCCCTTCTAGCACTTGTCACAGTTTATTTGTGGTCTTCAAGTAAGCTAATCTGAGAGGCCTGTCCTGATCACTATGTCTAAGGTGGTACTGATCACGAAGGTGCTCTGATCTAAGGTGACCCAACCAGCAACCCCCTCACTTCTGTTTTCATCCCGCGATGATTTCCTTTGTGTTTACACCGCTGTCCCCAGCCCCAGAATGTCTCCCAGTGTAACCCCCAATATCCAGCCCCTTGCAGGGCTTGGGAAGGCCCTCCGAAACTATTTGTTAAAATAACTGTGACTACAACAGTGGACAAAACAAAGTCCCTCCCTCCTGGAGCCTACATTTCAGCGGGGGAGACACGCTGTAAAAAAAAAGACAAAAATAAATAATAATTAGTGAATTTTTAAATTAATTAAATAATAAATAACGTAAGGACCGGTCTTGACAAGGGCTATGGAGAGAAGCAAGCAGGGTCCTGAGATGGGGAAGGGCCATTCTCCGATGGTGGTCGAGGAGAAGCGGGGGTGGGGTGGGAGGAGAACACAGATGTTTCCTCGAGGAGTGGCCTCAGCTCCGGGGCGCGGAGAGGGGATCCGGAGCCCACCGAACTGTCTCCGCACCCCCTCACGGGGACAGGCGTCTTCCACCCACCTCCCCACTCCAGGGATGCGAGGCCCGGACTTCAACCCCGGCGGGAAGCCGGTGCACCGCGTTTTTCTGAATTCTTTTGTTAGAGGAGCGGCGGGCTGGGGCGTGGGACTCCCTGGCCGGTGGCCGCCGCTGGGAGCCCCTAACCCGCTGTCGCCCTGAAACAGGGTCGCCTCACCGGGAACTCCCCGGCGAGCGCCGCAGACTCCGGGTGCGGCGGCCGCCTCGGTTTCCCCATCGCGCACGGAGCTGTCCCGCCACGTCCCCGCGGGCCACGCCCTCCCGGAGGCCGCCGCCTCCCGAGCCCGCCGGGCCCGCTCTCACCTCCGCGCCCCCGAAGCCCAAGAGGACGACCCGCGGGGTGGGTTGCGGCCGCGGCCAGGGGCGATTCCGGCTCGGGACCCCACGCCTCCGCCCGGGCCGCTAACTTGGCCACGGGAGCCGAAAGACCCCGCTTGGGCGGCTCGAGTTACCGCCCCCGCCCCTCCCCGCCCACGACTCACTAGGCCTCGCGATCCGCGAAGCCGCCCCGCGATCCATGCCCGAGGGAAACTGAGGCCCGACAGGCCGTGACCCGCCTGAGCCACAGTGCTGGTCAGTGGCGGGAGGCCTCGAACGCAGAGTCCCACCTCAGGCCGTCCGGGGGCCTTGGACCCAGTCCACCTCCCAGAGAACTCGGAGACCTTCCCTTCCCCCTCCAGTCCCCCTCTCCCCGCCCGGCCCACTTCTCCCGCAGAGCCAAGCCTGGGACGGCCTCGGCTCAGACGCCTCCTCTGGGCGGGCTCCTATCCAGCCCGCGAGGCCCGGCCCAGCTTCCCAGCCACCCAACCCGGCACCTGGCGTCGCTCGGACCTCTGCTTCTGGGGATTATCCATTTCTGCTTCCGCCACTCCCGCCGGCCTGAAACGCAACTTCAGCGCCCAGACTCTGCCTGGAGTCAGTCGACAGCTAGGCCTGCAGTGAAGGTTGCAGGAGTGCACAACCAAACGCAGGAGGCTAGGGTTTCCCAGCAGCCCTGGAAGCCGGTGAGCTCAGAACACCTGCCCATGAATTTGCTGGTCCCCACGTCAGAGTTCTGCCCTTGCAGTTCCTGCAGCCTAGAATGCGCTTCCTTCTCAAGCCTGCCCCTCGGCTCTAACTCCTCAGGGCTCCTTCACACCGTTTAGGTCTCAGCTCAAATGTCCCCTCCCTGGCCTTGAGAAAGTAGCCTACCTGCAGGTCTCTGTCACATCCCTGGGTTGTATTTTCCTTATAGCACTAACCACTTATAAGAAAAGCTTCCCTACACTCATGCTTTTATTTCCTGTTTATTATGTCTCCCCCATTAACTTTTATTCAGTTAATAATAGAAACCATGGGCTTCCCTGGTGGCGCAGTGGTTAAGAATCCACCTGCCAATGCAGGGGACATGGGTTTGAGTCCTGGTCGGGGAAGATCCCACATGCCGCAGAGCAACTAAGCCAGTGTGCCACAACTACTGAGCCTGCGAGCCACAACTATTGAAGCCTGCGCGCCTAGAGCCCATGCTCTGCAGCAAGAGAAGCCACCGAAATGAGAAGCCCGTGCACCACAATGAAGAGTAGCCCCCACTCGACACAACTAGAGAAAGCCCGCCCACAGCAAGGAAGACCCAAGGCAGCCGAAAAATAAAATAAATAAATTTTTAAAAAGTAATAGCAAGCATAATAAATGTGTTAGAAGGCAATAAATTTTGTGGAAAATATAGACCGGGGCAAGGAGACTGGGAGTTGGGGCAGTAGGGCTGTTGCAATTTTCAAAAGAATGGTCAAGGTAGGGCTCACTGAGAAGGTGACATTTGGGAAATACTTGAAGGAAACGAGGGAGCCAGTCGTGCGAAAATCTGGAGGAAGAGTATTCCAGGCAGATGGAACAGCTAGTGCAACGGCCCAGAGGCCTGTTGTGTTTGAGGAACTGCAAGGGGGGGCGGGGCAGGGAGGAGCAGCAGGAGGCGGGGTCAGAATGTGTGGCCTGGGGCTCTGTAAACCTGTGAGGGCTGTTACTCCAGGCTGAAATGAACACGGTCTTGAGCTATGTTTTAAAGCAGCGGTCCCCAACCTTTTTGTCACCAGGGACCAATTTCGTGGAAGACAATTTATCCACGGAAGTGGGGAGCGGGGTCGGTGGGGGGCTGGTCAGGCGGTGATGCGAGCGACGGGGAGCGGGGAGCGGCAGATGAAGCCTCACATGCTTGCCCGCCGCTCACCTCCTGCTGTGCGTCCTGGTTCCTAACAGCCCGTAGACCGATACCGGTCCGCGGCCCGAAGGTTGAGGACCCCTGTTTTAAAGGATTTCTCTGGCTGCTAAGGAGAGAATAAATGTGGGTGGAAGCAGACCGGTGAGGAGGCTGCTGGAGTAATACAGGCAAGATGTGATGGGGGCTGGGAGAATAGAGAGAGGTGGCCAGATTCAGGATGGGTTTTGAAGGTAGACAGTGCAAGGTTTGCAGAGAGGTTGGATGTAGGGAGTGAGGGAAAGAAGAGGCAAGGAGGACTCCAGCGTTTTGGCCTGAGCACCTGGAAGGAGAGTTGCCATTACCTGAGACATGGAAGTGGCAGGTGTCTGGGGCCAGTTATGTTTGAGATGCCCAGTGATCATCCAAGTGAAGGTGCCAAGAATAAAGTGCTTGGTACCTAGCGGTTGCTCAATAAGTATTTGATGAATGAGAGAGGAAGGAATATGCAAAGTGCCTGGATAAGAATAATGGGTGGTCCAAGTGTCACGTAAGGAAGGAGAGTCTCCTGGCTTTGAAGGAACTGTGTCCTCCACCTGGTTTGCTTTCTCCCACCCATCCTCCTCCTGGTGCCACTACTGTTTTTGAGCGGCTTACTACGGGCCCTGCTTCAGGGCATTCTCCCATTTTTCTTAAAAAAGCCCCCAGCAGGTATTCACGCCACAGCTCTTTACTGAGCATCATCTACAGTGCACGATCCTCGCCTTCAGGGAACCCAGCAGAGGTGAAAGGACTAGCTTCACGTGAAGCCGCGGTTGGCTCGTGCCTGCCTCGGGGGCGCGCAGAGCCGGAGATCGAAGGAGGTGGGGCTTGGGGAGGTTCCGAGGGCTTACTGGGCCGGTAGAGGGCGGGGCAGGACGTTGCTAGGGGGATTCTGTTAGGTCCTCCGGGGGAGGTTAGGCGCAGTGAGGCCCCGCCCCTCTGGAACGCCGGAAGCGAATCAGGTGACTGCGGTGGTGGCTGCTTCCGGAGACCGAAGCAGGCGGCGTGGAAGGGGTGAGTGTCAAATGTGGACGACTCTGGTTAGGGTCCCCGTGCTGGGCCGCTGGACCTGCGGTCTTTGGGGACGGACCTGGAGGGATTACGGAGCCTGGTCCCGGCCCGCCGCTTCCGTTCTTCCTGGGCGTCCTCGAGCCTGTCGCTGCCTCTCTCTGACCCCAGTCTGGCAGAGGGCCGCCCTTGGGCGCTCGGGGTTCCCAGCAGTGCAGAAGGGGTGCGGTCTAACGTCCAAGATACCTTGTTTAGTATTTCCTCCGGAAGAACCCAGGCTCGGGGAAGTGATGGCTGGGGTAGAGGGGGGGAGCGGTGAGAGGGCTTGGGGACCCAGTGTGGGATCCACACCCAAGGTTAAGGGCGGCAGGGCTAGCCAGGCAGTGGTGACGCCAGTGCTTTTCTAACGTTTCTTAGCTTCCAGAGCCCAACATATAGAGCTGGTAAAAGCAGAGCAGATCTGGTCAGGTCCTGAGACGCTGAGTCCAGAGCGATGTTGCTGAAGACAGGTACCTACACGGATGGGGGTGGCTTTGGGAGGGTAGGTGACCAGTTGGGGGTGGGAGCTACCTGGAGGAAGTTCCAGTCCTGTGGCATCTGGGCCTCCTTCCCTGATGTGGGTATGTGGGGAGACATGTTCCTCTCATTCTTGGAAGTGGGCCAGGAAAGGAGGAGGTGCTCCCCACCTAGGAATCAGTTCCCTTCCAAAGAGGCCTCTTCCTTGCGCACCCCCTCTACCCCAAAGCACAGAGGCCCTATCTTATTAACATCAACATGTAATAAGAACAGCCCTGTAAAGTCAGTACAGTGATTCCATCTTGCAGATAAAGAAACTGAGGCCCTAGAGGGAAAGTGAGCTGGCTGGGTGCAGGTCCAACCGGCTGGCCTCTTAAGCCCTTCTGAAGCCTCTTGGGTGTCTGTGGAGAACAAAGAGCCCTGGATGGGACTCAGGAGACCTGGAGTCTGGCTACACTGTACTGTCAGGTTCTGTGTGAATGGAGTGGGGGGAGCTGGTCAGGGTGTAGAAGGGATATGACCTCAGGGTGTTAGTTTTTGATAATTCCAGCACTGCTGTGGTAACAGCAAAGTGGGAATCCGGGCCTCAAACACGTTGCCCCACCCCAGGCACCGTCCGCCCACTCACAGCACTCCTGGAGCCAGGAGTTGCAGGAAGAGCCCATTCCACCTTAAGCACGAGAGTCTAGTTCCCCTAATGTGCAGGCCAGCAGCCTCTGCAGGGCTGGGCAGCATGTGGATGGGGTGGGGTGAGGGCTGGAGCTATAGGAGCCACTCACAGTTATCCTTCCAACCCCCTGCAGTGCTCTTGCTGGCCTTGGTGGCCCAGGTGCTGGTTCTGGAGAACGGGCTCCTGCGGAAGCCACCCATGGGCTGGCTGGCCTGGGAACGCTTCCGCTGCAACACTGACTGTAACGAGGACCCAAAGAACTGCATCAGGTGAGTAAGGTCGGCACCACCCAACAGGCTTGCCTAGGGCCCTCACAGAGTCGGAGCAGCGAGTGGGGGTCAGCTAGGAAAGAGGGCAGGGTTAGAGCCCCCCATCCCAGAGAGAAAGCAACCAGAGGTGACTTCTGAGACCTCTGACACTCAGCTTCATGACCAGCTTGGGGCCTCTGTGGTGACCTCAGGCCTGTGGGGCAGGGACCCTGTGGTGGACGCAGCCACTGAGATGATGGAAAGGAGGTAACAGTTAAGGGCCAGGCCGGACCCCGCGTGCTTCCCACTGGCCCGGTTCTGCTTCTTGGCTTGGGGGCCCCGTCACTCCTCTTGCTCCACCCTGCTCATGGCTCATGACATAATCCTTGGTACCCCTCACACTTGTTACCTGGCTTAGTCCTCAGCTGACAGCAAGGCCATGGTACTTGTAGGCTGGATTCACACTCAGAGCATCTAAGAAGTTTGAAAAGCTCTGAGGAAGGGGGGTGGGGTTAAGGTTAGGCCCGTGCTGGGCCACTGAGCAGCCCTGTCCCCTACCCCTCGCCAGTGAGCGGCTCTTCATGGAGATGGCTGACCGGCTGGCGCAGGATGGATGGCGGGACCTGGGCTACGAATACCTTAACATCGATGACTGCTGGATTGGTGGACGTGATGCCAAAGGCAACCTGGTGCCTGATCCCAAGCGCTTCCCCAACGGCATGGCCTTCCTGGCTGACTACGTGAGCCCCACCCCAGCCCTGCCCCTTGGCCTGTGGGCCAGACCGCTCTTTCCACCCCATCCTACTTAGGGCTCACTTCTGTAATCCCTGCTTGAGAACTCACAGTCTGGTGGAGGAAATAGATACATGGACAGGTAGTTTTGACCCACTGTAGTGGGTGAGAGCAAGGAAGGACATCTTATTCAGCCTGGGATTTCAGGAAGGTTCTCCGGAGGAAGCAATTCTTGAGCTGATACTGGAGAGATGGCATTCAAGGCAGAGGGAATGGCAGAAGCAAATGCCTAGAGGCCAGAAACAGCCCATGCAAGGTGTGTGTGTTGGAGGGAGGGGAAGTATCATGGTTGGCAGAGGCCAGGCCAGCAAGCTGAGACCCCTTCCTTTGGGCTTTAGGAAGTCATTGAAGGTTTTTATTTATTTATTTATTTATTATATCTTTAAAATTAATTTATTTATTTTTGGCTGCATTGGGTCTTCGTTGCTGTGAGCAGGCTTTCTCTAGTTGTAGTGAGCGGGGGCTACTCTTTGTTGGGTGTGCAGACTTCTCATCGTGGTGGCTTCTCTTGTTGCAGAGCACGGGCTCTAGGCTCATGAGCTTCAGTAGTTGTGTCATGCGGGCTCAGTAGTTGTGGCGCATGGGCTTAGTTGCTCCGTGGCATGTGGGATCTTCCTGGACCAGGGCTCGAACCTGTGTCCCCTGCATTGGCAGGCAGATTCTTAACCATTGCATCACCAGGGAAGTCCCATCATTGAAGGTTTTAATGGGGCCTGGTCAGATGTGCCTGGGAGGCGGCTCCTTGAGGTCCTGCCTGAGCCCAGTGTGTTGTCAACCCCCCACAGGCTCATTCCCTGGGCCTGAAACTGGGCATCTACGCAGACATGGGCAACTTCACCTGCATGGGTTACCCAGGCACCACGCTAGACAAGGTGGTCCAGGATGCTCAGACCTTCGCCAAGTGGAAGGTGGACATGCTGAAGCTGGATGGCTGCTTCTCAACCCCCGAGGAACGGGCCGAGGGTGGGTCCCACAGCTGGCTGGGGGCCATTAGGTAGACAGGGAGGGGTGGCCATGGAAGGCCCCACAGTGCCCATCTGTCTGTATGGCCCCTAGGGGGTAGCATTTCCCAATTCCCCTCACCCAGGGCCTAGGGGGATCTTGGCTCCCAGGCTCCCTAAAGATGGGTTGGTACCATGCCCCTACCTGGGAAGTGTTTGCAGCTCTGGGTACAGGGGAAGCACCTCCTTGAACCGTAGTTTCCTCCCATTTGGTGGGAGGTTTGGGCTGAGGCCCCAGATTTCATCTTGTGTCTCTTCATCCTAAAATGTGAGGGTTGGACTTCTCCAGGGTACCCCAAGATGGCTGCTGCCCTGAATGCCACAGGCCGCCCCATCGCCTTCTCCTGCAGTTGGCCAGCCTATGAAGGGGGCCTCCCCCCAAAGGTAAGCCATTCTGTGCACCCACCTGGCAATGCTCCTCATACCCAGGCCTCCTTGCCTTCTATGCAGTCAGGGCTCCTCTCATCATAGTTGCTCACATGCTGATTTGTAGGTCTAGGAAAGGGTCATAAGTACCTGAGGGGGCCTGAGCTAGCCCAGGGTCTTAGAGGAGACACTTGTCAGGTGGGCTGAAGGGATGGGTATCCAAGACATGGGAACCATATGTTATGTGCTGACACAGCACCCAACAAGCAGTCAGAATCCTGGGTTTTGCCGAGTGGGCTAGGAGATCCAGAAGGCTGGTGAGGCCAGGCAGGTGGGGCCTGGCCTCTGAAAGGCCTTGTGGGCCTCTCACCAGGGACCCTTCGGCATGTAGGGTGCTAGAAAGGGTGGAATCAGACTTGCAGACCTGAGGGAGAACCCTGGCAGAGGGTGGGACTCACTGAGAGAACACGGGGGTGGGGGTGTGGTAGGGAAGGTTATGGTACGCCAGCCTGGGTCCATACCCGGGGCTTGGCCCCAGCTGGCGTGAGAGGGAGGGGTCGGCTCCTGGCACCAGCGCGCATGGAGGGGAGGCCGGGCAGCCCCAGAGCAGGGCCACTCCCTCCGAGGCCTTCCTTATCCTGAACACGCTCAAGGTGTGTTCTCTTCCCCCTTCCCTACCCTCTGTGTCTCCTGCTGAGGCTCCCCAGCCCCTGTGCAGGGCTCCAGGCATTAGAGTATGACTCTGGTGTTGGACTCTGCCTTCCCCCCAAATCCAGGTGAACTACACCCTGCTGGCGGACATCTGCAACCTCTGGCGCAACTATGGCGACATCCAGGACTCCTGGAGCAGCGTGCTCTCCATCCTGGACTGGTTTGTGACCCACCAGGACATTCTGCAGCCGGTGGCAGGCCCTGGGCACTGGAACGACCCAGACATGGTACCAGCATGGAGAGGGATGACCCAGGGCCCACTGCCCTATGCTGTCTTCCTGGACGCTCATTGCCAGGTTCTAGATCAGCATATCAGAAATGTGTCCTTGAACCAGCCGTGCTGGACTTGTCTTGGGCGCTTACAATTCTGTTCCCAGGGCCCCACCCCACCTCTTGGATCAGAATGTTCAGAGAGGGCCTGGGAATGCCCATTGTTAAGTCTTCCCAGGCGGTTCTGATGTGTCTTGAAACTTGATCTGTAGGGACTCTTGTGTAAGACATTATTCCTCCATAGGGTGAAGATCACAGATAGTCCACACTCTCTTGCCACCCTTCCCTAGACTCTTTGCCAGGTCTGCCTCTGACCCCTCTCTCAATGCTCTGTAGTGTTACCCTCCACAGGCAGAACTGGCCTCTCATACCTACCTCACTCATAGCCCTGATCACTTAAATTTCTTTGCAATTTATCTTACAGTTTTATAGCTATCTCTTTAGTCAACGAGTATTTACCGTCAGTGATGATTATAATAATTACAAATACTAGGCCAGATGGAGAGGTGCCTGGAGAAACAGAAATTGACCTGCTTTAGAGTTCCAGCTCCAGCTCTGCCACTTACCTTGGGCACGTGACTTAACTTTTTCTGTGACCCAGCTTTGTCAATTGGAAAATGGAAATAATAATAGTAGCTGCTATATATGTAGGGTTGTTTTGAGGGTTAAAAGGATGACCCTTTATTTTTGTTTTATTTTTTTTTTAGGCCAGCACATGGCTGATGTTGCAAACAGGACTCAGCTCCCTGGGGCTGGAGGGGAGCTGACCTTCATTGACCTATTAGGCACCAGGCCCAGGGCCAAGTCCTTTTTTAAAAATTATTTTATTTTATTTTTTGGCCATGCCACATGGCATGCGGGATCTTAGTTCCCTGACCAGGGATCAAACCCACTCCCCCTGCAGTGGGAGCGAGGAGTCCTAACTGCTGGACCACCAGGGAAGTCCCCAGAAGGATGACCCTTTAAATGCTTGGCATGGTTTGGCACATATACAGTGCTTAGTTAAATTGGTGTCACTAAGTACACAAGAGTGTTGAGTTAGCAGTAATCGTTTGTGTCCTGTTGGTGTACTGGTTGCCCTGAGGACAGGAGTGCCCGTTGGTGTAGTCAGCTGTCGTTAGGGCAGGTGGGTGGCTAGTGGCAGGAGCAGAGACTCTGTCCAGGTCTGGTTTACTACCATCCTGGCTGTATTTCTTGACTTGCATATTCCAGTTTATAAACGCTTTTGGCAACAGGATCCATTGGATCCTCTGAACAACCTGTGACATGGTCAGAGCATATTATCACCCCCATATTCTTGATGGAAGAAAAAACCTGAGGCTCTGAAAAGTGACTTGACCCACCCCAAGGCCACGCTGCTGGGGAATGGTGTTTGTAGAACCAGGGCCCACACCTGGCCGTCCTCCCCCATCTCTGTCTTCTTTTGCTACAAGTTTAGGGTTGGTCCCCACGCCCACCGCCCTGAAGAGGGCAGAGCTGAGCAATCCTCTTTTCTGCCCCCAGTTGCTCATTGGGAACTTTGGCCTCAGCTTCGAGCAAGCCCGGGCCCAGATGGCCCTGTGGACGGTGCTGGCGGCCCCCCTCTTCATGTCCACGGACCTGCGTACCATCTCCGCCCAGAACATGGACATTCTGCAGAATCCACTCATGATCAAAATCAACCAGGACCCCTTAGGCATCCAAGGACACAGGATTCTCAAGGTACTGGGGGTGTGGGAGCAAGGAAGGGAGGCTGAGAGACTGGGCTCCCCTGGAAACAAGTCTGCAGGCCAGAGGTTCAGGGGTCGGGACTGGGCCTCTGAAATCCACTCAATCCCTCCTAGTTGCATTCAGTCGAAGTCTCTACTGGGAGCTGCTTCGACTGTCCCTCACTTGCCTGGGTAAGAGCAGGGCCAGAGCAGGACAGCTCGTGGGATTTGGGGAAGGGAGCCATCACCACACATGCACACGGGATCAGTGTGGCCCCTCGGTTTGGAACTACAAAACTTCTACACAAGTCTATGATGGCTGGCAGAGAAGTAGGGCTTGCCCTCAGAGTTTAGGAGTTGTTTGAGCCATGGAGTACAGCTACTACTAGTACTAGTGTAGACTAGCTGTTGAGCACCTACTGTGTGCTAGACATTCTAGATACATTTTCTCAGAAGGTCGATGCTCCTTCCCCGTTTTACAAATGAGGAAACTTAGACTTGAAGAGTCTCAGTAACTTTATACCAAGGCCACACCGTTGGTAAGCGGCACAACAGGACGAGATGCCGGTAGTGGCACCTCAAAGCTTGTGCTCGTTGCCCAGATCCTTGCCTCTCTAGTAAATCTACACCAATATAGAAAGCACCTGCTGAACTGGTGATGCCCAGAGGCGATAACTAATCCTGCCAGAGGGGCGGATGGTGGAGCCAGGCCCAGGGGCCTTCTGGAGGCTGTGGCTTCACCCTCCTGGCTGCTCAGGGCAGAGCTCATCGTTCTAACTGGACGGTGCCCTCCAGTCCAGTGCCAGGGGCTGTCCACGTCTGTCTCTCCTGTTATCCTGTAAGCTCTCTGAGGCGGGACCTCATGCAGCATTTATCTGTGTCCTGGCGTGGGGCCTGGCACAGAGTAAGTGTCGGGGAGCGTCTGCTGAGTCAGGGAAGGAAGGAAGGAAGGTGGAGTTAGACGAGTTGCGTGCTGGAGGGCTGTGGTTTCCCCTCCAAGCTTCTGCCTGACACGGAACTGTGGGCTGGCGAGACCCAGAGCTCAAGGGCGGGTTGGGAAGGGAGCTTCAGGGCCTGCTGAGCAGGGACCCCAGCCAGTAGCCATGTTCTGCGCCAGGAGAAATCCCACATTGAAGTGTACGTGCGGCCCCTGGCCAGTGAGGCCAGTGCTATAGTCTTCTTCAGCCGCAGGACAGATATGCCGTATCCCTACCGGACCTCCCTTGCCCGGCTGAACTTCACCAGCTCCAAGGTGTATGAGGTGAGTGTCCTGCTACCTGCAGCGCTTTGGGTTTCCCTGAGGGTGTTGCTGGGTCCTACTCACACGGGGGCCCCTTCACTCACACACCGTCCCCTAAGCCGTGGGCCTTGGGTCCTCTGGCTGGTGCTGTGCTCTGCACTGGTGTTTTCAAGCTACATAAACGAACTACCGTGTGTAAATGAGTCCCGTCAGCCCCCGAGGCTGCGTGTTTCCCCTCTTCAGTCTTGCTGGCACATTTCTCAGGTTCTTGGTGGGCTGGCCCCTCACCACTGCCAGTACTTGGGCATCTGTTGGCTTTGCCAGAGGGGAAGTCATGGGGACTCAGGCTCCCACTTCTGTAGGGCATACTGCAGACTCAACACAGGCCAAAGTGCAGGCTCTTACATCCCCTGGAGTGGGGGGCGGTGGGGGTTTGTCCCTGTGCAGACATTCTTAGGGTGGCATAGTGCTGTCCTCCCCCCTGCAGGCCCAGAACGTCTACACGGGTGACATCATCAGTGGCCTCCGGGATAAAACCAACTTCACATTGATCATCAACCCTTCCGGGGTGGTGATGTGGTACCTGTATCCTATCAGGAAGCTGGGGACGCCCGTGTGACAGGCTGTGGCAGCACCACTGAGCCCAGACCACGGAGGTTCCACGTGCTGAGGGCCAGTAGGTGGGGTCTTCTGCTACCCGTCAGACCCAAAGTGCAATCTCAGGGCCGGGTTCTACGCCCTGCACAAGTGTGAAGTCTCTTGGAAACTTGGGGAGACTTCCTGTGGCCTCTGGCCACTACCTCATCTGTTCAGCCCCATGGATGTTGCTGAACAACTCGGCCAGCCTCCTCAGCCCCCATAGGCAGAGGCACCGATACTTGTCAGGATTCTAGCCTCTGACCTTCTTTTTACTGACTCTGAAATCAGGATTTGGAATTTTCTTAAAATTAGGAGTGGAGCTCTGACCTCTTGTCGGGAAGTCCCATGAATTATGTGATCGACTTTCCTGCCCGGAGAAGGCCTTACAGGCTGACACTGCCTGGGAGTGACCTTGGTTCCTTCGGGTCACCAATAAAGCTATTCTTTAGTCAAGTAGTTGTAATATGGACCTGGGGCCAGGGGCTGATCAGGTGGGGACTCTGGGTGGCACTACACAAGGTGCTGGTTTCAGATTTCACCTCGCATGGAAGATGTATGGCCTCTTCTGGCTCCTCATTCCACCGCGACCTGCAGACTGTACTTCTGGCCATGCCAGGCTTGCCTCCCGCCCCAGTCATCCCTGCTGTGCGCAGCATCATGGTGGTGGTAACGGCACAGTGAGGCGGACTAGTGATGGTCCCAGGCCCTCTTCCCCACCCCATTCAGACGTTACAGGGTCTGCCAGCCACTACCCGCACTCAGCAGCCCCTCTGCTGCACAGTGAAAGGCCCTTGACCTGCTAAGGAACGTTGCGTTACTGTCTTCAGCCTCTTTCAGCTCCTCTCCCCCTTCCTGACAGGGCTTCGCTCACTGACGCTCCTGGGCTGGGTGCAGCCGAGGGCAGTCAGCTCTGCCTTTCTCCCACAGGGCTTGTGTAGCTTGTCCTCTGCCCACCAGTGCCCCCAGCTCCTCCCTTAGTTTCTCCTCTCCTAACCTGGCTGCAGAGGAGTTTCAGATCCCTCAGCTATGTGCAAAGAAAGGTCCAGGGGCTCTTTGTGTCTTACGATATATATCCTGCCCCTCCTCGTAGGGAAAAGGGTATTAAAGTAAAGAATGGCAGGTTCTTGACTGCCTGCCTTTGGTTCCTGTTTCCCAAGCCCTCTTTTTAGCTAAGGCCTCAGGGCACCTGTCTTCCCTAGTGGCTCTTGTTCCCCTCTGGAAAGCTGGCAGCAGACCAGGCTACGTACGTTCTCCTTGTGCTTTGAATGTGGGAGCACCCAGTGCCTCAGGCTTTGCATGGTCCTGCCCTGTGGGAACTCTTCTGGGTGGATCTCCCATGTTCCCTCCCTCAGGGTTTAAGGTCGTTGTATTTGGAGTATGTTATAAAGAACTCACAAACATACATTTTATAGTGTAATTTAAGATTTCTGGAGCTTCACTGATTGAGTCTGGGGTCATCAGAGGAAGCTCCCTTTCCCCAGTTGGTGTCTTGAGGCTGTGGGTCACTTAGGAGGACAGAAGCCTACCTCATCCCAGGCCTCTGCCCTTTGAGGTCTGTCACCCTATGCATAGCTCCAGCTTCGGGTCTTGGTCATAGTGCTGGGCAAGCCAAGCGGAATGGTTTCGGGCAGAAACACTTCTTTTGCTAGCCCCAGGAAAGAAATCTCTTCCACCCCCCCTGGGATGTGGTGGAGACCACCAGACTTGGGAGTTGGGGCCAAGGACCAGCATGGATTTGACCAGTCAGTTCCTTTGCCTTCCAGACACAGAGATAGTTACATGTCTTTACTTGCTGTATAACTTTATCCTGAGGGTACCTGACTGGTTCTATCACGTTAGCCTTTATTCTCTTAAGGCACACTCTATCTTCCAGGACATTGTTTTACTCCCTTCCGCCCAAGGCCAGTATGGGACTAAATTAATTTTTACCAGTTCAAGGCAGCCTTGTCTGGACCCAAGGGTACCCCTTCTGTTTTTTGAAAAAAAAACTTTATTATAGAAATTTTTGAACATAAAAATAAAATGGTAAGTGAACCTGCATGTACCCATCACCCAGATCCAACAACCATCAACACGTGCCATTATTTCATATCTCTCGTCCCACACATACTTTTGCACGTAAGCTGGAGTATTTGACAGCAAATCAAAGAAAACTCTAACCACCACTATGGAGCTCTAACAGGCAATAGGGTCTTGAATATACAATTTTCTTAGCCAACAAAATAAAAGTTTTAATCTGATAACCAGGCTGCGTTCAGTTTTTGCCAGGTGTGTTGGGTTTTTGTTTGTTTCTGTTTTGTTTGTTGTTTTGTTTGTTTGTTTGGCTGCACCCTACAGCTTGCGGGATCTCAGTTCTCAGACCAGGGACTGAACCCAGGCCACAGCAGTGAAAGTCTGGAATCCTCACCCCTGTGGCCACATGGTGGGGACACACATGTGTCCCCACAACAACTGGTGGGGACTCCCACCAGTTGTCTCAAAAATATTTTTCCATAGTTTATTTGAATCAAAGTCCAAGCAAAGGGTCAACAAAAATGGTCCCGTAAGAACCACCGAAAGTTTGCTCTCTCTAAGACCAATGAAAAGTCTGCCATATATAATCAGAATCAACTTTAAACTCTGGAAATTAACCAAAGGCTTTCAGTAACCCAGAGAGTGTTCAGTCAAGAAAGACAGTAGAATCTTGGTAAGAACAGAAAGCTTTTTAGAGTTTTTAACTTACCCTAGTACCAGATTTTAAGTCAGCTATTTAAAATACGTTCAAAGAGCTAAAGGAAACCATGTCTAAAGAACTAGAGGAGAAAAAAAAAGAGAACTAGAGGAGGTAAGAATGGTGTCTCACCAGATAGAGAATATCAGTAAAGAGGCAACTTATAGAAAGGAACCAAATAGAAATTCTAGAGTTGAAAAGTACAATAACTGAGAGAAAAATTTCACTAGAGGGGCTCAGCAGACATGACCAAGGAGAAAAAAAACCAGCAAATTTGAAGATAGGTCCGTTGAAATTAACCTATCCAAGGAATAGAAAGGAAAATGAAGAAGAATTAACAGGGGCTCAGAGACCTATGACACACTGTGCAGCATAGACATAAGGGGACGAGAAAGGGCAGAAAGAATATTTGAAGAAATGATGGCTCAAAAATTTGCATATTTGATGACAAATACTAATCTATACATCAGTAAAGCTCAACAAACTACCAGTAGGATAAAGTCAAAGAGATCCATATACCTAGACACATCATAATCAAAGTCTCAGAAGACAAAGGGAGAATTTTGAAAGCAAGACACAAGTGACTCCTCACATACAAGGGAATATACTTTGAGATGAATGAAAACAAGTACACAACACCAGAAACACTAAAACAGAACATACCAAAACTTATGATGGAGTCAAAGTAGTGACCAGAGGGAAATTAATAACTGTGATTTGCCTACATTAAAAAGAGTGAAAAGACAACCCTCACAGTGGGAGAAAATATCTGCAACTCATGGATCTGATGAGGGACTTGTATTTAAAATACACAAATAACTCGAAACTCAGTAAAAAGACAACCTAATTTCAAACTGGGCAAAGGATCTGAACAGACATTTTTCCAAGGAAGATATGCAAATGGCCAATGCTCAACATCACTAACCATTAGGGAAATGCAAATGAAAACAACTGAGATACCACTTCACACCCAAAAGGGTGGCTAGAAGAGTCAGATAATAATAAGTGTTAGCAAGGATGTGGAGAAATTGGAACACTCATATACTCATACTGCTGGCAGGAATGTAAAACTGGTGCAGCTACTGTGGGAAATGGTCTGGCAATTCCTCAAATGGTTAAGCGGAGTTACCAGCAGTTCCACATCTAGGTATGTACCCAAAAAAAGTTAAAACATGTGTCTACACAAAACCTTATATACAGATGTTGATAGCAGCGTTGTTCGTAAGAGTCAAAAAGTGGAAACAACCTAAATGTCCTCCAACTGATTAATGAATAAACAAAATGTGGTTAACCATACAATGGAATATTATTCAGCCACAAAAGTAAAGAACTGACACATGAGGATATTAGGCTAAGTGAAATAAGCCAGTCACAAAAAGACAAATACTATATGATTCCATTTATATGAGGCATCTAAAGTAGTCTATAGAAACAGAGTAGGGTGATAGTTGGCAGGGGTTTGGGGGAGGGGGAAATGGGAGTTCAATGGGTATAGTGTTTCAGTTTTGTGAAATGAAAATGTTCTAGAGATCCATTGCACAACAATGTGAGTATAGTTAACAGTACTGCAGTGTACACTTAAAAATGGTTAAGAAGATAAACTGTGGGGTTTTTTTTACTATATGTATATATATGTGTGTATATATATATATATATAGTAAAAAACTATATCTATCTACCTATATCTATATCTATATCTCCATCCCTGAGAGTGAACCAGAAGATGCCCAGCATTTTAGGGATGGTGGCCATGAACAAGTCCAGGTCAATAAGAGTCCAACATGGCTAGAATACAGTACATGAGCTCATGGAGAATATGCTCAGTCTGGATTACAGACAGCAGCATTCCTCAGGAAAGCAACAGTATACACAAAAGGGGAATCCAATCCAGACGTGCACATCTTCCAGCTCTGGGATGCCCAAGAGAAGGCATGAAGAAGGATGGAATTGGGTGTCATTAGGAATGGACATCTTCTCTACCACTATTGGTGATTGTGTGTATCAGATATATCAGAGTCAGATGTCAGCTTCCCATTAATGATTCTTGCTCTATTTCCTTCTTCTTCCAGACTCCTGGTAAAATGCAGTACAATCTTGTAATATTCCCTTTCTCCCATTCAATGTTATCCAAACTTTTCTGCCGTCTTTACCCCATCAGATGGCTCCAGGAATAGAGCCATCCTCACTCTTTTCCAGATCATTCCCATCCATGAAAGGGTGAACGAGAAGAGAGGGGAGAAGAATATCATCTGTCAGCTGGATATTCAGGGTAAAGAGTAAGAATTTTTCAAGTGGGGTGACGTCAGCAACATGGCTGAATAAGACAGCCCTCACATATCCCTGCACTCAACAACAATTTGGCATCCATCCACAGACAGAAGTGCCTTGTAGCATCTGTGGGATCCAGCACCATGTGCCAAGAGACCCAGGAGAAGTCTTACCCACCTGTGCATCAGGTAATAGGCATGCGGACCTCGGTCCTGGCTGTAGACCCTGCAGTGGCCTGTGAACCGGCTCCAGCCCCTCTCAGCCACAGTGTGGGAGACCCTGGAGAACAATGTCTTAGACAATCACCTACAGACAAACGAGCCTTTGTGGAAGTCCACGTTTCCAGTGGAGAAGTTCCAGCACAACACTGGAGAAAGAAAATAGAGGTTTGGACGCATTGGAGAGGAAAAGAGGAAGAGTTTGATTTTACCCACATCACCCCTCCCCCAAGGCAGCACAGCTCAGTACCGGGTGAGACGTTCTTGGCCGTTGATTTCTCCCACAGGGGAAAGTGAAGCATGCCAGTGCGCACCTGACTTCCCCAGGTGTGTGGGACATTGCCAAAGAGGCACATTCCTCTCTCACTCCATCCAGAGTACAGAATCATGAGCTGGCTGATGCGGGGGTGGGAAAAGTCTGGGAGAGTGGTAGATAGGACACTTGGAGGGCATTAAAGGATGCAGATCCTACTAACTGTGCTGCAGACTCCAAGGAGCCTGCCCAGGAGCTGCTGGGGACACCTTGCTTGCAGATCCCCCACCTGGCCTGCAGGCACCTCCAGTGCTCCGTGTGCCTCACCCACTCACACCCCTACCCGTGGCCAGCTCTCTGTGCACACTCCTGATGGTGGTGAGAGTGAGCTTTGGCAGACGGCTTGTGAGCATATGTAGAAAGCCAGCCTGAGTCTGCAGGCGAAGGAGAGACCACACACTTGAGCTTTAGCTCAGCCCTTGGGAAAACAAAAGGGAGGCTGTCAGCACCTAGCCTGGTGTGTTGCAGGATCAAGAAGAAGGCAAACAAGCTTAAGAATTCTGCCACAAGACAGAGCAAGAAGCATGGTGGAGGTGTATCCATAGATGGCCTGAAAAAGCCTCAGAATCTCTAGCAGGACCGATGGTAGGGATTTCTCTCCCGAAGTCAGTGAAAATTGGAGAAGGTGCCCGCTACTGCAAGTGTGAAGACAAAAATGTGAGACTCCAAGGAACGTGAAAAACCAAGGAAACATGACACTACCAAAGGATAACAATAATCTTCTAGTAACTGACCTCAGAGACATGGAGATCTGCAGTTTACCTGATAAAGAATTCAAAATAGCTGTTTTAAGGAAGCTCAACGAGCTACAAGAAAACACAGAAAGGCGATTCAACAAAATCAGGAAAATTATACATGAGTAAAATGAGAAGTTTAACAAAGAGATAAATCATTTAAAAAAAGAACCACACAGAAATTTTGGAGCTGAAGGATACAATGAATGAAATGAAAAATGCAATAGAGAGCATCAATGACCAGCAGAATGGAGTAATCAGGGGAAAAAAATCTGTGAATTCCAAAACAGGAACTTTAAAATTACCCAGTTAGAGGGTAACAAAGGAAAAAGAATAAATAAGAATTAAGACTACAGTAATCAAGACAATATGTTACTGGCACAAAAACAGAAATACAGATCAATGGAACAGGATAGAAAGCCCAGAGATAAATCCATGCACCTATGGTCAACTAATCTATGACAAAGGAGGCAAGGATATACAATGGAGAAAAGACAGTCTCTTCAATAAGTGGTGATGAGAAAACTGGACAGCTACACGTAAAAGAATGAAATTAGAACACCCCCTAACATTATGCACAAAAATAAACTAAAAATGGATTAAAGACCTAAATGTAAGACTGGACACTGTAAAACTCTTAGAGGAAAACATTGGAAGAACACTCCATGACATAAATCACAGCAACATCTTTTTTGACCCACCTCCTAAAGTAATGAAAATTAAAACAAAAATAAACAAATGGGACCTAATGAAACTTAAAACCTTTTGCAAAGCAAAGGAAACTATAAACAAGTTGAAAAGACAACCCTCAGAATGGGAGAAAATATTTGCAAATGAATCAACAGACAAAGGATTAATCTCCAAAATATATAAACAGCTCATGCAGCTCAATATTAAAAAAACAAACAACCCAATCCAAAAATGGGCAGAAAACCTAAATAGACATTTCTCCAAAGAAGATATACAGATGGCCAAGAGGCATGTGAAAAGCTGCTCAACATCACTAATTATTAGAGAAATGCAAATCAGAACTACAATGAGGTATCACCTCACACCAGTTAGAATGGGCATCATCAGAAAATCTACAAACAACAAATGCTGGAGAGGGTGTGGAGAAAAGGGAACCCTCTTGCACTGTTGGTGGGAATGTAAATTGATACAGCCACTGTGGAGAACAGTATGGAGGTTCCTTAAAAAACTAAAAATAGAATTACCATATGACCCAGCAATTCCAACTACTGGGCATATACCCAGAGAAAACCATAATTCAAAAAGACACATGCACCCCAATGTTCATTGCAGCACTATTTACAATAGCCAGGTCATGGAAGCAACCTAAATGCCCACCGACAGATGAATGGATAAACAAGATGTGGTACATATATACAATGGAATATTACTCAGCCATAAAAAGGAACGAAATTGGGTCATTTGTAGAGACATGGATGGACCTAGAGACTGTCATAGAGTGAAGTAAGTCAGAAAGAGAAAAACAAATATCGTATATTAACACATATATGTGGAATCTAGAAAAATGGTACAGATGAACCAGTTTGCAAGACAGAAATAGAGATACAGACATAGAGAACAAATGTATGGACACCAAGGGGGGAAAGCTGGCGGCAGGGGAGGTGGTGGTGGGATGAACTGGGAGATTGGGATTGACATATATACACTAATATATATAAAATAGATAACTAATAAGAACAATATATAAAAAAAATAAAATTCAAAAAAAAAAGAATTAAGAAAGCCTATATGACCTATAGGATACCATCAAAAGAAGCAATCTGCAAATTATTGGAGTCCCAGAAGGAGAATAGAGGGAGAAGGCAGAAATAATGGCTGAGAATTCCCAAATCTGGGGAGAGATATTGGTATCCAAGTTCATGAAGCTTATAAGTCACTAAGCAAACCCAACTTCAAGAGATCTTCCCCAAGATACATTATGATAAAAAGTGTCAAAAATCAAAGAGAAAGAAAGACTCTTAGAGGCAGCAAGAGAAAAGAAGCTTGTAACTTACCAGGGAATCCCCATAAGGATATCAGTGGATTTGTCCACAGAAAGCTTATAGGGCAGGAGAGAATGGGATGATATATTAAAAGTGCTAAAAGGGGCTTCCCTGGTGGTGCAGTGGTTGGGAGTCCGCCTGCCGATGCAGGGGACGCGGGTTCGTGCCCTGGTCCGGGAGGATCCCACATGCCGCGGAGCGGCTGGGCCCGTGAGCCATGGCCGCTGAGCCTGCGCGTCCGGAGCCTGTGCTCCGCAACGGAAGAGGCTGCGGCAGTGAGAGGCCCGCATACCAAAAAAAAAAAAAAAAAAAAAAAAAGTGCTAAAAGAATAAAACTGCCAACGAAGAATACTTTATCTGGCAAAGCTGTCCTTCAAAAATGAAGAAGAGATAAAGATCACCCCAGACAGAAGCTGAGGGGGTTCATTACCACTAGATGTGCCTTACAAGAAATGCTGAAAGGAGCTCTTCAAGCTGAAATGAAAGTATGCTAATTGGTGACATGAAAACATAGGAAAATACATAACACACTGGTAAAGGTAAGTATATAGTCAAATCCAGAATACTCTGATACTGTAATACAGTAAGTCCCCTATATGTGAAACTTCAAGTTGTGAACTTTCAAAGATGCGAACGTGCGTTCCCATGTCCAGTCACGCAAGTTAGTTCATGGGTCTGGTGTACATTGTCACATGCATGCATCCTCTATAAGTGGTTGTGCTTTTGCGTACTTTACTGTACAGGTAGAGTACAGTGGTACAGTATCATTATTTCAAGCCCAGGATGTCTGGAAGCAAGCGTAAATGCAGTGGTGATGTAGCTGGTACTGCTAAGAAGCACCAAGCGATAACGATGGAGACAAAAATGAAAATAATTGAGAGAGTGGAGCGACAAGAGGAAGAAGTAACTGAAGAACTGAAGAGATTCACGATGCAGGAAATAGCAAGGGGATTTTCTTTATTTGAGGAGGCACTGTTAGTTTTTGAGGCACAGGACCCGAATGTAGAACAGTACACGAAGGTTGCAGCAACTGTTCAGAATGCAATTCAGTGCTACCATGTCATCTATGACGAGAAGAAAAAAGAGCTACTACCCAGACATAACTGGATTGTCTTTTCAGGAGGGTAGACAGAATTGAATCCAGCAAGGAACCAGAACCTGCGCCATCAACGTCAGGCGTGAGTGAAATGGCAGCTTGCCCTCCGTCTCCTATGGCTGACGATCCTTCAGCTCTACCATCTCCCACCTCCTCTCCCTCCTCCAGTCAGTAACCCTTCTTGCCTGTTCACTCGATGCCAGCCCCTGTATGCCAGCTGTTGTACTGTACCACTGTACTTTTCAAAGTACCGTACTGTAAGATTAAAACTGTTTATTTTTTGTGTTTGTTTGCTTTTTATGTATTACTTGTGTGAAAAGTATTATAAACCTATTGCTGTACAGTACTATATAGCCGATTGTGTTGGTTGGGTACCTAGGCTAACTTTGTTGGACTTATGAACAAACTGGACTTATGAACGTGCTCTGGAACGGAACTTGTTCATATGTAGGGGACTTACTGTATGGTGCTGTGCTAACCACTTAACTCTAGTATAAAAGCTAAAGAACAAAAGTATTAAAAAATAATTATAGCTACAATAATTTGTTAATGAATCCACAATATAAAAAGAGGTGAATTGTGACATTAAAAACATAAAGGGAGAGAGAGTAAAAAGGTAGAGTTTTTGTATGCAATAGAGTGAAGTTGTTATCAGCATTAAATAAACTGTTGCATCTAGAAGGTCTTTATGTAAACCTCATGGTAACCACAAAGCAAAACCTACAGTGATACACGAAAGATAAAGAGGAGAGAAACAGCGCATACCACTAAAGAAAATCATCAATTCGCAAAGGAAGGCAGCAAGAGAGAGAGAAAGGAACGAGAGAACTATAAAACCACCAGAAAACAAAAAGATGGCATTAGTAAGTCCTTACCTATCAATAATTACTTTTTTTTGGCCAAGCCATGCAGCATGTGGGATCTTAGTTCCCCAACCAGGGATCAAACCTACTCCCCCTGCAAAGGAAGCATGGAGTCTTTTTTTTTTTTTAAATAAATTTATTTTATTTTATTTATTTGTTTTTGGTTGTGTTGGGTCTTTGTTGCTGCGCACGGGCTTTTGTCTAGTTGCGGTGAGCAGGGGCTACTCTTCGTTGCGGTGTGCAGGCTTCTCATTGCGGTGGCTTCTCTTGTTGCGGAGCATGGGCTCTAGGCACGCAGCCTTCAGTAGTTGTGGCACGCGGGCTTAGTTGCTCCGTGGCATGTGGGATCTTCCCAGACCAGGGCTCGAACCTGTGTCCCCTGCCTTGGCAGGCAGATTCTTAACCACTGTGCTACCAGGGAAGCCCGAAACATGGAGTCTTAACCACTGGACTGCCAGGGAATTTTCTCAATAATTACTCTTGATGTAAATGGATTAAATTCTCTAATCAAAAGCTAGTTGGATAAAAAAACAAGATCCAACTGTATACTGCCTACAAGAGACTCACTTCAGCTTTAAGAACACATATAGGCTCAAAATGAAGGGATGGAGGGACTTCCCTGGTAGTCCAGTGGTAAAGAATCCTCCTTCAAATGCAGGAGATGCGGGTTCAATCCCTGGCTGGGGAACTAAGATCCCACATGCTGTGGGGCAACTAACCCTGGCCGCCACACTACTGAGCTCATGTGCCTCAACGAGGGAGCCCGCATGCTGCAAACTACAGAGCCCACCGCTCTGGAGCCTGTGCCACAACTAGAGATAGGAAACCCACACACCACAAATAGAGAGAAGCCCGTGTGCCATACCACCTATACGGCATATCCATACTGATACGTGCTACAACATGGATGGACCTTGAAAATGTTATGCAAAGGGAAGAAAGCCAGACACAAAAGAGCACTTATTGTATGATTCCATTTATATGAAATGTCTAGAATTGGCAAATCCATAGACACAGGAAGTAGATAAGTGGTTGACAAGAGGGAATGGGGGGCTTCCCTGGTGGTGCAGTGGTAAAGAATCCGCCTGCCAATGCAGGGGACGCGGGTTTGAGCCCTGGTCCGGGAAGATCCCACGTGCCTCGGAACAACTAAGCCTGTGTGCCACCTGCGCTCTAGAGCCTACGAGCTACAACTACTGAAGCCTGTGCGCCTAGGGCCCGTGCTCCGCAACAAGAGAAGCCACTGCAATGAGAAGCCCGCGCACCACAACGAAGAGTAGCCCCTGCTCACTGCAACTAGAGAAAGCCCATGCACAGCAACAAAGACCCAACACAGCCAAAAATAAATAAAATAAAATAAAATATTTTTTAAAAAGCTTTAAGAAAAAAAAAGAGGGAATGGGTAGTGACTGTTAGCGAGTATGGGTTTTTTGCGGGGGGGGGGGTGATGAAAATGTTCTGAAGTTAGATAGTGCTTATGGTTGCACAACTATCTCTCTGTTCAAATAAATGATGTGGTTTCTGTCTCCTGGCTGGACCCTGACAGGTACATAGGGAGCCTGGAATCAGCTGTGCAAGGGTCCAGATGAGAGACAGGGAGAGGGGGACAGGGGGTAATTATAGTGAAGATGAAGAAGAGGGACTGGCCAGACCCCCAGGACTGAGCGTCAGTGGGAAGGGGACCACTGAGGCGATGTGCACAGCCAAAGACATTGGTGGTAAATAAAGACGGAAGTGTTAGGGGCTGGTTGAAAAGTACCTATTCCACAACACTGTCTCCCACAACAGTCTAACATTTCTAGACTCCCCTGATAAAAACAACAAAACTGGATTCCTATTTAAAGAAACTCAACCAGTTTTCAGAAACTATTCCCCCAGACAGTCCCTGGATAGGGTGTTTGTGGGAGGGGGTCCTACAAAGACTGACCTCCCAGCTGAAAGAGACTCCATACCTCCCCAGGTTGGAACAGAGGTATTTGTACTGACTCAGGATGTGCAGTATAATAAATTGGGGTGATTTCCCTCATTAAAATAGACTGCCCAGTTTATAGAACGAGAAAAAAGTTGCCTGTGGTGATTTAGTTACATGTTCTAACATCTAGATTTAAATCTTGGCTCCACTTGCAGCAATTTTGAACAAGTTACTAAATTTCTCTGTGCTTGTACTTCCTCCCCTGTAAAGTGCGGATGTTAATAGTTCCTACCGCATAGGATTGTTGCTAGAGGATTAAATGAGATAGTATATGTAAAGCACTTAGAATGGCACCTGAATAAGTAATTATTCAGGCCCAGACTTTTCCACATTGTGGTTTTTGCCACTAAGCCCAGAAGCCCTCTGTAGGAAGCCATGGGAAGTAACAGGCTCTCCCGCTTAATGCGCTTCCCAGTCCTCCTGTCTCCCCCCAACCCCCTTTTTTAAAAGAACAGTTTTAGGTTTACTGAAAAATTGAGAAGAATGTGGAATTTCTATACCCCCTTTCTTCCCCCCAGGCCTCCTTCGGCGTCTCCACTGTTATCATCTTGCATTAGTGTAGTACATTTGTTGTAACTGATGACAATATTGATATTTATAATTAGCTAAAGTCCGTAAGGGAATTCCCTGGTGGCCCAGTGTTAGGACTCTGCGTTTTCACTGCCAGGGCCCAGGTTCCATCCCTGGTGGGGGAACTAAGGTCTCGAAAGCCGCGTGGTGCGGCCAAATTTAAAAATAAATAAATAAAAAATAAAGTCCATAATTTACATTAGGGTTCACTCTTTGTGTTGTATATTCTATAGGTTTTGACCAATGTGTGACTTGTGTCCACCATTACAGTCCGGCACACAAGTTTCACTGCCCTAAAATCCTCTGTGCTCCACTTACTCATCCCTCCCTACCCCCACCTCAACCCCTGAAACCACCAATTCTTTCAGTCTTCATAGTTTTTCCTTTTCCAGAACATCAGAGGGTTGGAATTATACAGTATGTAGCCTTTTCAGACTGGCTTCTCTCACTTGGCCATTTGCATTTAAGGTATACTTTCATGACCTGATAACTCATTTCTTTTTATCGCTGAAAATATTCCATTGTATGGATGTACCACTGTTTATCCACTCAGCTATTGAAGAACAATATCTGGTTGCCTCCATATCTTGGCAATTATGAATAAAGCTGCTATAAACATTCACGTGCAGAGTTTTGTGAGGACATAGATTTTCAACTCATTTGGATAAATACCAAGGAGCTCAATTGCCGGACCATGTGGTAAGAGTATGTTTAGTTTTTTGTTTGTTTGTTTGGCCAAGCCGTGCAGCCTTCGGGATCTTATTTTTCCGACCAGGGATCAAATCCCCACCCCCTGCAGTGGAAGTGCGGGGTCTTAACAACTGGACCTCCAGGGAAGTCCCGAGTATGTTTAGTTTTATAAGAAACTACCAAACTATATTCCAAGTGGCTGTACCATTTTATATTTCCACCGGCAAATGAATGAGACTTCCTGTTGCTTCACAACCTTGCTAGAATTTGGTGTGGACAGTGTTTTGAATTTTAGCCATTCTAATAGGTGTGTAGTGGTAGCTCATTGTTTTAATTTGCAATTCCCTAATGACATATGATGCAGAGCATCTTTTTATATGCTTATTTGCCATCTGTATATCTTCTTTGGTGAGGTATCTGTTCAGATCTTTTGCCCATTTTTAATTGGGTCGTTTTTCTTCGTATTGTTCAGTTGTGGGAGTTCTTTGTATATTTTCGATATTAGTCCTTTACCATATGTGTCTTTTGCAAATATTTTCTCCAAGTCTGTGGCTTGTCTTTTCATTTTCTTAACAGTGTCCGTCACAGAGCAGACTTTTTAATTTTAATGAAGTCCAGCTTATCAATCTTTTCTTTCATGGATAGTGCTTTTTGGTGCTGTTTCTAAAAACTCATCAAAAAGCCAAGGTCATTAGTTTTTCTCCTAGGTTATCTTCTAGGATTTTTATAGCTTAGCATTTACATTAGGTCTCTGATGCTTACTGAGTTAATTTTGTAAAATATCTGTGTCTAGATTTTTTTGTTTGCATGTCCATGTCCAGTTGTTCCAGTGCCATTCATTGAAAAGACTATTCTTTCTCCACTGAACTGTCTTTCTTTTTCAAAGATCAGTTGATTACATTTGTGTGGTCTGTTTCTGGGCTCTCTATTCTGTTTCACTGATCTATTTGTCTATTCTTTCACCAACACCACACTGTCTTGATTACTCTATCTTTATATAAAGTCTTGAGGTTGGATAGGGACAGTCTTCCAACTTTGTTGTTGTTCTTCAGTATTGTGTTGGCTATTATTGGTCTTCTGCTTCCCCATATAAAATGTAGCATCAGTTTGTTGATATCCACAAAATAACTTGCTAGAATTTTGATTAGGATTACATTGAATAGACCAAATTGGGAAGAACTGACATCTTGACAATATTGATTCTTGCTATCCCCTGTACATGGAATTCTTGCTATCCCATTTATTTAGAATTTCTTTCATCAGAGTTCCATAGGTTTACCCCACATAGACCTTGTACATATTTTGTTGCATTTATACCTAAGTATTTCTTTTTATTTTATTATTTTATTTTGGTAAATAGTATTGTGTTTTAGTTTCAAATTCCAATTGTTCATTGCTGGTAAACAACTGACTTTGTATATTAACCTTGTATTCTGCCACCTTGCTATAATTGCTTATTAGTTTCAGAGGTTTTTTGTTTTTTGTCGATTCTTTGGGATTTTCTACCTAGATAATCATAAAAAATCATGATAAAAAAAGGAAATAAAATGTATACAGACTTGGAAAAAAGTAAAACTGATTTTTTTTTTTTTGGTCTTATTGCATTAGCTAGGACTTCCAGCACAGCATTGAATAGGAGTTGTAAGAGGGGATGTCTTTTCCTTGTTCCTGATCTTAGGAGGAAAGCATCTAGTTGCTCACCATTGAGTTTAATGTTAGCTATAGAGATTTTTTGGTACATGCTCTTTATCAAATTGAGGAAATTCTCTCTACTCCTAGTTTACTGACAGTTTTTATCATGAATGTGTGTTGGATTTTGTCAAATGTTTTTCTGCATGTTGATATGATCATATGATTTTTCTTTAGCCTGTTGATATGATGCATTATATTAATTGATTTTTGAATGTTAAACCAGCCTTGCATACCTGGAATAAATTCCACTTAGTCATGGTGTATAACTCTTTTTATATAGTGTTGAATTCAATTTACTAATTTTTTGAGGATTTTGCATTTTTGTTCATGAGAGATGTTGATTTGCAGTTTTCTTTCCTTTCTTATCTGGTTTTGGTATGAAGATAATGTTGGTTGCCTAGAATGATTTAGGAAGTATTCCCTCTGCTTCTATTTTCTGGAAGATGTTGTACAGAACTGGTATCATTTCTTCCCTAAATGTTTTGTACCAGTTAACCCATCTGGGCCTAGTGCTTTCTTTTTTGGAAGGTTATTAGTTTTGAATTCAACTTATTTAATAGAGATAGGCTTATTCAGATTATCTATTTTTCTTTAGTGAGTTTTGGTAGATTGTGTCTTTCAAGGAGCATTGGTAACTTTTGATTGTTTCTTAGAGTTTCCATCTCTCTGCTTACATTATCCATCTTTTCTTGCATGCTGTCAACTTTTTCGATTAGAGCTCTTTGCATAATAATCAGTTGTTTTAAATTCCCAGTCTGATAATTCCAACATTTTTGCTATGTCTGAGTCTGGTTCTGATTCTCGCCCTGTCCAAGCTGTGTTTTTTGTCTTTTAGTATGCCTTGTAGTTTTATGCTGAAAGCCAGACATAATATACTATGTAAAAGGAACTGAGTTAAATAGGCCTGTATTGTAAGGCCTTATGTTTATCTGGCTTGGAATTAGGCTGTGTTTATTATTTGCTGTATCTGCAGGTATGAGACTAAAATTTCCTCTGGTGTCCATGTTTTTGTCTCCTCTGTTGTCTTTGTGTTTCCCTAGAGACTGCTTAAATAAGGTCTGAGATGTGCAGTTCTTTCAGTTGTAATCCCCTGCTGTTAGGCAGGGGCCCTGTGGATGTGGTGGTACGGTGCTAGCGGAAAGGAAGAATTCTGTAGTCCTATGATTAGGTGTCAAACTTTTAGTGACTTCTGCCCCTGGGCTTTGACCTTCACAAGTGTATCCCAGTTGTTGGATTCCACCCCCCTTAGTGGAGGCAGAAAGACTAATTAGGGCTGGACTTGGACATTTCCCTTCCTCTGCATGAAAGGTTACAGTGGACTGGAGTTGGGTATTCTCCCTCCCTGGGTCAGTTAGGCTCTGGTAAAACCCCAGTCAATTAGACCCTGGTTAAATGATTTCTCTTGAGAATAGACCATGTTAAGGGAATAAAAGGCTTTGGGTGTAATTTCAAAATAGCTACTATTCCATTACCCCTGCTGGAAGTACAAAGGTTTTTCTTTTCTCCATTCTTTACTGTGGGGAGCTGGTAGGGCTCCTAGAGGTAGAACTCACAGAAATATTGGACTCCTCCCAAGGACTGGACCCCTGAAATTTTTAACTCTCAAGCTTGCCTACAAGCTTGAATTGCCTCCAGCAATTCGTCAACTGCAGTTTAAGTTTTCCTACCCTGATGCTGGCTCCATTGGTGGGGTTTCCTTTCTTGAGTTTTGTTTTCAGTGAATTGTGATTCTCTGTATCCACCTGTCTCTCCAGTTTTGCAGACAGCAGTTTGCCCTGAGGACTTCAATTCTCTGATGGATCTAAGAAGAGTAATTGATTTTCAATTTATTCAGCTTTTTTTTCTTGTTGTGAGGATGGGAATGTTGACTTCCAAGCCCCTTACCTGCTCTCCTCCTTTTTAGGAATCAGTCTGTGAAGGGAGCAGAAGGATTTGCAGGCACAAGGGGACAACCCGTCTCCTTACTAAGCTGGACCACGTGCCCAGACCAAAGGCCTTCCTGGTTGGGGCATCAAAACAACGCAGACAGCCCCTTCTCCAGGAAGCCTACAGAACCAACTTGGGCTGGCCAGAACTGCTCCTCTGAACCCTGTGCTGACCTCTATCACTGCACTTATGTAAGGAATTAGGAGTGTCTCTCTCATTGGTCATCAGGTAAAAGCCAGAAGTCTAATGCCATAATTGGGTCCAAGGGAAAAACCCAAGGCTGAGCAGAAATATTTCTAAATTAGTTCCTTTATTTATTTATTTATGGCAGTGCCTCGAGGCATGCAGGATCTTAGTTCCCCGACCAGGAATAGAACCCATGCCCCCTGCAATGGAAGCATGGAAGTTCAGAGTCTTAACCACTAGATCGCCAGGGAAGTCCCTTTCCAGCTTTATTTATTTATTTATGTCTATTTATTTTTGCCCATATTGAGGTATGCCAAGGCCATATCAGAGGTCTGATGACCAGGGAAGATAAGACCAGCAAAGCAAGCCAACAGGAGAAGGTCTAGACAACCTCCCTGCAGGGACCACACAGAGGGTGTGGTACTTACCTGCTTCCATCTTATATTTTAGGGATGGGTGGAGTCCAAGACAAGGTGGACACTTGGAAAATGTAATGAAATTGTCTATCTCTGGGGTAGTCTGTTTACTCCTCGAGATCAGGGCATGTCAGATTCCTCAGAGCACAGGACTGGCTCAGAGCAGCCTCAGTAAGTACTTAACCTGAACTGATCCTTAGGAAGCCCAGGGCACAATATTGGGCAGTAGAACAAACAAGTGTCAGCCCACAAGCTCTTACATCGATTTATTCTGACCCTCCTCTCCATGGAGAGTCAGAGAACAGGCTTCCCTGACTTAGGCAAGTTCTCCATCAAGGGGATTCGGAGACTTCAGCTGAGAAGATCCATCTCTCTTGGAACCAGACAATGAACAGTTGAAGCAGGACAAGTGCAGCACCCAGCCTGAAGCTGAGAGCCTGGGTGCATCCAAGCTGCCCTACTGGGAGGCCCCAAGGGAACAGCACCAGGAAATGCATATCACAGATGCCCTCAGAAACAGAGAGACCCAAGGCCAAGGAGCGGTATGCAACAGCAAGCAGGCTTTAATCAAGGGTGAAAACCAGCGTGACCCTAGCTTCTTCGGTTACACTGACTTCTCTTTTATCCTCAGGACATAGACAGGAAGGAGGCCTGTTTTCTAAGGACAACCTTTTTAGGAATCAATCTGTGAAGGGAGCAGAAATCAGTCTCCATCCCCAAACTGTTTCACGTGCTGGTTCGGATCTCTCTCACTCTGGTTGGCTTGCGGTCTGTTTTCAAGCATTTTCCTTCCTTGAGAACAGGAGTCTTCTCACATTCATCTGTGTTTTGAGGCACTGGGTATAAGGGAAGGAACCTGGGAATTAAGCTGCCTTTACACTAGCTGTTCCCTCCGCCTAGAGCACTCTTCCCCAGATATCCGCGTGGCTACTCCCTCATCTCCTTTACCCTTCAAATCGTTCCTCAAATATTACCTTCTCAACAAGGCTGTATTACAATCTGCTCCCTCTGCCAATCCTCCAGTTTTCCCAATCTCCCTTACTTTGCTCTATATTTTTTCATAGCTCTTAATAACTTCTGTCTTTGCTTTTCCTGCAGTATGAATATGATATGCCTAGTTATATCATAACATTATATATATATATATAATATTGACTGTGTCTTCGTATTAGTAGAATGTAAGCTCCATAAGAGCAGGAATTTTTGTTTGTTTTGTTGACTGATAAAGTGCATAGAAATGGCACACAAAAGGCACTCAACAAATGAGTGTCTGAATGAAAAGGGAAACCTAGGTTTGGATCTCGCCCTGTCGCTTACCAGTCAGCTGTGCGCCTTTGACAATTTGCTCCTCCCTCAGGCCCAGTTTCTTCATCTATGAGATTGGAGTCCAAGCACCCACCTCACTGGATTATGCATGTGAAGTGCCTGGCACTATCTATTGATAGTTAATAAACGGGCCGGTCAATTGACCTAATTACTGCCCCTCTCAAACGCTTCACCTTCCCATCTGTTGTAAGTACCCTTTACTCGGAGCCATCGCTAAGGCAATTAAGACCTTTAGGTCTGGGGCTGTGATGGGGGATGAGGGCATGAGGCCATGAAAAACCCAGAGATCTGAAGATTCTCTCTTTCTGGTGCCAGCTGAGCTGACTCAAGGGCAGCTGACCTCAGGCTCTCAGCAGGCCCCGCACCCCAATTACATGGCAGCAGAAGATCTGGAACCAATCTACTGGTTCTGTGAGAAATCTGAGCCCTCCTCTGACCTGCTAAACCACGTTTGACACAGTTGATTTTCTAAGCCCTCTGATCACCAGGGATCAAGCCTGCAGCAGGGAAAGAAACTCAGAGCTCACCAGGACCTCACAGGTATGTGGAGAGGATCAGGCCACTACATGCACAGGGAACGCCTCCTACTGCTTGGCACCTGTGGAATGAAGAGAGGATGCTCAGGAGCAGAGGTGAGGGTCCCATGTCCTGCCTCCACCTCAACAGCTGTGGATTCTTTCATTTCCTAAGGTTGCCAAGCTTCAGTGTGCTTAGCTGTAACATGAAGATATTAATAGATTTTCGTCCTCACTGGATTGCTATGGTGAGATACGCCTCTGAAGTGCTTTAGCACTTGCCAGGCACCTAGCTATAGTAATAGTCATTAGGTCATTTTCTAAGGCCTTTAAACACCAGATGAGTTCTATGGGACCCCCTTGCCCGTGGTGGCTTTGGCCAGTAAGAACCATACAAACTGTGGCTGTGAGGTAGGAAGAGGTGAAATATAACCATGCCTTCAGGGCTGTTCAACTCAATCGGCCAGAGAAGAGACAGCTTTCTCCAAAATCCGAAAAAAAAAATTTTTATGTCAATCTATTTATTTATTTTTATTGGGGTAAAGTTGATTTATAATATTATATAAGTTTCAGGGGTACAACATAGTGATTCACAATTTTTAAAGATTATACTCCATTTATAGTTATGATAAAATATTGGCTATATTCCCTGTACTGTACAATATACCCTTGTAGCTTATTTATTTTATACGTAGTAGTTTGAACCCTACCCCTATCCTGCCCCTCCTCCCTGCCCTCTCCCCACTGGTAACCACTAGTTTGTTCTCTGTATCTGTGAGTCTGTTTCTTTTTCAGTTATATTCACTAGTTTGTTTTATCTTTTAGATTCCACATGTAACTGATATCACACAGTATTTGTCTTTCTCTGTCTGACTTATTTCACATAACATAATGCCCTCCAGGTCCATCCATGGTGTTACAAATGGCAAAATTTCATTCTTTTTCTTAATGACTGAGTAGTATTCCATTTTGTGTGCATGTGCGTGCATGTGTGTGTGTGTGTACACACACCACATCTTTTTTATTCATGCATCTGTTGATGGACACTTAGGTTGCTTCCATATCGTGGCTATTGCAAATAATGCTGCTATGAACATTGGAGTGTATATATCTTTTCAAATTAGTGTTTTCATTTTCTTTGGCTATATACCCAGGAGTGGAATTGCTGGATCATATGGTAGTTCTACAACTAAAGTGAATCTACACATGGTGAGTGAGCACTTGATTACTTCTTTGTGTCTTCTAGTATGGTGGAATCTGAGCATTTATATGTATATTAAAATACTTAAAACTTTACACCCAAACTACTCTTCTATTCTTCTTTATATCACATTTATGGCCTTGGGTTGATTTTGGTTGAAATAGTGCAGAATCATGTGCAATTGTCTACGAATTTCATTCCAATGAAGTAAAGGAGACATTACAAAATATTTTTTCTAAAAGGGGGCATTCAGTCTGATAGAATTAAAAATTACTGTAGCATAAAACTTGTTTTTCTCATTTAACAATAAGATATAGAAATTTTTGCATATGTAGCATGCAAGTTCCATAGTTTAAATATTTACTATTAATGGACATATAGGATATTTCTAATTTGGTGCTGTTAGAAACAATGAATGTAATAAAATCTTCCCACGTTGTTGTGCACACGTGCAAGTATTTCTTAGGAATGGATATTGAGAAGTGAAGCTGCTAAATCAAGAGTAGAAATATTTTGGGCTTCCCTGGTAGCGCACTGGTTGAGGGGGACTCCGGGAAGATCCCACATGCCGCAGAGCGGCTGGGCCCGTGAGCCATGGCCGCTGAGCCTGCGCGTCCGGAGCATGTGCTCCGCAACGGGAGAGGCCACAACAGTGAGAGGCCCGCGTACCGCAAAAAAACAAAAACAAAAACAAACAAAAAAAAAGAGTAGAAATATTTTAACTTTTAAAAGGTACTTGGGGAATGCCCTGGCAGTCCAGCGGTTAGAACTTGGTGCTTTCACTGATGAGGGCCTGGGTTCAATTCCTGGTCAGGGAACTAAGATCCTACAAGCTGCATGGTGCATCCAAAAAAAAAAGGTACTGCCAAATTTCTTTCTAAAAAGGGATACCATTGGGAGATTGGGATTGACATATATACACTAATACGTATAAAATAGATAACTAATAAGAAGCTGCTGTATAAATAAATAAATAAAATTAAAAAAAAGAATAATTAGTTAAAAGTAAATAAAAAGGCATACCAAGTTATACTCCCACCAATAGTGTACAAAAAATAATCTTTTCCCCACATTCTTCCCAACACTTGAGTTTTTCGGTCTTTTCTTAAATTTTATATTGGAGTATAGTTGATTTACAATCCAAAATATATTTTAAAAAAATCCTTATACAACTTAATAGAAAAGCAAACAAACAATCCAATTAAAAAATGGGGGGCTTCCCTGGTGGCGCAGTGGTTGAGAGTCCGCCTGCCAGTGCAGGGGACGTGGGTTCATGCCCCGGTCCAGGAAGATCCCACATGCCACGGAGCGGCTGGGCCCGTGAGCCATGGCCGCTGAGCCTGCGCGTCCGGAGCCTGTGCTCCGCAACAGGAGAGGCCACAACAGTGAGAGGCCCGCGTACCGCAAAAAAAAAAAAAAAAAAAAAATGGGGAGAGGCTCCGAATAGACATTTTTCCAAAGAAGACATACAAATGGCCAACAGGCACAGGAAAAGGTGCCCAACGTCACCAGTCATCAGGGAAATGCAAATCAAAACCACAATAAAATATCACCTCACACCTGTAAGAATGACCACTACCAAAAAGACAAGAAATAACAAGTGTTGGCAAGGACGTAGAGAAAAGGGAACACTTATGTACTGCTGGAGGGAATGCAAAGTAGTGCAGCCACTATGGAAAACAGCATGGAGGTTCCTCAAAAAATCAAAGCTAGAACTGCCATATAACCCAGCAGATCCACTTCCTGGCATTCATCCTGTCAAATACAAATTGGCACTTGCCATCTACCTCTACAAGGATTAAATAATGTGCTGCTACATCTGCTGACTTTCAACACCCCCTGAAAGGAGTTCAGGGTGGAGAGCAGAAATGAGGTTCTCTGTGCTCTGGGAAAACTGGCAGGACAGGTCTTCAGATAGTTAGGTATTTTCAGGAGCTGATTTTATGAGCCCAATTCTTATATCTCCTCATATCTAGTAAAGCACTAAAATCCTTCAGGGTGGTGTCTGCTCCTCGTGACTAGCAGTAACCTTCTGCAAAAAAAATATGTACTTGATTGCATGTACTCCCCCTTCACCAAATCACATATATACTGACCTCCCCCACTACCTCCTTGGAGCAGTTTCTCAGAGCTATCTGAAATGCTGTCTCCCAGGCTATAGTCCTCATTTTGCCCCAAATGAAATTTAACTCACAACTCTCATGTTGTACATTTTTTCTTAAGTCAACAATCCAAAAGAAACAAAATCACTATCTTGAAAATATATCTGGGGCTTCCCTGGCGGCGCAGTGGTTGAGAATCCGCCTGCCAATGCAGGCGACATGGGTTCGAGCCCTGATCTGGGAAGATCCCACATGCCACAGAGCAACTAAGCCCATGCGCCACAACTACTGAGCCTGTGCTCTAGAGCCCACGAGCCACAACTACTGAGCCCGCGTGCCACAACTATTAAGCTCATGTACCTAGAGCCTGTGCTCCACAACAAGAGAAGCCACCACAATGAGAAGCCCGCGCACCACAATAAAGAGTAGCCCCCGCTCGCCGCAATTAGAGAAAGCCCGTGCGCAGCAACGAAGACCCAACACAGACAAAAATAAATAAATAAAATAAATAAATTTATTAAAAAGAAAAGAAAATATATCTGCACCCCAGTGTTCAATGCAGCGCCATCTGCAATAGCCAAGACAAGGAAACAACAAGAGTTCATCACGAGATGAATGGATTTTTAAAAAATGTGGCACATATACAATCAAACATTACTCAGTTGTAAAAAGAAGGAAATCCTGCCATTTGAGACAACATGGATGGATCTCGAGGGCATCACACTAAGTGAAGTCAGACAGAGAAAGACAAATACCAATACTGTATGATCTCATAGGTGAGATTTTTTTAAAAAATCAAAAACAAAAAAATGAAACTGAAGCCATAGATACAGAGAACAGATTGATGGTCACCAGAGGCAGTGAGTGAAATGGGTGAAGGTGGTCAAAAGCTACAAATTTCCAATTATAAAATAAATAAGTCACGGGTATGTAATGTACAGCATGGTGAGTATAGTTAATAATACTGTATTACATACTTGAAAGTTGCTAAGAGAGAACTTTTTTTTTTTTTTTTAACCAGTCATCTTTTCTTGGATGTTAATTCTGCATCAGGATATGAAAGGATTCAGGGTGCCGGGCAAAAGTCATGGTCAGGAATGCAGAGTATGCCCTCTTCAGAGGTACTCTCTTGGCTGCTCATGTTTAAGTTCCTTGTAAGAACTGCAGTAGCTGAAAAGCACATAAGCTGCCAGCAACATAGAAAGCCCTACAATGCTCCCTTTCTTCATGTTGAAATACTTGTAATACCAGTAATAACCTCTTTGAAACGCTCCAGCAGTTCCTTTAAGGATGAAATCCCGCATTAGTATCCAGCTTGCCAGCTCCCTTAGTTTGACATTCAGGAGCTTCTTCTTCAGTGGTACAACTGATTCCATCTTGGAGTCCTGGCTGTCTGCCCCAATATCAACTTTTCCATGTTGAACAAAGTCTGAGGCATAACTAAAGGCCTTCTGACATTCTTCATCTTCATAGGGTTTCTCACCACTATGAATTCTCTGATGCAGAAGAAGAGATGAATGTTTTTCAGGTATAAACGTTTTTCTATCACGGATTATTTTATAACTTGAATCCAAATCTGTACTCCAGTTTCTTGTTTCTTCCCTCACAACCATCCAGGGTTCTTTTCCTTGCTCCAATAACACAATTATGTCTGGCTTAGAAATGGAATGGCCCAGTGAGACCAAGTTACTATAGTTCTCCATCATCACATTGTAGTACAACTTCTTCTGAACAAGGTCGAGAAATTCCCACTCATGCTGAAAGAACGCTATGGCCACATACTTGAATGTTATTGGTCCATGGGCCATGATTTTAGACCTGCAAGAGCTGATCAGTCCTCAGGGTTCCTTTACCAGAAAAACACAGAGTCCAGAAAACCCAGACCATCCCTTGCCAGCTTGGGGCTACCTCTGCACAGTCATTTCGCAGCAACCTATGCTAGTTTCTTGCTTGGATGGATGCCACTTACAGGCAGTTCCCAACAAGGAACATAGAAAAAGGCCCGAGGTGGAAGTCACCTCGTCAATTGTCTCAATCATTTTCTTTTTTTAGTATTTATTTATTTATTTGGCTGTGCCAGGTCTTAGTTTTGGCATGCAGGATCTTTAGTTGTGGCATACGGGATCTTTTTAGTTGTGGCATGTGGGATCTTTAGTTGTGGCATGCGGGATCTAGTTCCCTGACCAGGGATCGAACCCAGGCCCCCTGCCTTGGGAGCGTGGAGTCTTAGCTGCTGGACCACCAGAGAAGTCCCTGTCTCAATCTTTTTAATGTTTGTAAATCTTTAGAGATAAAAATTCTCATTTCAAGTTGCATTTAGCTAACACTAGTCAGGTTGAACAAACATCTTTTCAAATGATTCTTGGTCATGCTATTGCCTCAGTTAATTGAGAATTCACATCTTTTGTCCATTTTTTATTTTGGGTTGATTTGCAGAAGTACATATATTCTGACTACAAACTATTTGTTTGTTTAATATATATGTTGGAAATCAGTTTCTCCTAGTCTCTTGCCTATCTTTTAACTTTGGTCATACAGAAGTTTCAAATTTTGTTATAGTCAAATTTATCACTGGTTTCCTTTATTTCTTCATTGTTTTTGGTCTTCTTATAGAAGGCTTCCCCTACCTCTAGATATCATTTTCAATGGCTGCATAATATTTCATTGTATGGATATACCATAATTTGTGAAATTCTCTCTCACTACTGAAAATTTAAGTTGTCCCACCCTTTCACTAATATAAATAATGCTATGAAAAACAAAGTGTTCAAGTTGATATTTTTAAATATATATCTTAGTTCCTAGCAAAATGAGCATAATAAGTGTTTCTTGAATGAGGGAGGGGAAAATGCAGGACATTTTTTCCACACTCACTCAAGGCATGTTAAAAAAAATGCAGCCCAATGTACACCAAATTATTGGAGAATTAGCTCTACAATTCTACTTCTCCTTTAGCCCATCTAATCAAGAGTTGACTCTGCCTCTAAAATCTAGGCATGGAAGTAAGGGAAGAAGGTCTTCCCTCTAAGGTTGCCTTTCCAAAGGGTGTGACAGCTATCTGAGACAGGCCTTTAACCACATAACTGAGTCATCCTTATTATTGTGACTTCAGTTTTAGGGTGCCCTTTGCTTGGTGAGTCTTCAATGTTTACTTCTTAGAAGGTGGTAAATGAGCCTGAGAAGATGAGGTAGATGGAAGAGAAGCCTCCGGCTGGGCTGCCACAGATTTGTGAGAGGCAGCTCTATTTCCAGCAGGTGGAGCTTCATATGCTGGAGGTGGGGCTTCATTTCCAGCAGGTGGGGCTCCATACCCTGCAGGCAGGGCTTCATATGGCACTGGTGGGGTTCCATATCCCACAGGTGGGGCTCCATATCCCCCACGCGGGGCTTCGTATCCCACAGGTGGGGCTACGTATTCCCCAGGAGGGGCTCCATATCCCCCAAGCGGAGCTCCATATCCTGCAGGTGATGCTCCATATCCTGCTGGTGGGGCTCTGTATCCTGGTGGTGGGGGTCTGTAGACCACAACTGGGTATGCTGAGAAGGAAAAATATCAGTTAGTCATTTTTTAGAGTAGACAAGGAATAAGTAAGAAGGAGGTAGAAGATAAAAAATAATACTGGGGCTTCCCTGGTGGCGCAGTGGTTAAGAATCCACCTGCGGGCTTCCCTGGTGGCGCAGCGGTTGAGAGGCCGCCTGCCGATGCAGGGGACATGGGTTCGTGCCCTGGTACGGGAAGATCCTACGTGCCGCAGAGCGGCTGGGCCCATAAGCCATGGCCTCTGAGCCTGTGCGTCTGGAGCCTGTGCTCCGCGATGGGAGAGGCCACAACAGTGAGAGGCCCGTGTACCGAAAAAAAAAACAAAAACAAAAACAAAAGAATCCGCCTGCTAATGCAGGGGACACGGGTTCAAGCCCTGGTCTGGGAAGATCCCACATGCCACGGAGCAACTAAGCCCGTGCGCCACAACTACTGAGCCTGTGCTCTAGAGCCTGTGAGCCACAACTACTGAGCCCACATGCCACAACTACTGAAGCCCATGCGCCTAGGGCCTGTGCCCTGCAACAAGAGAAGCCACCGCAATGAGAAGCCCCTGCACTGCACGAAGAGTAGTCCCTGCTCGCTGCAACTAGAGAAAAGCCCTTGCGTGGCAATGAAGACCCAATGTAGGCAAAAATAAATAAATAATTAAAATTTAAAAAAAAAAAAAAATAATACTGAAGCAAACTGACACAGGAAGAGAATTCAGGCAGAACAATGCAGAAGCCATACTCTTCAGCCATCACCAGCTGAAGGCTTTATCATTTCTTGTTGTGGAAGAATTCAAATCAACATGAAAACAACCCTATAGTTATATTTCTACATTACTTATAGTTGTACCCAGATACACACTTAATAAAGTTTGTTTTGATGATAAAAAAGTAATAAATGCTCAATGAGGAATATGTATTTGAGAAATAGAGAAGAGATAAAATTTTAAAAGTCATGAATAATTCCATAATCAAAAACTTAATATTTTGGTGCATTTATTGGTAGGATCTCTGTTAATCTTTTTTATACGATCATGATTATAACAACCATACAATTTTTAAAAAATCTGGCTCTTTTTACTTGACATTATGAGAAAGTTCTTTATATTATTAATGTATTTCATAAATTAAAAGCTGGACTATATTTTATCATGCTGATAAGTGCTACTTATGATAAGTGCTCCCTGGTTGTTGGAGAGCATGTTGCTTCCAAATTTCCAATTAATATTATAATAAACATGAGTTTTATTTATTTCCTTGGCTACATTCCCTAAGTGATTTAACTGTATCAGTGTGAATGGGCAACTGTCAAGTTACTTTTCCATAATCCATATTTATGTTTAAGCTATGTAGAAAACACATTAAAAGAACTGTCTTAAAGATGCTCAAAGAACTAAAGGAAAATGTGGAGAAAGTCAAGAAAATTATACATGAACGAAATAGAAATATCAATAAAGAGATAGAAAACCTAACAAGAAAAGAAACAAACAAAAAATTCTGGAGTTGAAAAGTACAATAACTGAAATGAAAAATTCACTAGAGGAATTTACATTCAGATTTGAATAGGCAAAAGAAAGAATCGGTAAACATGACTACAGGACAATAAAAATTGTTGATACTGAGGAACAGAAAGAAAAAGACTGAAGAAAAGTGATCAGAGCCCAAGGGACCAGTGGGACACTACCAAGCAGACCAGCATACACATTGTGGAAGTTCCAGAAAAAGAAGAGAGAGAGAAAGATGTAGAGAAAATATTTGAAGAAATAATGGCTGAAGACTTCCCAAATCTGATGAAAGACATGAATATAAACATCAAAGAAGCTCAATAAACTCCAAGTAAGATGAACTCAAAGAGATCCACACTGAGACACACTATAGTCAAACTTTCAAAAGCCAAAGATAAAGAGAGAATCTTGACAGCAGCAAGAGAGAAGTGAATAATCACATACAAGAGATCCTCAATAAGAAAGTCAGCAGATTTCTCACCAGAAACGTTGGAGGCTAGAAATAAACTGTCCAACAAGAATCCTATATCTGGCCAAACTCCTGTGAGAGTGAGAAAGAAATTAAGATGTTTCCAGATAAACAAAAGCTGAGGGAGTTCATTACTACTAGACTTGCCCTGCAAGAAATGCTTAAGGGAGTCCTACAAGGTGAAATGAAAGGACACTAGACAGTAATCTGAAACCATATGAAGAAATAAAGATTTCAATAAAGGTAAATCATTGAGCAATTATAAAAGCTAATATTATTATAACAATGGTTTGTAATTCCATTTTTGTTTTCTACATAACTAAAGAGACTAATGCATTTAAAAGAATTATTAGGTTATGTTTTGGGGGGCACAATGTATAAAGATGAATTTTGTGACATCAACTGAAAGGGGTGAAGACAGAAGGGCTGTAAAGGTACAGAGTATTTGTATGTTACTGAAGTTAAGACAGTAAAAATTCAAATTAGTGTTATAACTTTAGGATGCTAGATGTAACCCCCATGGTAGCCACACACACACACACACACACACACACACACACACACACAAACACACAGAACAGCTATGAAATATAAACAAAAGGAAATGAGAGTAGTGGGAGTCAAGATGGCCATGTGGGAAGACATGGAGTTAGTGTCTCCCCACAACTAGGGCACCTGCCAGCCTCTGGTGGGGGACTCTGATGCCCAAGGAGACAGGAGGAACCCCAAAGTGAACCAGTTGGTCATAGGGGGACTGAGGGGGGAGGAGAAGTGGAGGCCAGACAGGATCAGCGCCCCTGAGGTTGGGGAGATCAGGAGAAGCATGTGGGAGGGACTCTCTGGGAAGAGCAGGAGAGGAGTGGAGGGTGATTGCCTGGCCCACTCAGGCCGGGGAGCCTGCTGAGCTCCCAGACCGGTACCCACCCCATCCAGGCCACGTGGGTCCTGGGGGCATAGAAGGGAAGTCAGAGAGATCAGGAGTCAAAATCAACTAAACACAAAAGAAGACAGTAATGCAGGAAATGAGGGTCAAAAAAGCTATAACGCATATAGAAACCAAATAGTGAAATGACAGAAGTAAGGCCCCCATCATCAGTAATTACTTTAAATGTAAGTGGATTAAATTCCCCAATCAAAAGACAGAGATTGGTAGAATGAATAAAAACTCATGATTCAACTGCATGCTGTGTGTATAAGAGACTTATTCTAGATACAAAGACATAAATAAATTGAAAGTAAAAGGTTGGAAAAAGATATTCCACGTAAATAGTAACCAAAAGAGAGCAAAAGTGGCTATACTAATATCTGACTAAATAGACTTTACATCAAAAAGATTACGAGATAAAGAAGGAAATTACATATTAATAAAATGTTCAGTACAGCAAAAGGATATAACAATTATAAACATTTACACACCTAATGACAGACCATCACATATATGAAGCAAAAACTGACAGAATTGAAGGAAGAAATAGACAGTACTACAATAATAGTTGTAGACTTCAATATCCTTCACTCACAATGATGGCTAGAACAACCAGACAGAAGATAAATAAGGAAATAGAGGACATAAAAAATACAACAAACCAACTGGATCTAACAGACAAATATATGACACTCTACCCAACAACAATAGAATACACATTCCTTTCAAGTATACATGGTACATTTTTCAGAATAGAACATATATTAGGCAACAAAGTAAGTCTGGATAGATTTTAAAAGATAGATGTCATACAAAGTAGCTTCTCTGACCACAAAGGGATGAATTTACAAATCAACAACAGAAGTAAAACTGGAAAAATTATAAATTTGTGGAAATTAAACACCGCACTCTTAAACCACAAATGGATCAAAGAAGAACTCACAAGGGAGGTTATAAAATACTTAGAGATGAATGAAAATGAAAACACAACATACCGGGACTTCCCTGGTGGTCCAGTGGCTAAGACTCGGTGCTCCCAATGCAGGGGACCCGGGTTTGATCCCTGGTCAGGGAATTAGATCCCACATGCCACAACTAAGAGTTTGCATGCCACAACTAAAAGATCCCACATGCCACAACCAAGACCTGCTGAAGCCAAATAAATAAATAAATTTTTTGAGCTTTTTTTTGTTTTTAATTATTATTATTTTTTTTTATTTTTATTTTTTGCAGTACGTGGGCCTCTCACTGTTGTGCCTCTCCTATTGCGGAGCACAGGCTCCGGACGCGCAGGCCCAGCGGCCATGGCTCACAGGCCCAGCTGCTCTGTGGCATGTGGGATCTTCCCGGACCGGGGCACAAACCCGCATCCCCTGCATCGGCAGGCGGACTCTCAACCACTGCACCACCAGGGAAGCCCCTAATTTATATTTTATACAGCAGGTTCTTATTAGTTATCTATTTTATACATATTTGTGTATATATGTCAATCCCAATCTCCCAATTCATCCCACCACCACCCCACATAATAAATAAATATTTAAAACAAACAAACAAAAAACACCATATACCAAAGCTCAAAGGATGCAGCAAAAGCAACGCTAAGGGGGAAATTTATAGCTAAAAACACAGTAAAAAACAAAAAAGATCCTAAGTCAACAACCTAACCTAAAAACTTAAAGAACTAAGAAAAGAAGAACAAACTAAATCCAAAGCTAGCAGAAGGAAGGAAATAATAACAATTAGAACATAGATAAATGAAAAAGAGAATAGAAAAACAATAGAGAAAATCAGTGCAGCCAAAAGCTGGTTCTTTGAAAAGATCAACAAAATTGAGAAACCTTTAGCTAGACTGACCAAGAAAAAAAGAGAAGATTCAAATTATTAAAATTAGAAATGGAAGTGGGTACATTACTACTGATTCTACAGAGATAAGAAGGGTTATAATACGCTACTATGAACAACTGTATGTTAGCAAATTGGATAGCCCAGAAGAAATGGATAAATTCCTAGAAGCCTAAAACCAATAACACTAAATCATGAAGGAATAGAAAACCTGTAGAGACCTAGTAAGGAGACTGAATCAATAATTTAAAAAATCTCCCAACAAAGAAAACACCTGGACCTGATTGTTTCACTGCTGAATTCTACTAAACACATAAAGAACTAATACCAATCCTTCTCAAACTTTTCCAAAAAATTGAAGATGAGGGAACATTTCCTAACTCATTTTATTACCTATTGTGAATAATGCTTCCATGAACATGGTATACAAATGTCTCTTAGACCCTGCTTTCTATTCTTTTGGTATATACCCAGAAGTGGAATTGCTGGGTCATTAAAAATGTTTTTAGGAACCTCCATACTATTTTTCACAGTGGCTGTCCCATTTTATATTCCCACCAACAGTACATAAGCATTCCAATTTCTCCACATACTTGCCAACATTTGTTGTTTACTGTTTTTTATTTTTTGATAGCAGCCATCCTAATGGGCAAGAAATGAAAACTTATGTTCTCACAAAAACCTGTACCAAAACCTGCAACCAACCCAGATATACTTGAGCTGCTGAATGGTTAAACAAACTGTTGTACATCTATACCATGAACTATTACTCAACAAAAAGAAGGAACAAATTATTGATACATGCAAGAACCTGGGTGAATCTTGAGGAATAATGCTGAGTGAAAAAAGTCTATCCCAAAAGCTTACATACTACATGATTCCATTTATATAACAATCTTGAAATGTCAAAATTATAGAAATGGAGAACAGATTAGTGGTTGCCGTGCGTTAAAGAGGAGGGGGAGGAAGGGAAGTAGGTGTAGCTATAAAAAGACAAACAGAAGTGATCCTTGTGGTAATGTAAATGTTCTGCATTTTTATTGTATCCATGTCAATACCCTGGTTGTGATATTATACTATAGTTCTGCAAAATGTTACCAGTGGGAGAAACTAGGTAAAAGGTATAAAGAATATCTCAGTATTATTTCCAAAAACGTATGGGAATCTACAATTATCTCAAAATAAAAAGTTTAATTAAAAAACCATAATTATAGCAATAAACAATCCAAAAAGGAAATTAAGAAAACAATTACATTTACGATAGCATCCAAAAGAATAAAATACCTAGGAATAAATGTAACCAAGGAGGTAAAAGACTTGTGCTTTGGGACTTCTCTGGTGGTGCATTGAGAAGACTCCACGCTCCCAATGCAGGAGGCCCAGCTTCGATCCCTGGTCAGGGAACTAGATCCCACATGCATACCGCAACTAAGAGTTCGCATGCCACAACTGAGGATCCTGCATGCTGCAACTAACACCCAGCGCAACCAAATAAATAAATATATTTTTAAAAAGACTTGTGCATTGAAAACTACAAAACATTACTGAGATAAATTAAAGAAGACCTACATAAATAAAAAGAGTTCCTATGTTCATGGGTTAGAAGACAATATTAAATTAAGATAGCAATTCCCCCATAACTGATCTACAAATTAAATGCAATCCCTATCAAAATTCTAATGGTCTTTTTGCAGAAATGTAAAAGTTGATTCTCAAATTCATATGGAGCTATAAGGGACCATGGATGGCCAAAACAATATTGAAAAAGAAATACAAAATAGGAGGACTCACACTTCCCTATTTTGAAACTTACTACAAAGTTACAGTAATCAAAACAATGTGGTACTGGCATAGGATAGACTCATATACCAATGGGAATAGAACTGAGAGTCCAGAAATAAACCTAAACATCTATTACCAATTGATTTTCAACAAGGGTGCCAAGACCACCCAGTGGGGAAAGAATAGTGTCTTCAACAAATGATTCCTGGACAACGGGATAAGCACATGCAAAAGAACAGAGCTGGACCCTAACCTTACTCCATATACAAAAATTAACTCATAGAGACTTCCCTGGTGGTCCAGTGGTTAAGACTCCATGCTCCCAATGCAGGGGGCCCGGGTTCGATCTCTGGTCAGGGAACTAGATCCTGCATGCCGCAACTAAAAGATCTTGCATGCCGCAATGAAGATCTTGCATGCAGCAACAAAGATCCCATGTGCCACAACTAAGACCCAGTGCAGCCAAATAAATAAATATTCTTTAAAATTAAAAAAAAATAACTCGTAACAAATCAATAACTGAAATATAAGAGCCAAAATTATAAAACTCTTAGATGAAAACATAGGGGTAGATCTTCATGACATTGGACTTGGCAATGGATTCTTAATTTGATACCAAAAGCACAAGTAACAAGAGAAAAAAATAGATAAATTCATCAAAAATTAAAACTTTTGTGCATCAAAGGATATTCTCAAGATGTAAAAGATGACCTACAGAATGGGCAACATATTTGCAAGTCCCATATCTGATAAGGATATCCAGAATATATAAAGAACTCTTACAACTCAAACAATGAAAAGACAAACTACCCAAGTTAAAAATGGGCAAGGACTAGAATAGATATATCTCCAAAGAAGATATGCAAATGGCCAAGAAGCACATGAAAAGATGTTCAATATCATTTATCATCAAGGAAATGCAAATTAAAATTATAATGAGATATCTCCTCACAATCACTAGGATGGCTTTAATATAAACAACAAGCAAAAAAAAGTTAAGTAACAAGCATTGGCAAGGATGTGGAGAAATAGGAACTTGTACATTGCTGGTGAGAATACAAAACAGTGCAGTTGCTGTGGAAAATAGTTTGGTGGTTCCTCAAAAAAGTTAAACATTAAATTACCATATGACCCAATAATTCCAAATGTAGGTATATACCCAAGAGAAATGAAAACTTATGTCCACCTGGAAACCTATATACAAATGTTTGTAGGAGCTATTATTCATAATAACCAACAGGTGGAAACAAGTCAAATGTTCATCAGTGGATGAATGGATAACAAACTATGATACATGCAATGGAATATTAGTCAGTTACAAAAAATGAATAAAGTACTGATAATGCTACAGCTTGGATGAACCTTGAAAATATTATGCTAAGTGAGATAAGCCAAACACAAAGGTCACATGTTGCTTGACTCCTTTTATGTGATATACACAGAATAGGCAAAGCAGATTAGAGGAAACCAAGAGATGTGGGGAGGGGACAATGGGGAATGATTACTTAGTGGGTATGGAGTATTCTTATGGAGTGATGAAAAAGTTTTATTTTGTTTTTTTTGGCCTCGCCACGCAGCATGCGGGATCTTAGTTCCCCGGCCAGGGAGCAAACCTGCGTCCCCTGCAGTGGAAGCGTGGTCTTAACCACTGGACTGCCAGGGAAGTCCTGAAAAACTTTTGAAACTAGAGAGAGCTGACGGTTGTACAACATTGTGAATACGCTAAATACCACTGAATTGTATATTTAAAAATGGTTAATTGTACGTTATGTGAATTTCAACTCAAAAACACTTTTATAAAACTTTAGCAACACTTACTTTTAGATCTTGAATATTAGATTTTAGTAACCCTTAAAAACTAAGGTAACTATTAAGACTATAGATAACTATCCTTCAGCTGTATACAAAACTAAATAAGCCGATGGACATGTACGTCATGCTCCAAGAAGAACCCAAGAGGCAGCCTGCATTTGGGGGTCTGTTGGTAACCTGTTAGGAGACTTTTTGTGGTCCACCAACAGACTGTGGACCGTAGTTGAGAATCACTGATCTATGTCTCCTGGGAACATGACTCAGCAGCTATGGACAGGCACGACGGTTAAAGGAAAGTGTACAGGGCATAAAGCCGAGGACTGGAGTCCTCAGTGAGGTTGAAGGGCATGGCACAAGCATGATGGCTATGCTTGTGTGAAAGGGGAAGGGGGAAGTTGGCAAGAGCACATGTTTCTGCTCAGGCTGTAAGCAGGAAGTGGCTGTTCCCACTGATGGGAGTTGCCCAGCTATGCTCCATATTTGTACATTATAGTTAAAAGTAAACCTGAAGTGGAAGCCTGGTCATTTACTGACTTGCCACTGAGTTTTAGTCTGGAAATGAAGTCATGGACTCAACCATTTTCCAGCCCCCCAAACCTCTGCTGCTTCTTCTGCAGCAGAATTGGAGGCAAGGTAGCAGTGAATAGATCTTTGAGCCCCTGGCATACCTTTCCACCTCCCAGGAAGAACCTCCATGCCATATCTTACCTGGACAAGGCGTCTGTTGGGTGCACATCATGCCCCCTGGTGCAGTAATTATATAGAGTCCTGAAGTGCCGAACCAGTAATTTACACTTCTAAGTGGAATTCCTCTGGCAGCTGAGAAGACAAGTTTGGCAAAATAGGGACTCTTTAATTCTTTTAAGTCGGATGTACAGCAGCTAGCAACCAAATAATTAACAGAGTATTGACCATCACCTTACATGTGTGTCCAACAATGTCCCCAGGATACAAGATTAAAAATATACATTGCCCTTGTCCTCAACTGTATGCTTCTTGAAGGCAGTGATTGTGTATATTTGCCTGTGCTTATTGAAGGCCTAGCATAACACCTACCATGATAGGTATTCAGAAAAAATTTCCAAGTGAGAATTCTATCAAGTTGGCAAGTCCATTAAAGGCCAATGTAATGGCAGTACTAAAGAAAGCACTTCTGTTTGTCTCCCTCTGCCTCTCTCTTAAAAGGACACTTTTGATGGTATTTGGGGTCCAGTTGAATAATCCAGAGTAATCCCCTCATCTCAAGATCCTTAATTATACCTGAGAAGGCTTTTTTTTTTTTTTTTTTTTTTTTTACAAACAAGGTAACATTCACAGATTCTGAGGATTAAGACACAGATTATATCTTTGGGAGCCATTGTCAGCCTGCCACACTAATTTCTGGCCTATGGCATATGACCAGAAGTAATGTACACCGCTTCCAGGCCTGACCCATGAAAACTTCCCAGGTGAGATCTTTACTCTCTTCCCCTCTCTGCTCACTACCCAAAGAGGTCTTGGAAGCCATGTGTTAACAATGGCAGAGACTCTATTACCCTGGGTCCCTGAAGGGCTATGTGGAACAGAGCCCCCTTTCACCCCTGCTGATTGGCCTTTATATAAGCAGTAATATCCATTATTTTAAGCCATTGATAATTTGGGGTTTATCTGTTTCAATAGCTAGCATTATCTTAACTAATTCACTCTGAATCTAAAGTTGTCATCCTTCCCTGTTACCCTCCCTTTCAATATTCTATTAGTATCCCCTTTCAGAATAAGTCATTATTTTATTCACTTACATGTTTGCTTATTTCTTATATGACTCTCACTAGACCATAAGTTTAACAAAAGCAGGGACTATGTACTTATGTCTCGTTCACTGTTGTGTTCCCAATTGTCGCTCCTAGTGTTTGGCACACAATAGGTACTCAACACATGTTTGTTAAAAACTTAAATCGAAGAGCCCTGACAAAGCAACTCTGCTGAGGGGAAAGGAATCTTTCCTGGTCATATAATCAGCTCATGATGCATGATGGGTGTTTAATTAATTCCAAAGGCCTCAAGGAAGCCCATTCACAAGACCTGACTCTTGCCAGGGGAGTAGGCATAGGCTTCCATACCTAAACCATGACATAATCAGACCCAGAGCAGTTTCAGACATTGGGCCAAGTTCATATAAGTTGCCTAAATCCTTTCCAAGTGGCTGCGCAATGGCTGAGACACTGACCTTCCTTTGCAGGCCAAGAAGCAGAACTTAATGAGAGCACAAAGAGAATCCCCTGAAGTTGCCTGACCCTTATCTCATAATCCTAAAAATAAGCCCCCTCAGTACTGTGAGGCCAAAAATAAGAGTGAATTCAAGACTGAGAATGCAATTGTCCCGAGTTCCCCAGACATCTGTAGCAAAGGGGAACTGGATTTCCAAGTGTCCCCTGACCCGGATTCTTCATAGCTACACTCCCTCTGTCTGTAGGACACTCTGTTATCCAATGTCAGGCTTCCAGATGCTGTCTGCCCTCTGGACCATGAAGAGCTGCCAGTTGGGTACAGCTTGTGAACTCCTTGGCCTTTATATATTTGCACTGTATTTTTAACAGTAACTGCAACAAATTTTCTTACTCCTCAATTTTCTCTAACATGGTTCTTCATCACCCCTCTTCTCCAGCAGTTCACTGAAATCTCTTGATAATTATGCCAAAAACCTCAAATTTCCTCCTGCAATGCACATTTTTCAGTCTTCATTTTACCAAACATCTCTCCAGCAGCTGACAGATGACTACCCAGTAATGCTTGAACCTTTCTCCTCCCTTGACTTCCAGGATAATGAACTCACTTGATTCTTCTCTCACCTCTCAATCAGCCCCTTCTCAATCTCCACTGAAGGTCACCCCTCCCTACCTATCCTTTAAATGTTGAGGACCCTTGGCATACCATCCTTAATTCACTGAATGAGCCCATCATTCACATGGCTTCAGAGATGACCGATGTGCTGAGGATTTCCAAATCAGTGTCTTGATACAGTGCATCTTTGGAGCTCCAAGCTGCATGTCTACTGCCTCTAGCAGCTTGTGTACCTCACACTTAATATGGTGCAGGGGTTAAGAGTGTAGGCTCAAAAGGACACAACATCTTTTATACAGTATTCCTGCCAAAATACATGACCTGAATATAATCATGAGGAAACAGACAAACACAAATTAAGGGATATTCTACGAAACAATAAGGCTGTATTCTTTTTAAAATGTCAGGGTCATGAAAGACAAAAAGAAAGGCTGAGTGCAGACTAAAGGAGACCAAAGAAATAGGACAACTGAATTCAATATGTGATCTGGGATTAGATC